>NC_136411.1:375332717-375933342 GCF_051521515.1 Lactuca serriola
CAACACAATGTGTTATACCCAAAACCGGTCAATTATTATTAAGCATCAAGGGAAAACTGCCTATGACCTACTTAATGGAAGGAAACGTATACATCTCTTATTTTCATATGATTAGGGGTGTTTGTTACATCTTGAATCAAAGAGATCAGCGCTCAAAGTTTGAAGTTAAAGCTGATGAAAACGTGTTTCTAGGATATTCCAGTGTATTCAAGGCTTTCAGGGTATTCAATCTTTTAAGGCAAATTGTTTAGCAAACGGCTCATGTATCCAAGTCTTTCTAGGTCATTTATTCATGATCTGGTTGATCATCCTTCATCAATTATGAATGAACTTACTTTCATTCATTCACACCTTGTTCCTAATTTCACGCCAAAAAGCACTGAGCCTATTGCTCCAAATTTTGATCAATTCATCAGCTCACAAACCCTCTTGTCATCATGTCCTCTTTGAACAATTTGAACCCTCTAATCAGGAATATCAGGAACAATTTGAACCCTCTGAAGATCAACATGTCCTCTTTTAACAATTTGAACACTCTAATCAGGAAGATACCGTACAATGCAATACAAATGAAAGTTCTAATCAAAGAATTCTTTGAAATCATCCTGCATCTCAAATCATTGGATATATAATTTATGGGATTCTCCCTCATAGCATATTCAACAGCAACTTCTACATGTATGTGAATTTTGTCTTGATGATTGAACAATAGAATGTCGATGACACCCTAAAAGAATTTGATTAGATCAAGGTTATGTACGATGAGCTAAATGAAAATAAACATCACCGTGTTTGGAATCTTGTTCCCAAGCCTCATGGAACAAGATAGATGAAGATGGTATCATCATAAGAAACAAAGCCAAACTTATGGCTCAAGGTTTCTGTCAACTGGAAGGGTTAGAGTATGATGAAACATTTGCTCTTATTGTTATACTTGAAGCAATTCGCCTGTCTCTTTCCTTTGTTCCATTCAAGAACTTTAAAGTCTATCAAATGGACGTGAAGAATGCCTTCTTACATGGAGATCTTCAATAAGAAGATTTTCTAAAGCAACATACAAGGTTTGAAATTGAATAGCTTCCAAATCATATGTATGGTCTTGATAAAGTTGTCTATGGTTTAAAGAAGACACCTAGAGCATGGTTTGACACATTGTCCAGCTATCTTCCTGCCACTGGATATAAATGAGGAAAGATTGACAAAACTTTGTTCATTAAACATTAAGGATCTCACATCATTATTGCTTAAGTGTATATTCAAAATATTATTTTCGGATCCACCAATGATAAGCTAAGTTCAGAATTCACGGAGATCATGGTTAAGAAGTTCGAGATGAGAATGATGGTTAAATTACTTTCTTTTTGGGTTTGCAGGTTAAATAAATAACTGATGTAATTTTTTTGTCAAGCTAAATATATTGCAAACATGCTAAAGAAGTATGGTTTCTCTGATTGTAAACCGGAAAAGACTATGGTGTTCTCATCGGTGTCTATTGGCGTTGAAGTAAATGCAACTCTATATCGATGAATGATAGGCTCTTTTCTTTATCTTACTACCAGTCTCCCTAAAATTATGGTTGGTAATATATTGTGTGCTCATTATTAAGCAAGATCTAAGGAATCTCATATTCTCGTTTTAAAAGGATATTTCTACACTTAAAGCGTGCACCCAATCATGGTTTATGGTATCATTGTGATTTTGAGTTCAAGTTGGTGGGATACACTGACTATGACTATGGTGGATATGCCATTGATCATAAAAGTGCCTCAGGAGGTGTTCAAATGCTTGGAGATAGACTAGTAAGCTATTCCAGCAAGAAGAAAACATTAGTTGCTTGTTCTACCGCTGAAGCTGAATACGTTGCCGTTGGAAGGTATTTTGCTCAGTTTCTATGGATTTAGAATTGGCTCTTAGCTTATTGTGTAAACTTGTCAAAGACTCCTATCTTTTGTGACAAAACCAATGACATTCAGATGATACATAATCCAACGCAACATTCCATGACCAAGCACATTGATATCCGTCATCACTTCATTAGTACCTTGTTCAAAAGGGAAAACTAGAGTCATTCTACATTCCATCCACTGATTAGCTGGCTGACATTTTCACCAAGTCATTGGACGAGATGACTATAAACGAATTTATTATAGATCTTGACATGCTTTCAATGATTTAATTGTTTTTTGACTCGTTTGATTTAACATGGGTTCTGCTTGCCTTCTAAAACAACACAAAAACAAATGCTACGCTTATTATGTTTATAGATACTTACATAATTTTCTTAAGCATTGATTCTAATTTTTACAAGTATTTTCTTTTCTATCATCTATCTTTTACGACTATCTTCGATTTATCTGCTCCTCTTCAGGGTAAGAGAGAGCTGCAGTCATGCAGAATGTTCACAATGCTCTAGTTGTTGAGAACAATATTGGCATTAAGTATTCTTCTTGTTTATAATAATCCTTCCCTCCTCAACTCATTGCTATGGATGCAAGGAGCAACCATCAAAATAATAAGTCATGTTTTTATCTACTGACTCATAATATGATAAAACTTCGAATTCCCTCACATTGATCTTGACAACACGATGGTTTCATGAATTTGATCCAGTGAACTCGTTGGTTACAAAGACTGTTTTCTGTTGTTCTCTTGCTCCGGATGAATATGAAACTTGGCATCCATCTGTAAAATTTCAATGATAAATTGCATCATCACTCTGAGATTATATTGAGATATTTTATAAATTTATGTGCTTATCTTTTCTTATGATTTATATTATATACATACTTGAAGAGTAGATATCTCTAAGAATGGAAATTAATTAATGTCTAGTGATTTGAAAAAATTTATCTTTGATGACACTATGCAAAAGATTGTTTACCTTTATGATTCATCATAAAAGGCTATATAGAGGGCCTCTGAAAAGGTTGTATATTCATTTTCCTTGTTTACTCTTATATTGTTTATTATTTTCTCTTGTACCACATTAAATGAATTGATGGTGAACTTTATAGTTCTTAACTGCAACTCAACTCTATGATACGGAAGTTAAACCACTTCTTGTTGATGACTTAACAACCCCTTCTTGCCTTTATGTTCTTCTTTAACGCTTTATGATTCATTGTAATGTAACATACAATGATGAGAGCTTGAAAAATCTATGCCAATGGTTAGGATACAACAAGACAACTTATCACATGCTTCAAACTATTCTTTCCATAAATTATTCTTTAGAATTTTATGATTCATCATATGATACCAGACACTGATGAGAACTCAAAAAATATGTTGATGGGTAAATCATTGCTTGTGATATATTATACACACCTACCCACTCTTTGCTAACAATTATTTTACTAAGAAGTTAATGATTCACTATATTAATCTGTACACCGATAAATTCGACACTCTTTGTCGATGGGTACATTTGATTCCATAATGTATTACATACATCATACCACTCTTTCCATCTTCTTCTAATGAAAGTGATTGACGAGTCAGAGTATGAAACCACATGATAATGATATCTCGCAAATTATGTTAGTGAATGGTAGTTTAAGCCCACATTATCTGGAGACATCATAATCTTGCTAGACAGAAAGCTATAATTTTGATACTCTGGACGCTTCCTCCAAACCTGTATTTTCTGCTGATGTTAAAAACGAAGAGAATCTTGCTAAAGCTGAAGAAACTACTAAACGTTATTAATCAAAAGAAAAACAAAATGTAAGAGGGAGTTAAGCTAACATCAACATTCTTAGCTCATCATTTCTAACATTGTTAGCTCATTTGTCAAGTCGATATCAACATTCTCAAATCATCATCTCTTTGTCTGTCCGCTACGATTCATAAAAGCTTCCTCAACTACTTGAAAACCGAAAATGGGAAGTCATTCATCTTCTCAAGGGGAGCATTCGTTAAAGTTGAATAACTAAAAATTTCAATCTTAATCTCAGAGGGAGCACGAGCTAACGAATTCAATGAATATTAGTTTTGAAATCAGCAGAAAAGGGGAGATTTTAAGGTCACACCTTATGATCTCATGAGTCAAACACTCTACACGATATCTGTCAACGTCAGCGTCTACATCACCATCAATGTCATTGTATCAAGTCTATCAACATCAATGTCAAAATATTTATTTTATGTAATTTTTGTATATTTGGTAATGATGTTGATAATTATATAATAGATAATAGATCTAATGTCTTTGTGATGTAGATCGTTTCTTACTATAGATTCGATACAATCCCCTCAATCAAGGTATATACTTGTATAGATTAGTATATATATTCAACATTAGGGTGCAACTTTAATGTACATGTCTTGGTGACCTTCTTCATGAGAACATCGTTTTTCTTGGTGAAAACAAACCTTCCTAGTTGATATACAATTTGGTGAATTACTTGTGTTCTTTACTTTCTGTCCTTTGTTTATTTAGATAAGTTTTCTTTTGTTTTTTATACTTGAAGTGTGTCCGATCGATACAAACCTTCAATATATATATATATATATATATATATATATATATATATATATATATATATATATATATATATATATATATATATATATAGTTAAAGTTATATGAAATAACACTTTTTTTTTCTAAGGCAACTTTTTCTTACAAAAAATGCAAGTAAACTTTTGTAACTAAAAAAATAACAATTATAAAGTTGTCGAAGAAAATATATTTGAATTTTCTTACAAAAAGAAATCATCCATGTTTTCCAAAATCTGCACAAACTCTTCACTTTCCATTTTTTCTCGACCACAACCATGTTGACTAGCCATCTTGGGAAATTCACTTCTTGGATCATCTTGGCATGTATTAATATTTCAACTTCTTCTTATATGATCATAGTTATTTCTATTTTAAACTTACTTGTCTTTTAGTTTATGGGCCTAAAATTAGGGTTAATATTCAATTTGTTAGTTATTACATCTTTGGACATAACTGTCATATCCTCGTGTTTCCATGTGAAGATTTGTTTTCTTGTTTAGGAACTTCTTTAACATTACTTTATTGGTCTTCCTAAACATCTCGTGCTATCTTCCTTAATTGATATGCCTACCTAGGTATAGTTGAGTTCTACATGGATATTGTGTATAAATTTTTTTCTTCTTGCAAGTCACTATCATGAATCCATGGAATGCTAAATATAAAATTATAGCATGATAAAATATATACTGCATACAAATGTTGGATAGAATTAATTCCCTCATTCTATATAGGAAATTTGATTACTCTAGAAAATTCATTTTCTTAGGTGTTTCTAGGGGGTGATGTTAAATCAACTTCCCTTATCTATCAAGATTCTCCAGTTAAAATGGTTGGTCACATATATCATTATGAACAGACCATCATGAAGGGCATAAAATACATCTTCCCTATCATCTTCACCGAATGGTATCTCCTTCTTGTTGATCAAGAAAGAATTATTTATTTTCTTTCGTCTTTCTCCATCTTGGAACTCTTAGCACATCTCTTGGTTGTAGAATAGTAAGATCCACAGATGTTAGAACCGCTACAGATAAAGTTAATTACATTTGCATATATAGTTGGAGATGTTATTCTTTGGGCAAGATTCTCAATATCTTGAAACTTTAGTTTTATTTTGTTCCTTTTTCTTCCCATGAGTTCCTTTAGGGGACCTTTACTTAGCATACATCTAATTTCCTTTCTTGGGAAAAGCAATCTTTGATGAGATGCTCGAAATCTTCATGATAGGTGCACCACTTAAATTTATCTTTCCAAGCATTGGCCTTATCACTTTTCTTGGTCTATCTAGCATTGTCGCCAAGATCTTGAATTGCATAAAGAAGAACTCAAACTATGAAAGAGACATAGGACATGAACGCTGCATAGTTACAGCGATCAGATAAATCTTTTGAGGATTGAGTTTGGATACCTTCGGATGGGTTTCCGATGATTTGACATGGTGGGTCATCCTTTTTCCATACATGAAGACGAGGTTGCACATGATCAACGATTGTGGTGTAGGGAATGTCTTCTATATCAGAGGATTCTTCGCTTGGGGACTGTAGTTCCCCCTAGACTTGAGAACAGCCTGCAGAATTGTCTTGAACTAAGGGAGTAGGATGAACATTTTCTCGAGCAGTTGAAAGATGTTCCCCTGGATTGCGGATGGGAGTTCCCCTTGAAACTGAAATGGTTCCCCATGGATTGTTGAGAGAGTGATAACCCTTGGATCGGTTCTTGTGTAAATAGTCTCGATGTTGTCATAGTCCGAGTCTGAGGATACAATCGAAGGTAGAGATCCTCTACGGGGAGGGACCAGAGCTACATCCTCAAGAACTGCATGTCACACCCCAAAACCGGAATAGCGGAAACGTTCTGGGGTGGGGACGTCATGTATAGTATCACAACAATGCATAATAGTAAACTAGCAACAACATCATCCATTGCATTAATAATATAATTTACTACAAGTGTGTTCTGTGTATAGTTTATAAGACACCAAAAATGAATAATCAAAATAAAGGCTAGTCATGAAAGCTCCGTCTTCTTAAAAACCTGGCCATCGATACCTGTCTACTAGTGACCTGAGAATACAAGTTAATTTGAAAGATTAGATCAACATTAAAGTTGGTGAGTTCGTAATTATTTTACTTTCATTGTTAGTATGAAAGTGTTTGTAAATGTTTGAGGTAAATGTTCATAAGTGTTTGTAGTAAATGTTTGTATCTCCTAGAAAATCCTATATTTTCTACTTTAAATGTAGCCTTCTACCAAGACCCGAATATTATGTATGTTGTTTGTTTGTAAAAGTGCGTAATTTTCCCAAGTATGACTATCATTACCAAAATATAGTTTATATTATCGTTTATGTGAGAAGATCACAATGTGAATGCAATGGGAAAATAAAGATGTATTGTACTATTATATATAGGTAACTACCAATGTACTAACTACCTTAAACCAATTGTTAATTAAGGTAGAATGTGATATGATTGTAACCATACTTGATCGACTATTAAAATACTACACTCGAAGACGTCGAAATGGTATGACATTCGTCATAGGTAGACCTGCAGGTCCCATTGTAACTAGCAGCAAGGTGTAGGACGGTCAGTCCAGTATAGATCTATACACAAATTCACAATCTCCCTCCACGAGACTCTGGTTACAAAACGTGACACAACAGTATACTTCCATGCCATGAAGTAGTGGCTCACATTAATGTTATAGTATTCTAGTGTTTGTATAGTATGTTCTAGTGTATTGTATGTTCTCTCTGTTCTAGTGTATAGTATGTTCTCTTGTATAGTGTAGTGTATGTTCTCTTAGTTTCTCATCATAGTATGTTCTTTCTGTTTCTCATAATAGTAAGTTTGTATTGACTCATGAATGAATTGACTCTTCTATGTTTCATTGTACTAGAAATAGTGAGTAGTTAACCTCTAAACTATGCATATTATAGTTTACTAGTAATGTTGTTTGAATGACTGAGTATGTTTGTTCACCTTTGTTACCCAAAGGTGCTGAATTGATGTAAGGACTTTTATATCTATTCATATATATATATATATATATATATATATATATATATATATATATATATATATATATATATAATATAACTAAGATTCAAATGACATTCGGACAAATAACCGAATACCCTAAGTCCACAACCAAACAAGGAACATGAAATAAAGTGAGTTATCAGTCCTAAGCCCTTCCTACCTTACTTATATAACAATATCTATATAGACATGATTTTTGACAATGTAGAAGTTCTAAAAAGAGTTAAATAAAGATTATTGCATATAAAAGAGTTTTAAACCATTTGAATGGCTATTGATGACTTGATGTCAGTCTATAAAATGTTTTGAAATAGTTTGATTGATAAAACAGTTTGAAGTATAAGAAATCCACTTGTTTGATAGTTATTAATAACATGTGATTGATATAATAACTATAATAGTTCTACTTGTATTCCCCTCATAAAAGGATTTAAAATCTTTTAAAAGATAAGTTAAGGGGTATGAACTCACCTGTAGTGAGTGATACGAATGTAAGATCGATATAGGATGCTAAGTGTCAAGTGAAGCCTCGAGCACAAACGGATCCTATTAAGCATATAATGATACATATATGTATATAATTAGTGTATATACAACTAATTGTGCAAGGAAACCACTTTTGGGACTAGGAAACACGTGTACTGTAGTGTTTTAATCACATATGATTGATTCAAATGGAGTTTATGGTCATACCTTGGAGTTTACGGCCACACCTTTGGTGTTTACGACCAAGGGGAATTTACAGTCCTAGAGCATGACTTTAAGAGGTGTTTAGGACCCTAACTATCATTCACTAAGTGTTCACAGTCCTATGCTTGGACTTAAAACGAGTTTGTGATCAAGATAAGTAACAAGACAAGGGTTTACGGCCATGCAAGGATTTATGACCGTAAACTTTTGATGTTCAGGAAATATATGATGTTTTAAGGCTAGGAATCATGTGCTTATCAAGCCTAACTAAAATATAGAAGAGATACTTACACTTTTGAAGGCTTCTAAGTAGTTCACGACCCAAGAACAAGTACGTGTCTTCGGTGAAAGCGTTGAATACTTGAAGTGCTACCCAAAAAGATGAATTTCAAGGATGAAATCAAAGGGTGATACTAGATTAAGAAGGATAACAACTAATCAAATGGAAGAATGGCTTACATTTTTGAAGATCAAGGTGAAAGTTCTTGATGATATTTGAGAGGAAATCGAGTTCTTTAGATGGGAGTGTGAGAAAAAGTTGAAAAATGAAGGAATATCTTATATGAGGGGAAGAGTTCATGGCCAAGGAGGTGTTTACGATCGTAAACCCTAGTTTACGGCCGTAAACTCCAATACTTTGAGTTTTACGGCTTGTATGCTGCACACTGAACTCTATTAGATAAATCCTAATACTCCTTCGTTGAAGGTACTAGGCTTAAAACACTCAAATAGACCCTAAACAATGCTAAAAGATATCATAAATGAGTCTGACTTTTATTGGATTGAATGCATGTACAAGATAGAAATTTCAGGTTGTCACATCATCCCCCCGTTAAAGAGAATTTTGTCACGAAATTAGAGTTTACGCAATTACAATTAAGTAAGCGAAAAGATGAGGATATTTCAGTTTCATTTGATCCTCGCGCTCCCAAGTGAATTCATGAATTCGCTTTGCTTCATTTGCTTGACCTCTCGGTCCATGATCTCTACTGGTTCTTCCACGATGTCGAGGCTCTTATTGATCTTGATCTCGTCGTGTGGGATTACAAGAGTCTCGTCGGACAGAAACTTTTTCAAGTTCGAGACGTGGAAAGTAGGATGTACGTTACCAAGTTCGCAAGGTAGTTTGAGTTTGTAAGCTACAGGGCCGATTCTAGCAAGAATCTCAAAAGGCCCTACGTATCTTGGATTTAGCTTTCCACGCTTTCCGAAGCGTATCAAGCCCTTCCAGGGTGAGACCTTAAATAGAACACGATCGCCAACCTGGAATTCCAAAGGTTTCCTTCTCTTGTTTGCGTAGCTTTTCTGTCGGTCTCTAGAGGCTTTCAATTGTTCACGAATCTGAACGATCTACTCTGTCGTTTCTCGAATGATTTCGGGACTTGTGAGAGTGTTGTCAGGAACGCGTCCTTTATCTAACTGATTGTCACCCACCTCAGCCTAGCATAGATGGGAACTGCACTTCCGGCCATAGAGGGCTTCAAACGGAGTAGTGTTTATGCTCGTGTGATAACTATTATTGTATGAGAACTGGACAAGGGGTTGATGAATATCCCATGCCTTTCCAAAGTCCATCACACGGGCTCAAAACATATCTACCAAAGTTTGAATAGTCCTCTTACTTTGTCCATCAGTTTGCGGAAGTTAGGCTGTACTCATGTCCAACCTAGTTCCTAGGGAACTTTCTAGTGACTTCCAGAATCTTGAAGTGAATCTACTATCTCTCTCAGAGATAATGGATATGGGAACACCATGTAGTCGTACGATCTCCATAATGTAGTTTCTAGTTAGTTTCTCCATCTTGTCAGTCTCAGTGATAGGAAGGAAGTGTGTAGACTTGGTTAACCTGTCTACGATCACCCAAATGCACCAAACGATGCGCAAAAAGGGACATGCAACGCTGCTAACCTAAGCACATCATTGCTAGCTGGGCATGGGCAATATTGTATGTGCTTGGGCCAGGGATAGCAAATAGGGACCTCTTAATGCCTATCTCTGATCCTGTACGTGCAGCACTAGCAGGGCGTGGGCACCAATCGTACCTCAAAGAAGGCAAGTCTTGTGTTGATGCAGTGTACGAAGCTATCCCGCCCACACAAAGACGCTAGCCAGGCTTGGCATCTTTTGTGCTTCCAAGATAACTTCAACACCCCATGATGATCTTGAATGTCTGAAAATGCTTCTCGATAATGTTTCCGTCCTCCATGTTGTCGGCGCTCAATGCCAATTGCGCTTAGGCACCCAAATCGCACGTCTAACAAGGATAGACTAGCGTACCGTAGTAGTATCACAAAAAGCAACACATGCCACTTTAGCGCTTGTCTCTTCCCGATCATCAGCACAGATCAAATGCTGGCTAGCACAAGTAGCACGTCGAACAAATATTAGCAAGCACATTATGATCGTATTGCCACACAAAGAGATCATCCCACATTTCCGAGGCTAGAGCATAAACCTGGACCGTTGTCACAGCGACCTAATGAGGCATCGCCACACCCCGCCAAGGCCCCCACTCGGAGGGGTATTACGTAAGAAACTCAGAACTAAGCAACTGTCACCCAAGATCGCGCGTTCACCCCTTTCCATGCTCACTCACGGCTCCCCCTATATACACATATTACACAAAGAGCTTGACATTGATTTCCCTGAGGATGCATAATTTTTAATATGTGCATGGCATCGAGGAAAATGAAGGCAACGGGGCCAGTTTATGCGGACGGCGTCGAGGAAAATGAAGGCAACAGGGCTAGTTTATGCGCATGGCGTCGAGGAAAATCAAGGCAACAGGGCTACTTTATGCGCACGACATCGATGAAAATCAAGGCAACGGGGCTAGTTTATGCACACGGCGTCGAGGAAAATCAAGGCAACGGGGCTACTTTATATGCACGACGTCGAGGAAAATCAAGGCAACTGGGCTATTTTTCAGGTCATCGTTCGAGAAATCAAGGCAGTGTGTTGGGGGGTTGGCCTCTTTCATGGGTCGTGGGACTTTGCTTGGCTTGCCTTTTTGGTGCTCGATACAGCCTCATGACTCTTAGTTGCCCATCGCCCAAGCCGAGAACCCATGCGAATGAGACCCCATGGTACCCCCTATATATACATATTGCACAAAGAGCTTGGTGACAAGAACGGACATTGATTTCCCTGATGATGCATAATTTTTGGATACGCACGACATAGGGGTGAGGGAACTCGGTCCTCCAGATTTTCAAGGGCCGCCGAGAGAGCACCAGACACCGTGCAACATGAGGTGCTCTTCCAGCCGCTGTACCCTACCTCCGACTGAGTCGTTTCCAGGGTGGGCAGGCTGTTACACAGAAAAGATAACTCTTCCCGAGGCCCCCGCCGACGTCTTCGGACTCCCTAACGTTTCCGTCAACCGCCACGTCCCGGTTCAGGAATTTTAACCCGATTCCCTTTCGAAGCTCGTGCGAAACGCACTATCTGACGGGCTTCCCCCGTCTCTTAGGATTGACTAACCCATGTGCAAGTGTCGTTCACATGGAACCTTTCCCCTCTTCGGCCTTCAAAGTTCTCATTTAAATATTTGTTACTACCACCAACATCCGCACTGACGGCCGCTCAGCCCAGGCTCACGCCCAAGGTTTTGCAGCGACCACCGCGACCTCATACTCATCGGGGCTTGGCACTTGCCCCGACGGCCGGGTGTAGGTCACGCGCTTAAGCGTCATCCTTTTTTCGAGGCTAGTTGATTTGGCAAGTGATTTGTTACACACTCCTTAGCGGATTTCGACTTCCATGACCACCGTCCTGCTGTCTTAATCAACCAACACCCTTTGTGGGTTCAAGGTTAGCGCGTAGTTTGGCACCATAACCTAGCTTCCGGTTCATCCCGCATCGCCAGTTATGCTCACCAAAAATGGCCCACATGGGGCTCTCGATTCCGTGGTATGGCTCAACAAAGCAGCCGCACTGTCCTACCTATTTAAAGTTTGAGAATAGGTCGAGGGTGTTGCGCTCTCACTTCCATTATGGTACCTCCGGTTGTTGAAGTAAACCTGATGGTTTATGGTATTCGACCTTAACCTTGGCGCAAGTAAGGAACTTTCTCACGAAGGTAGCAATCTCTGCTTTCATGTTAGGCCACCAGTATAGCTTTTTAAGATCCAAATACATCTTATCTGAACCTAGATGGACGGAATATCGAGTGTGGTGTGCTTCGATCATGACCAAGTCTCTGAAACCACTGTTTCTCGGTGTCTAGATCTGATCCATGAGATATAAGGTTCTGCCACCCTTGACTTCAAAGTTCTTATCCATCTCTCTCAAGGATTCACCCGCCACATCTTCAGGTTTCAAGGCTTCAAGCTGAGCCCCCTTAATTTGTGTGGATGGATGTGAATGGATAGTCATAGTCAATGATTTGACTCTACGACCAGAGTATTCTTTCCAATTTAGCGCGTCAGCTACAACGTTGGCTTTACCAGGATGATAACCAATTTCACATTCATAATCATTCAGTAGCTCAACCTACCTTCATTGTCTCATATTGAGCTCCTTCTGGTCAGATATGTGTTGAAGGATTTTGTGGTCTGTAAAGATAGTGCTTTTTGTACCATACAGGTAGTGACTCCAGATCTTCAGAGCAAACACAATCGCTCCTAACTCAAGATCATGTGTGGTGTAGTTGACTTCTTGTGTCTTTAGCTATGTTGAAGCATAGGCGATGAACTTACCTCGTTGCATAAGAACACAATCGAGTCCTTGGTTAGATGCATCGCAATAAACCACACAGTCTTCTATTCCTTCTGGGAGGGATAGTATCGGTGCACTGCATAAGGCTCGTTTAAGCGTTTGGAACACCTTCTCTTATTTCTCTTCCCAGCCAAAGGCCACACCATTCTGGGTCAATGTAGTAAGCGTTTTTGTGATCCTAGAGAAGTTCTGAATGAACCTGTGATAGTAGCCAGTGAGGCCTAGAAATTAACGAATTTATGTTGGCGTCTTCGGTGCTAACCAGTTCTCATTGGCCTTTATTTTAGAAGGGTACACGTGAATTCCTTCATCATTAACAACGTGACCCATGAATTTGACTCTTTGAATCCAAAACTTGCATTTAGAGAACTTTGAGTAGAGCTTCTCTGATCGTAATGTTTCCAAGATCTGACGTAGATGCTTAGTATACTCTTCCTTCCTATGAGAGTAGATAAGTATGTCATCAATGAACAGAATGAGAAACTGATCCAAGTAAGGATGGCATACCCTATTCATTAAGTCCATGAATACTATGGGTGCATTAGACAATCCGAATGGCATCACTACAAACATGTAGTGTCCATAACGAGTTCGGAAGGTTGTCTTGGGAACATCCTCCTCTTGCACTCGTAATTGGAGATACCCAAATCTCATATCTATCTTTGAAAAGAAATTCGCCCCTTGTAGTTGGTCGAACAAATCGTCTATGTGAGGCAGAGGGTAATTATTTTTAATGGTTAGCTTTTTTAGTTCTGTGTAGTCGATGCACATACGGAACGATCCATCTTTCTTCTTCACAACAAGACCGGTGCTCCCTAGGGTGAGAACTTTGGTCTAATAAAGCCCTTGCTGAGCAGTTCGTTAAGTTACCTGAATAGTTCCTGCATCTCAGCTGGTGCTAGACGATAGGGCGATTTGGCTATTGGGGTAGCCCCTGGGACTAAGTCGATTCTGAACTCGAATTAAAGCTGTGGAGGTAATCCTGGGAGTTCTTCTGGAAAGATGTCTGGAAAGTCGTGTAGTTCTGGGATGTTCTTTATGTCTTTCGTCTCTTGGCTCATAACAACCACATGAGCAAGGAGTGTGTGACATTCCTTTTGGAAGTACTTCTAGGCATGAATACTCAAAATGATGCGAAGGTTTGTGCCATGTTTGTCGCCACAGATAACTAGAGTTTCGCTAGATAGCAAATTAAGGTGAATTGCCTTCTCGTAACACATGACTTCAACACGATGAAGACTCAACCAATCCATGACGATAATGACGTTGAAACTTTTAATGGAGACTGGCATGAGGTCGATTTGAAATGAATGGCTATCTATAGTTAGAGTACATCCTATGTACATACTACTAGTGCTCTCTGTCATTCCGTTAGCCATTTCTACAGTGAACGGTTCTTTAAGTGCACGTGATTGTTGTCTAAGTAAATGAGCAGTTTTGTGGTTCACGAAACTCCTCTCTGCTCCACTATCAAACAATATGCATGCATATGAGTTATCAAGGAGAAACGTACAAACCACCACTGTGGGGTCGGCAACCGCTTCCTCGTGGGCTATAGCAAAAACTCTTCCCACTCCACCAGCGTTCCCTGCCTTCGGGCAGTTCCTTTTGTAGTGACCCACCTCGCCACATCCATACTAAGCCTGACCCACACCAACGCCGGGGACTTGGGTGATTGGCCTTGCCGGAGCCTTGCAGAAACATGAAGTGTGCCCTTTCCTATTGCAGTTAGCGCACTTCATTTCCCGGCAGGGTCCGTTGTGGTGGAAGTTGCGCTTGTTGCACTTGGGCAAGCTTCCAGCATACTGCTTCATTGGCACAGTTGCAGTAGGTGTTATCTCCACATGAACGGCCATGACCTGCTGCTTTTTGGGAGCGTTTTGCGCCGCATTCTTCTTCTTGTTATCCCAAAACTTCTGCTTGTTTTCAACGACTTTGGAGGGTTCTGGGATGGCCAAGGTTGTTGTTGTAGTTGGGGTGCGGACTCCATGATCGATGAGCCACTGTGCCAATCGCTTGGCACTATCGAAGTTAGTGGGGTTTGAAGCTAAGACATTCCCCTGGAACAGAGGCACCAGCCCCTAGATATACCTTTCTATCTTCTTTTCTTTTGTAGTGACCATTCGCAGACATTGCCACCAGATCGCTGAATTTGGTAGTATAGGCCTATTGGATTAGTGTCTAAGGCTGTAACTATATTTGGTAAGTATTCGACCCGATTGTGCATGGTCCTTTTGGGTTGGCTTCACCATAGCATCTTGATTGGGTGATTTAGAGAGAAGAGATATTATTATTAATGTATTATAAGAATAATATGTTAGAGAAATAATAATATTATTTGATTAATATAATTCATAAATTAATTAGGAATTAATTTGGTGACTTAAAGAGATTAATTGAATAAAGGGGTATAAACTGTCAAATGTGTGAAAGTTGTATTTTGAGCCAAGAATCCTTATGGATATGGGTTGGACGATTTTAGGGACGTGGATCACCTAGAAATCGTCCAAGGGATTATCTAGAAGAGGAGTTGGATTTCGTTGAGGCTAAGTTATCCAATTAGGGTTTTAAGGTGAAACCCTAGGAGCTCACAGTATAAATAGACCCATAGGGTTGAGGAAATCGGCCATCATTGTGATTGTAGTAACCCTTTAGCCGATTTCCCTCTTCCCCGTCTCTCTAAATTCATCTTCTTGCTAGTTGGTGTTTGTAAGCCATTAGAGGAGTGACATTTGTGACTCTAAGCTCCAAGAAGAAGAAGGTTTCAAGCAAGTAACTCAAGGTATTATTCTAGATCTGTTTTCATATGCTTTAATTATTAGATCTAGCCATGAAAGTCTTGGATATGTTGCATGTTCAATTAGTGAAACCTAGATCGAAGTTTTAAGGTTTGTATGTGCACAAAGGGAAAGTTCTTATGTCCAAAACCCATCAGTGGTATCAGAGTCATGATTGGTTTCAATTGAATATGATGCTGAACGGTTTTTCCTGCTGAAAATTGTTTTTTTCTTGCGCTCTGTCGACCCAACTCGGTGAGTCAGTGTTTGGACTCGGCGAGTTGGCCCTACTTGGCGAGTCTAAAGCTTGACTCGGCGAGTCCGAGCGTCAGACAAAGGATAATTCGGGATTTTGTTGTTGTTTTGTCTTGGATTGATACCTAAATCATTTTATTATGTAAAAATACGAATTTTAACTTAAGTTAATGATTATCCTTGACATAAATATAGATAATTTCAAATCTTTTAAATATTGATTATTTATATGATAAATATTGGACTATTTAAGATTATTTGGTAATTATCTAATGACTAAAATTGGATTAGGTCAAATATAGATAATTATGAATTTAATTGTTTAATTTGAATTATTTTTCATTTGATCCCTGTTGTTTGAAAAGTTCAATTTCTATCCCGAAGTTTTGAAATTTGAATTTTGTGGTTAATAGTTTAATTTAGAAAAATTTAAATCTCAACCCCTAGAGTTTTACAAGCTTAAAATTCAACCCTATACTGTTATATTATTAAAAGCTTAATAAATATATAAGTAAAATTAAAATGCTAGTCTTACCTTTAGTAGGCCTCATTCACGAAGCCGGCCTATAAGGTGGGTATAAGGATGATGCCTATAAAATGGCGCTTAATGGGTGTACACTCACACCCACCGCTTGCGTGACCGGTGGAGGGTCGTATGCCGAACGGGTAGAATAGGGAAACTATTTCTCCTCATTAATAAGTATAATGAACATATAAAGTAACTAAACTATTTTTTATAAAATACCCCATCTTAGTTACTTTAGGAAAAGTGAATTGATGAAATCCCATGAAATTGCACTTTGCACCCTTACTAAGAAGTTAGTGGAGCGTGTGTGGTTTACCGGCACACTAATTGGTTCTAAGCAAAGGTGCAAAAGGGTGATTCATTGTTTATCATAGTTCAATGGAGCGTGTGTGGTTTATTGGTACATCAAATAGATGATTGTAACAATGAAGGCACCATGTAGATTTGCATGGTAATTCACACCCGCTTTGTGATCCTCGGTACCCCAGTCACAAACAAGAGGGGCATATCGAGATTTAAAATGCCATTGAAAGGTTCAATGAATCTCTGAAATCTAGGAATTCTCAATAAAACTTAAGGTTATGCTTTCGTTGTGAAGGATTAGTGAATCCTCATTCGCTTACCTCCAAATTATTTGCATGATTTGATTACGACATCCCTTTTCTAATATGTAAATAATGTTGTTGTTTCCTAGCCCTAATTTTTCATTTTGGGTGTTTAATTAGTGATCCAAATTCTAATCAAACTTTGTCCTTTCTATTTGTAGATGTCGAACGCAAACAACGCTGCTACTAACTCATTCACGTTAATGAGTCTTTGCCAAAAGGTGACCTTCGATGGTACGAACTTTAGCGAATGGATAAGATACATTTGCACCATTGCACGCTACGAGGACAAACAGTATGTCCTCGACGAAAAGCTCGAGAAGGTCAACCCGGAAATCGCTACTCCCAAAGAGGTGGCTGTCTTTCAGACACACGAACGTGATGCAACGAAAGTACATTGCATCATGATAGCCACTATGAACCATGAATTCCAAAAGTCCTACGAGGACATGTATCCGTATGAAACGCATCAAGACTTGATGGAGAGGTACCACCAAAGCGCGAGGCAAGAGCGCTACAAGATCATAACTAACATGATCATCGCTAAGATGGGAGATGGAGAATCATTGATTGTGCACTTGCAAAAGATGCAACGATATGTTGATCGTCATCGAAAGTTAAATGTTAACTTTGCGGAGGATTTGGCCATCGACATTGTTCTTCATTCCTTTCCTTCATGCTACAACCAATTTAGGATGACCTACCACATGAAAAAGGAAGAGGTCACCCTAAGCAAAGTTCAAGGACTCCTTAGGACTGCTGAGAGCAAACTAAAGGACAAGTATGTTGCTCCTGTTTTGGCTATAGGTTAGGGAAGGGGCAAGAAGAGGAAGGCACCGTCAATGAGCCACCGCAAGGGAAAGTCCCAAGATGGTTCCTCCTCTAGTGGGACCAAATTTGATCCTACTAAATCCAACCCTAACCCAAAGGAGGCAGAGTGCCATCATTGCCACAAAATAGGGCATTGGAAGAGAAGCTGCCCATAATATCTGCAAGCCATCAAGGATGGAAAGATCAAGCCATCTTTTGTAGGTATATACACAATTAAATCTAGTAATTCATCTCACACTATTTTTTGGATTCTTGATACAGGATGTGGTTACCACATTTTTTTTGATTTGCAGGGACTAAGAAGAGATAGAGATGTGGAGCAAGGAAGAATAAATCTAATCATGGGAAACAGAAGATCGTCGCCTGTCACCAATATTGGAGTGTATTCTTTAGTGCTTAGTAATGGATTAGGTCTAGATTTAAATAATTGTTGCTACTCGCCTGATATGGCAAGAAACATCATTTCATTTCATGGTTTGTTTAGACAAGGATTTACATATTCGTTTAATAATATGAATGGTTCTATTTATGCTTATCTAAATGGTTTTTTATACTTTGAAGCAATGCCTTGTAATGGAATTTATGAGACTGTTATGGTTGTAGATAACCTAGGAAATTATGTGTTGTGAATAAATTCTTCCAATAGTATGGATAGAGCATCTTTGTGGCATTGTCGACTTGGACATATCAACAAGAAGCGCATATCCAAACACCAAAAGGATAGAGTGTTGGAGTCATTAGACCTTAGGGAAGATGACACGCGTGAATCTTGTTTACTTGGAAAGATGACCAAGTCACCCTTCACTGGTACTTGTGAGAAGTGTGAGCGTTTATTGGATCTCATACATACCGATGTATGTGGGCCCTTTAGATCCACCACAAAGGATGGAAATCGCTTCTACGTGACTTTCACCGATGATTATAGTAGATATGGGTATATTTACTTCATCAAGCACAAGTCTGAAATGTTTGAAAAGTTCAAAGAGTTCAAGAATGAAGTGGAGAATCAATTGGGCAGGAAAATCAAGATGCTTCGATCCGATCGAGGAGGAGAGTACCTAAGTCTTGAATTCCACGACTATCTCAAGGAATGTGGAATAGTTTCACAATTGACGCCACCTAGGACAACGCAGTTAAATGGTGTGCAAGAAAGGCACAATCGAACCTTTTTGGACATGGTTCGTTCTATGATGAGTCATGCTTGACTATCTATCTCATTTTGGGGGTATGCCTTAGAGACTGCCGCCCATATCCTTAACCGAGTCCCTACCAAGAAAGTTGCCAAAACACCTCACGAGATGTGGACAGGGAAAGCTCCCTCGTTGGCACATATCAAGGTTTGGGGTTGTGAAGTTTTTTCGTAAGACGAGAAACTCATGAAAAGCTCGAACCTCGTAGTGAGCAATGTATTTTCATCGGCTACCCACAAAAATCCTTGGGATATCTCTTCTATAGACCGAGTGACAATGTTGTCTTCGTTGCGAGGAGAGGGGTTTTCCAAGAGATAGAACTCATAAGCCAAGGAGACAGTGGGAGGCAAATCGATCTTGAAGATATTCAAGAGCCGAGTGATGAAGGAACCTCTACTGCTGGCGCTCAACCCGAGGAGGAAACTCCGGTTGAACCAATTGACGAGTCATTACCTCTTAGATGTTCCAAAAGAGTTAGAGTTCAACCCAAGTTTTATATTTTTCATATTACTACTAAAGGGGACACATATATTAGTGATGGTACACTAATAAATCTTGATGAACCTAATTGGTATAAGGAAACCATGGCAGGCCCGGAGTCTACGAAATGGAAAGAGGCGATGGACAGCGAGATTCAGTCCATGTATGACAACCAAGTTTGGAATTTGGTTGACAATGTGCCCGGACGTAAGACGGTTGGGTGCAAATGGATCTTCAAGAAGAAGACCGACGTGGATGGGAATGTGCACACATATAAGGCACGATTGGTGGCGAAGGGCTTTACGCAAACTCCCGGAGTTGAGTATGATGAGACCTTTTCACCAGTTGCGAAGATAAAATCTATTAGGGTAATGCTAGCAACTGTCGCATTTCAAGATTATGAGATATGGAAGATGGATGTCAAGAACTCTTTCCTTAATTGGAAGTTGACTAAGGTGTTTACATGGTTCAGCCAGAGGGTTTTGTCGATCCGAAGCATCCAAATAGAGTGTGCAAGCTTGAGAAGTCCATTTATGGACTTAAGAAAGCGTCTCGTAGATGTAATCTTTGCTTTGATGAGAAAGTCAAAGAGTTTGGATTTGTACGAAGCGAAGATGAATCAAGTGTATATGTCAAAGCCAGTGGGAGCATAGTTAGCTTTCTCGTTTTGTATGTCGATGACATACTACTCATAGGAAACGACATCCCAACTCTGCAGGAGGTGAAGTCCTGCCTCGGGAAGTGTTTCGCTATGAAGGACCTCGGAGAGGCTTCCTATATTTTGGGAGAAAGGATAATGAGAGAAAGAAGTAAGGGACTAATAGGACTTAGTTAGAATACTTACTTAGATAAGGTACTAAAACATTTTAGTATGGAAAACTCAAAGAAGGGAGAACTACCGATACAAAGTAATACCAAATTGAGTAAGACTCAAAGTCCGAGTACCGAAGCTGAGATAGCTAAGATGAGCCAAGTACCTTATGCTTCCGCAGTTGGCTCGATCATGTATGCTATGACTTGTACTCGACCTAATGTGGCCTTTGCTTTGAGCATGGTCAGTAGATATCAAGGGAATCCTGGTAGAGCGCATTAGATTGCGGTCAAGAACATCCTTAAGTACCTTCGGAGGACCAAGGAATGGTTTCTAGTCCTCGGAGGGAGTGATGACTTAAATGTGTGAGGGTACAGTGACGCCAGTTTCCAGACCGACAGGGACAACTATCATTCGCAGTCGGGATGGGTCTTTACCCTTAATGGAGGAGCAGTAACTTGGAAAAGTTCGAAACAGGAAATTGTAGCTGATTCAACGTGCGAATCAGAGTACATTGCAGCGAGCGAAGCGTCAAAGGAGGCAATATGGTTGAAGAACTTCATTGGTGATCTTGGAGTTGTGCCTGCCATAAAGGAGCCCATGGAGATTTTCGGTGATAACGAAGGAGCGGTTGCCTTAAGCATGGAACCGATGGATCATGGTAGATCTCGGCATATCGACAGAAAATATCACTTTATTAGACATCGAGTAGAAGAAGGACACCTCGTGGTTAAGAGGATATCATCAGAAGATAACCCAGCAGATCCACTTATGAAGGGACTAAGCAGGGTTAAGCACTTGCAGCATGCTAGTAGTATTGGGCTGAAGGATGATATTAGTTTAGATTAGATAGTATTAGAAACGTGTAATAGATAAATGTAATTGGCATTTGATGATTAAATAAAGGAGTATTATTTATAAGTAATGTTATTGTCTTATGTTAATTGTTTAGCTATTGTTTCACTTTGCATGTTTTGACTTCCAGAATAATTAAGTATATTAAGAATAATCGAATTATTCAAACAAGTCCACAATCATTCATATGTTGGAAGTAGGTATGAATGAAGATTGTCGTGAATTGGTGTGTAGATTATCTAAATGGTATTAGACATAGAAAAGGTTTTCTACAACGTTCATGAGTGCTTATGAACAAGTTTTGAGCATTGGAATAAACCCGCGCTTGCTGGAATCACTTTGGAGTGATCGCAAGACGATAATATCATATGGTCTTAAAACCTAGATATGTGGTTTATTATTTACTAATTGGTTGTATATTGATAATGTGAAACCGCATCAGTAAATTGATGTCATAAAATGCATTGTTGTGTACGGTTGGTTAGTCGATAAGTAAATGCATATAAGTCGAAGTTTATCTGTTAATTTTTTCCTAAGAGGGTAAAAGCGATATCATGGCCGCTTGATGATTTGATTTGACTTATGTGCCGGGCCCGGTCAGGACTGAATTGATGTGTTCAATTAATTTCTATGTCAAATAAATCTGAGATCGAGAAAATAGTTGTTGGATGATGAGTATGACTATGTTTCATGAAATCGTCTGCACGATATCAAAAGAGAGGGATGTACGATCCCTTATCTAAAGGACATGTTACTTATAAGATCAGAGTTGACAGCGTCTTTGAGAGCTATGATTGGATCGGATTGTGTTTGTGTTTATAGTTACTAGACTTATCCAAGTGGCAGACTCTTGGATTAGTGTCTAAGGCTGTAACTATATTTGGTAAGTACTCGACCCGATTGTGCATGGTCCTTTTGGGTTGCCTTCACCATAGCATCTTAATAGGGTGATTTAGAGAGAAGAGATATTATTATTAATGTATTATAAGAATAATATCTTAGAGAAATAATAATATTATTTGATTAATATAAGTCATAAATTAATTAGGAATTAATTTGGTGACTTAAAGAGATTAATTGAATAAAAGGGTATAAACTGTCAAATGTGTGAAAGTTGTATTTTGACCCAAGAATCCTTATGGATATGGGTTGGACGATTTTAGGGATATGGATCACCTAGAAATCGTCCAAGGGATTATCTAGAAGAGGATTTGGATTGCTTTGAGGCTAAGTTATCCAATTAGGAGCATACAGTATAAATAGACCCATAGGGTTGAGGAAATCGGCCATCATTGTGATTATAGTAACCCTAGAGCCGATTTCCCTCTTCCTCGTCTCTCTCAAGTCATCTTCTTGCTAGTTGGTGTTTGTAAGCCATTAGAGGAGTGACTTTTGTGACTCTAGGCTCCAAGAAGAAGAAGGTTTCAAGCAAGTAACTCAAGGTATTATTCTAGATCTGTTTTCATATGCTTTAATTATTAGATCTAGCCATGAAAGTCTTGGATATGTTGCATGTTCAATTAGTGAAACCTAGATCCATGTTTTAGGGTTGTATGTGCACATAGGGAAAGTTCTTATGTCCAAAACCCATCAAGGCCACTATGTTGGAACCCTTCATGCTCAGGATCCAGAGTTCCTATTCAAGTTTCTGAACTTTTCCCCTCGGGTAGTATTCTTCTATCATGAGCTCCTTCAGAGCTTCCCAGCCCATAACATTAGCCACTATTAGAGTTAGTGACTTTACATGGATATTCCACCATGTCAAGGCTCTGTCCGCGAAGGTGTAGGCAGCAAATTTAACGTTGCTTCCTTCCGGATAGGAGAAGATCTCAAAGATTGATTCCATTTTATCAAACCATTGTGAGAGGGCAATGATTCCGCTAGTCCCATTGAAGGATTTGGGCTTGCAGTTGGTGAAGTCCTTATACGAGCACTCCCTAGAGCGCATTGGAGCATCACCTTGAGTGGAATGCACAGTCGTTCCACTCCTGCTAGTTCCACTAGCACTGAATTAGGCTAAGCCTACCGAAACAGCCGCAGCCACTGCAGCTTGGACAACTATTGGATGTATTGTGGAGGAGGTGGAGGTGGTTGCATAGCAGTTATCGGAGGATTACGCCTTGTCACTCTCTGTGGAGGCATCGTTCAATTAAAAGTTTACAAAGATGAAGATGATAGTAAGAATCAATTGCAAGTATAATGAGAGTGGTCCATGGAGTAACTCACCATAGCCCAATAAATCAAATAAGAGTATGATTGATATAGAGATTTAGCAGTAGCAGTCTGAAAGTAATCGGATAGGATTTCCCACAAGATTAGATGACTATCAATTATATTGGCATTAATGAGGTAACAAGTTTGGGAAAAAATGACCTAGTAGTAGGTCATACATCAAAACAAAATAAGAAAATGTTGATAGTAGTAAGACCTTAAAAGACTAACAAGTTCAAAGTCTTATCATAGATAGGAAACTAAAACTAGAGCTTTTACATAGACCTAAGTTACATCCAAAAGAGAAAGTTGAGTAGGCTCTATCTGCGACAAGAACCACTAGAACGAGTCCTTGATTCTGCCATACGGCGCTCCATGTCTCTCATGCACCTTTCAAATGTTGCTTGACAAGCTCGAAGTTCCCTAACTTCGACTTGGGTTGCAGTAAGTTCTCTCTGTAGGGCCGCATTCTAGTTTGTAGTTCTTTCATGAGCAATTTACAAATGGCGAATGCAAACGGTATTGACTCCCGCATCAGCATCAACCTCCATGATTCGGTTGATGGCTTCCCTACCCTGCTCATCATTACGAGCAACCTTTCTGACCAAAATAGGCAGGACTCTGTCTGCTGAGCCTCGCTCGCTCATGTTTTTCAAACTTCTATCTCCGTTGTAGGTTAAGGGTTCGTGACTCCATCTGTCACACCCCAAAACCAAGAACGGCGGAAACGTTCTGGGGCGGAGGACGTCATGTAAAGTATCACAACACAGTAAATGTAAATAAGAAAACAACATCTTCCATTTGCATTAAATATATAATTTTAATACGAGTGTGTTCAGTACAGTTTTAGACACCAAAAATATAAGGTAAATCAAAATAATAATATGATGAGTCTTGAATGCGCTCCATCTTCTCAAAAGCAGGCATCGGTACCTGTCTACTGATGACCTGAGAATACAAGTTATTTTGAAAGAGTTTATCAGCATTAAGCTGGTGAGTTCATAAGTATTTTAGTGTCGGTGTTTGTTATCAAAGTCGTTTGAACGTATCTCAAGTATAAGTTCGTAAAATGTACGTAAGTGTTTGTAAAAGTTTGAATCCTTCAGAAAAACCTATATTTTCTATTAAAGTAGCCTTCTACCAAGGCTCAACTGTTTTGTATGCTCATTTGTTGTAAAAGTGTGTAATTTCCCAAGTATAACTATTATTTAACAAAATATAGTTTGTACATTAATGTTTAAGTGAGGTTATCACTAAAAATATGTAATGGGTAAATCATTGTAGTATTGTAGTTTTGTTTTATAGAAACTATTGTTGTACTAACTATCTTAAACCGGATTTATATTAAGGTATAATGTGATAATTGCACCATACTATCGACTGGTAACAACGACATATGAATGGTCGTAATAACGGAATGACGTTTGGCACCCGCAGACCTGTTGGTCCCGCTGTAGCTAGCAGCAAGGTGTAGGATAGTCAATCCAATATAGATCTATACGCAAACTCACGCTCTCCCTCCAAGAGAATTTTGGCTACAACTCGGGACATGACATTTAAGGCATGCTCCGATACAGTGGATCACATTTGTTAACGTATTCTCGTATATGTAATGTAATGTTTCTAGTTCTAGTATAGTTGTATATGTTCTCGTAGTATAGTTGTATATGTATGATCCTGCGTTACCCTGATGGTAACTAACTAGTGATGTGTCTAGTACGTATGACATATGGGAGTACTTTTATGTCTATATATGTATATTTGATATATAATTAATATTGAAACGACCTTCGGATGGTCACCCGAAATCCCACCAGACCACATCCAAATCGAGGAAAAGGAAATAGGGCGGATGGCCTTCCTAAGCCCTTTAAACATTATTTATATATCTATACATATATGGGCATGCAATTTATAAGAAGTAAAAGCATAAATAAGATTTTATAAGACATTTGAACCATAAATATTATTTCAAGAAAAGATCGACTTGATGTCAATCTACAAAACAATTTGAAGGCATAAGTTTGATAAAACAGTTTAAGTAATTGCAACATTTGTTTGAATCACAGTTGTAAATAAGTTTGAAAAGTATAGGAGTTTGTAAAACATTTCAAAGTAAAGCAGTTTGATAAATAGTTTGAACAGTGATAGAATCATTGGTTTCCTAGTTATTAATCACATGTGATTAAATGCAATCACATGTGATTGAAGCAATAACTATAAGTGTTTGACTTGTATTCCCCCCCATAAAGTATTTAAAACATTTAAAATCATTTCAAAGGTTGATTAAAGGGGTATGAACTCACTTGTGGTGAGCTGTTTGAATTGTAGTGTCGGATACCGTGCTAGGTGGCAAACGGAGACTGGTTTACACGCACGAGCCTAGTTATCATATAATAAGCATATATATAACTAATTAGCCAAGTAATAACTTAATAAAATAAGTTGGGACACTTAGGAACATGAAAACACTTTGTATAAATGTTATAGGTCCTAAGGGTTGCATCTAAGTCGATACGGGACAAGGCAAAGGGGTTTGAAGCACCAAATGACCTTGTATAATAGTTCACCACCCAACAAACCCCACCATTGGAGTTTACGGCCGTGAACCCATGAGTTTACGGCCGTGAAATCCTCACTTGGTGGTTTTGGGTGTTTTGAAGTGCTATCTTAATCCTAGAATTAGCCTAGCATTGTTGGAATAATCCTTGAAGTAGTTTAAGGCCCTAGAATGCTCCATAGAGGAGTTTACGGCCTAAAGACCATATCCCCTAGAGTTTACGGCCGTAAACTCCTATGGGGTGCTGGTTTTAATTCTTTTAAGTCACTTGCACATGTAGGATAGCTTCTATGTTTTTATCTAAGGCTAAAGGGGACATTAGGCACACATTTGTGCCTTTACTTGGAGTTTACGGCCCAAGTGATGTTCCTTGGCCGTAAACTCCCTTTAAGGGATGATTTTGATGTCATTTACTCCCCATTCAAGTCCTATGTATTCAAGGGTAATTGTCTCAAAGCCTTAGGGGTGATTAGGGGACTTATAGCCCTTAAAAAGGGGTTTACGGCCCAAGAGATATCCTTGGCCGTAAACTCCTAAAACCTTATTATTTTGAAGTGTTTTGGTGTCCAAATTAGCTATAAGAATTAGAGGGTAAGTGCCTTAAGCCTTAGAGGTGATTTAGGGCTCACTTTGGCCCTTGGAAATGGTGTTTACGGTCCAAGAACTCTTGGGCCATAAACTCCAAAAGCCTTATGATCTTGGATGATTTCTAGCCTCTAATGTTTATACATTAAGTCCTTAACTAGTTGCCTAACAAGGAAACGGGACTAGGTAGCCTTAAAGCTCCATTTTGGAGTTTACTCCCCAAGAACGTTCTTGGGCGGTAAACTCCCGGATCTTGTATTTTAGACATGTAATCTATGTTATAAAGCATAAAACAAGTAATAAAACACATCTAGGAAAGTAGACTCACAATCTGGGATGAAAACCCGAAGATCCGTCAGAGAGAAAATGGCTTTTCTCTAGTTGGAATTGTGAATAATGAATTAATTTAATTCAGAATCTATTTATAGTCCTGAAATATTTTGGCAGAAAATATTTTTATTCCGGAGCTTGGACAATGACATTATGAAACTTGGAATGTTCAAGTTTCACAATTCCAGGAGCATCCACTCTCCTGATATCTCCTGAAACGTAAACCCTAACGTACACAAACTTGTTCGGAAAAGTCTGAAAATCACTGAAACTGGACTGGCTTCTATTGAATAGATATTGTTTGTACAAATGGAAATTTCGGGTTGTCACATCATCCCCCCTTTAGAAGGAATTTCGTACCGAAATTAGAATTTAAGCAAATAAGAAGTTACAATTAATTAAGCGAAAAGATGAGGGTATTTCTGTTTCATCTGATCCTCGCGTTCCCAAGTGAATTCTGGTCCTCGCTTGGCATTCCAGCGAACCTTCACGATAGGGATACGGCTTTGCTTTGTCTGCTTGACCTCACGGTCCATGATATCTACAGGTTCTTCCACGAAGTTGAGGCTCTCGTTGATCTCGATCTCGTCAAGTGGGATTACAAGAGTCTCGTCGGACAGACACTTTTTCAAGTTAGATAGGTGGAATGTAGAATGTATGTTACGAAGTGTGTCGGGTAGGTCGAGTTTGTAAGCTACGGGGCCGACTCTTGCAAGAATCTCGAATGGCCCTATGTACCTCGGATTAAACTTCCCATGCTTGCCGAAGCGTATCAAGCCCTTCCAGGGTGAGACTTTGAGAAGGACTCGGTCTCCCACCTGAAATTCCAAAGGTTTTCTTCGTTTATCAGCGTAGCTCTTCTGTCGGTCTCTAGAGGCTTTCAATCGTTCACGGATCTGAACGATTTTCTCTGTCGTTTCCCGAATGATCTCCAGACCGGTCAGAGTACTGTCGGAAGCTTGCCCCCTGGCTAATTGGGTATCACCCACCTCAGCCCAGCACAGAGGGGATCTGCACTTCCGGCCGTAGAGAGCTTCAAATGGAGCGGCCTTGATGCTCATGTGATAACTGTTATTATAGGAAAACTCGACAAGGGGTAAATGAGTATCCCATGCCTTCCCAAAATCAATCACGCAGGCTCGCAACATATCTTCTAGTGTTTGGATGGTCCTCTCACTCTGTCCGTCAGTCTGAGGATGGTAGGCTGTGCTCATGTCCAGCCTTGTTCCTAGGGAATGTTGTAGTGATTGCCAAAATCTTGAGGTGAACCTACTATCTCTATCGGAGATAATGGACATAGGTACACCATGTAGCCGTACGATTTCCCAAATGTATGTTCTCGTAAGTTTCTCCATCTTGTCAGTTTCTTTTATAAGCAGGAAGTGTGCAGACTTGGTCAATCTATCGACGATGACCCATATGGTGTCAAGTCCACCCGTTGTCTTGGGCAACTTGGTTATGAAATCCATAGTGATCCGCTCCCACTTCCATTCCGGGATCTCTGGTTGTTGCAATAAACCATAGGGCTTCTGGTACTCGACCTTAACCTTTGTGCAAGTAAGGCATTTACTTACGAAGGTAGCAATCTCTGCTTTCATATTAGGCCACCAGTATAGCTTTTTAAGATCTAGATACATCTTATCTGAACGTGGGTGGACGGAATACCGAGTGTTGTGCGCCTCGGTCATGACCAAGTCTCGGAAACCACCGTGTTTCGGTGTCCAGATCCGGTTCATGAAATATAAGGCTCCGTCACCCTTGGCTTCTAAATTCTTGTCCATTCCTCTAAGGGATTCACTCGTCACATTTTCAGGTTTTATGGCTTCAAGTTGAGCCGCCTGAATTTGCTTAGACAAGTGTGAATGGATGGTTATTGACAATGACTTGCCTTTGCGACCAGAATATCCTTTCCGACTTAGGGCGTCTGCTACTACGTTGGCTTTACCCGGATGATAACGAATATCGCATTCGTAGTCACTGAGTAGCTCGACCCACCTTCGTTGTCTCATGTTGAGTTCCTTCTAATCGAAGATGTGTTGTAAGCTCTTGTGGTCGGTAAACATAGTGCTCTTCTTTCCATACAAGTAATGTCTCCAGATCTTCAGAGCAAACACTACTGCTCCTAGTTCAAGATCGTGGGTCATGTAGTTAACCTCGTGTGTCTTCAACTGTCTCGAGGCGTAGGCGATGACCTTTCCTCGCTGCATCAGAACACATCCGAGTCCTTGATTTGATGCATCGCAATAGACTACGAAGTCTTCTATTCCTTCGGGAAGGGTTGGCGCAGTGCATAAGGCTCGTTTGAGCGTTTGGAACGCTCTTTCTTGTTTCTCTTCCCAGTCAAAGGCCACGCCTTTCTGGGTCAGGGTCGTAAGAGGTTTCGCTATTTGAGAGAAGTTCTGAATGAATCTGCGGTAGTAGCCAGCGAGACCTAGAAATTGGCGAATTTCAGTAGGTGTCTTTGGCGCTGACCAGTTCTCAATGGCTTTTATTTTGGATGGGTCCATGTGGATTCCCTCTTCACTTACCACGTGTCCTAAGAATTCGACTCTTCGGATCCAAAATTCACATTTCGAGAACTTCGCATAAAATTTCTCTTTTCGTAATGTCTCTAGAACTTGTCGCAGGTGCTCGCCGTGCTCTTTCTTACTTCGGGAATAGATCAGGATGTCGTCAATGAAAATGATGACAAACTGATCCAAGTAAGATCGGCATACTCTATTCATTAGATCCATGAAGACTGCAGTCGCATTGGTCAACCCGAATGACATCACCACGAATTCATAATGTCCGTAACGAGTTTGGAAGGCTGTCTTCGGCACATCCTCCTCTAACACTCGTAACTGGTGATATCTGGATCTCAGATCAATTTTAGAGAAATAGTTCGCCCCATGCAGTTGGTCGAATAGATCATCTATGCGAGGCAGAGGGTAACGATTTTGACTGTCAGTTTGTTGAGTTCTCTGTAGTCAATACACATACGGAATGATTCGTCTTTCTTCTTAACAAACAAGACCGGTGCTCCCCAAGGTGAGAAACTCGGTCTTATAAAGCCCTTACTGAGTAGTTCGTAAACTGACCAGAGAGTTCCTGCATCTCAGCTGGTGCTAATCGGTAGGGGGACTTGGCTATTGGGGTAGCTCCTGGGACTAAGTCGATTCTGAACTCGACCTGTCGTTGTGGAGGTAACTCGGGTAGTTCTTCTGGGAAAATGTCGGGAAAATCGCTCACTACTGGGATGTTCTTTAGTTCTTTCGTTTCGAGGCTCGTGTCAACGACGTGAGCAAGGAATGCATGGTATTCCTTACGCAGATACTTCTGTGCTTGAATACTTGATATAATACGAAGACTTGCGTCGGGTTTGTCGTCGTAGACTATAAGAGTTTCGTTAGACGGAAGGTTTAGACGGATTGCTTTCTCGAAGCACATGATGTCGGCGCAATGAAGGCTTAACCAGTCCATGCCAATAATAACGTCAAAACTTTTTATTGAGACTGACATGAGGTCGATTGGGAATGAATGGTTATCTAGAGTTAGGATACAACCTAAGTATATGCTACTCGTACTTTCAGTTTTTCCATTAGCCATTTCTACTGTGAATAGTTCCTTGAGTGCGTGTGGTGGTTGATTAAGCATGCGAGCAAATTTATGGTTTACGAAGCTTCGCTCCGCTCCACTATCGAACAGAATGCATGCATAGGAGTTATCGAGGAGGAACGTACCAGTCACCACGGTCGGGTCAGCAACTGCTTCCCCGTGGCCAATAGCTAGTACCCTCCCTGCTCCTCCAGCATTCGTCGCTTTGGGGCAGTCCCTCTTATAGTGGCCTGCTTCGCCACATCCATAGCAGGTTGTGCTCGCGCCAGATCCAGGGACTTGGTTGATAGGTTGTGCCGGGAACTTACAGAAACGGACGGTGTGTCCTTTTCTGTTACAGTTTGAGCACTGCATTTCACGACAGGGGCCGTTGTGCTGGTAGTTGCATTTGTTTCACTTAGGCAAACTTCCAACATACCAACTCACCGGAGCAGTAGTAGCAGCAGTAGGGGTTATTGCGGCATGCATTGCCACAATTTGCTGCTTTTTGGCAGCCTGTTGCTTCTTCTTTTTACCCCAGAATTTCCGCTTAGTATCAGCGGGTTTGGAGGGTTCCTGGATGGCTAGGGTGGTTGTGGTTGCAAGGGTTTTGACTCCATGGTCAATGAGTCGCTGTGCCAATCGTTTGGCACTGTAGAAGGTAGCGGGGTTTGATGCTAAGGCATTCCCCTGATACGGAGGCACTAGCCCCCATATGTACCGTTCGATCTTTTTCTCCTCAGTGGGAACCATATTGGGGCAGAGGGCCACCAGTTCGCTAAATCGGGCAGTGTAAGCAATCACATTGGTGCCCTTCATGGTTAGGTTCCAGAGTTCATGTTCTAGTTTCTGGACTTCGCCCCTCGGGCAGTATTCCTCCATCATGAGGTCTTTCATCGTCTCCCAGCCTATGTCGTTGGCTACGACGAGAGTTAGTGCCTTAACATGGCCGTTCCACCATGTCAGGGCCTTTCCTTCGAAGGTGCATGCGGCGTACTTGACTTTACTCGCCGCAGGGCATGAACAAATTTCGAAGACTGATTCAGTCTTCTCGAGCCATTGCGAGAGGGCAATGACTCCACCGGTGCCATAGAAAGGCTTCGGTTTGCAATTTGTGAAATCCTTGTATAAGCACTCCCTCGAGCGCACAGGGGTTTCAACCGGGGTTGATTCCACAGGGGTTCCACCTCTGCTGGCATCAGTTGAATGATACTGGGCCATGGCAGTCGCCACTGCTGCGGCTACGGCAGCATTCAGGGCTGCAGTATCGATGACCGGAGGCGGAGGAGGTGGTGGAGGTGCAGGGTTATTCCTGGGAGATTTGCGAGGCGGCATCTTTCAGCTATAAGTTTATAAAGATAGGAAAGATGGTAAGAATCAATTTGTAAGCAACGTGAGAGTGACACATGGACTAACTAACCATAGCCCAATAGTTGAATGAGTGTTTGAAATCACAACAAGGAATATTAGTAGGAAAGCACAAGTGTACAGATTTTTCCCACAGATTAGATAGATTTCAACACTACTGGTATTACTGATGTAATAAGTTCAGGGAAAAATCGACCTAACAGTAGGTCTTACATCATACCAAACTGATAAGTTTGACGGTTCTTAGATTCCTAATTAGAGTACTGAAAGTTAGGAATATTTTACAGACAAGTGCTACTTAGAGCACAGATGTTAAAGGCTATTCCTTAACCAAAAGACAGAGATGTACTAGACATCAACTAACGGCGATGGGAATTTCCCGGGCGAGCCCTGATGTCGGACACTTGACGAAACACCTCTTGAAGGTGTCGATCCTGAGCCCTCTAACGAGCTCGAAGTTCCAAGATTTCAGCTCGTGAGGCAGCCAGCTGCTGCTGCAGGGTTTCATTAGTTCTCTGGGTCCGCTCCATGTCTTCTTCAAGACGGCGGATGCGGACGGTGTTGACACCAGAGTTGGCATCAATCTCCATGACCTGGTCGATGGCTGCTCGACCTTGCTCGACATTTCGAGCTATTCTGCGGATAATGACAGGCAGAGCTCGGTCAACAGAACCACCCTCGCTGACGTTGTAGAAGCTTCGGTCCCCAAAGTATGGTAAGGGTTAACCCTGTTCATCACTCCAGCGATTCAACTTTTTTGCCCACATGGGAGTAGGACCTGGAAAAGCTAGTCGAGGGTTGTTGTTTGGGGCTTGACCTACAAGCGGTAGGTTGTTGACTTCAGGCTCGGAGTCGGATCCATTAGAAAAGCCTTCTGCGAGGTGATCATCCAAAGGGATTGGATGCTCATCTTCGGGCTCTTCATCGATCCACCCGGCATTGCCTTCATTTGGAAAGTACGGGTCGCCTTGATGGAATCCAACCATTTAAATCTACGCAAGAAGAGAGGTATAAGAATATAGTATACGTGTAACTAGTAGTACAAAATACACCTATTGTATTTTAAGTTTAAGTTCTACTGATCTTCTTGTGGCATTGTTGGTAAGTTTTTAGACTTGTTAACATATCGCAACCATTCTAGGGCATATGCTAATCACTCCTAGGACCATCATAGTTGATCAGGCTATGCTATTCCCAGGACTGACCATACATCCCCGAGCTCACTTGTGATATTTAACAATCGTAACATTTTTAATCTTGTCACTGTGACACTGATTTTAGTATGAATGCAGACTAGTATACTTAATTAAATATTTTAATATTTAAAGTATAGTCTCTTGGTCAGAGTGTTTTAATCCCTTTTGGGTTTGTAGTTTAGTATCTCTTTTATGGGTTGATATACTTGATTCACTATAAACAATGCTCTGATACCAATCTGTCACACCCCAAAACCAAGAACGGCAGAAACGTTCTGGGGCGGAGGACATCATGTAAAGTATCACAACATAGTAAATGTAAATAAGCAAACAACATCTTCCATTTGCATTAAATATATAATTTTAATACGAGTGTGATCAGTACAGTTTTAGACACCAAAAATATAAGGTAAATCAAAATAATAATATGATCAATCTTGAATGCGCTCCATCTTCTCAAAAGCTGGCATCGGTACATGTCTACTGATGACCTGAGAATACAAGTTATTTTGTAAGAGTTTATCAGGATTAAGCTGGTGAGTTCACAAGTATTTTAGTGTCGGTGTTTGTTATCAAAGTTGTTTGAACGTGTCTAAAGTATAAGTTCGTAAATTGTATGTAAGTGTTTGTAAAATTTTGAATCCTTCAGAAAAACCTATATTTTCTATTAAAGTAGCCTTCTACCAAGGCTCAACTGTTTTGTATGCTCGTTTGTTGTAAAAGGGTGTAATTTCCCAAGTATAACTATCATTTAACAAAATATAGTTTGTACATTAATGTTTAAGTGAGGTTATCACTAAAAATATGTAATGGGTAAATCATTGTAGTACTGTAGTTTTGTTTTATAGAAACTACTGTTGTACTAACTACCTTAAACCGGATTTATATTAAGGTATAATGTGATAATTGCACCATACTATCGACTGGTAACAACGACATACGAATGGTCGTAATAACGGAATGACGTTTGGCACCCGCAGACCTGCAGGTCCCGCTATAGCTAGCAGCAAGGTGTAGGATAGTCAATCCAGTATAGATCTATACGCAAACTCACGCTCTCCCTCCAAGAGAATTCTAGCTACAACTCGGGACATGACATTTAAGGCATGCTCCGGTACAGTGGATCACATTTGTTAACATATTCTCGTATATGTAATGTAATGTTTCTAGTTCTAGTATAGTTGTATATGTTCTCGTAGTATAGTTTTATATGTTCTCATAGTATAGTTGTATATGTTCTCGTAGTATAGTTGTATATGTATGATCCTGCGTTACCCCGATGGTAACTAACTAGTGATGTGTCTAGTACGTATGAAATATGGGAGTACTTTTATGTCTATATATGTATATTTGATATATAATTAATATTGAAACGACCTTCGGATGGTCACCCGAAATCCCACCAGACCACATCCAAATCGAGGAAAAGGAAATAGGGCGGATGGCCTTCCTAAGCCCTTTAAACATTATTTATATATCTATACATATATGGGCATGCAATTTATAAGAAGTAAAAGCATAAATAAGATTTTATAAGACATTTGAACCATAAATATTATTTCAAGAAAAGATCGACTTGATGTCAATCTACAAAACAATTTGAAGGCATAAGTTTGATAAAACAGTTTATGTAATTGGAACATTTGTTTGAATCACAGTTGTAAATAAGTTTGAAAAGTATAGGAGTTTGTAAAACATTTCAAAGTAAAGCAGTTTGATAAATAGTTTGAACAGTGATAGAATCATTGGTTTCCAAGTTATTAATCACATGTGATTAAATGCAATCACATGTGACTAAAGCAATAACTATAAGTGTTTGACTTGTATTCCCCCCCCCCCCCCCCATAAAGTATTTAAAACATTTAAAATCATTTCAAAGGTTGATTAAAGGGGTATGAACTCACTTGTGGCAAACGGAGACTAGTTTACACGCACGAGCCTAGTTATCATATAATAAGCATATATATAACTAATTAGCCAAGTAATAACTTAATAAAATAAGTTGGGACACTTAGGAACATGAAAACACTTTGTATAAATGTTATAGGTCCAAAGGGTTGCATCTAAGTCAATACGGGACAAGGCAAAGGGGTTTGAAGCACCAAATGACCTTGTATAATAGTTCACCACCCAACAAACCCCACCATTGGAGTTTACGTCCGTGAACCCATGAGTTTACAGCCGTGAACTCCTCACTTGGTGGTTTTGGGTGTTTTGAAGTGCTATCTTAATCCTAGAATTAGCCTAGCATTGTTGGAATAATCCTTGAAGTAGTTTAAGGCCCTAGAATGCTCCATAGAGGAGTTTACGGCCTAAAGACCATATCCCCTAGAGTTTACGGCCATAAACTCCTATGGGGTGTTGGTTTTAATACTTTTAAGTCACTTGCACATGTAGGATAGCTTCTATGTTTTTATCTAAGGCTAAAGGGGACATTAGGCACACATTTGTGCCTTTACTTGGAGTTTACGGCCCAAGTGATGTTCCTTGGCCGTAAACTCCCTTTAAGGGATGATTTTGATGTCATTTACTCCCCATTCAAGTCCTATGTATTCAAGGGTAATTGTCTTAAAGCCTTAGGGGTGATTTAGGGCACTTATAGCCCTTAAAAAGGGGTTTACGGACCAAGAGATATCCTTGGCCGTAAACTCCTAAATCCTTATGATTTTGAAGTGTTTTGGTGTCCAAATTAGCTACAAGCATTAGAGGGTAAATGCCTTAAGCCTTAGAGGTGATTTAGGGCTCACTTTGGCCCTTGGAAATGGTGTTTACGGTCCATGAACTCTTGGGCCGTAGACTCCAAAAGCCTTATGATCTTGGATGATTTCTAGCCTCTAATGTTTATACATTAAGTCCTTAACTAGTTGCCTAACAAGGAAACGAGACTAGGTAGCCTTAAAGCTCCATTTTGGTGTTTACTCCCCAAGAACGTTCTTGGGCGGTAAACTCTCGGATCTTGTATTTTAGACATGTAATCTATGTTATAAAGCATAAAACAAGTAATAAAACACATCTAGGAAAGTAGACTCACAATCTGGGATGAAAACCCGAAGATCCGTTAGAGAGAAAATGGCTTTTCTCTAGTTGGAATTGTGAATAATGAATTAATTTAATTCAGAATCTATTTATAGTCCTGAAATATTTTGGCAGAAAAGATTTTTATTCCGGAGCTTGGACTATGACATTATGAAACTTGGAATGTTCAAGTTTCACAATTCCAGGAGCATCCACTCTCTTGATATCTCCTGAAACGTAAACCCTAACGTACACAAACTTGTTCGGAAAAGTCTGAAAATCACTGAAACTGGACTGGCTTCTATTGAATAGATATTGTTCATACAAATGGAAATTCCGGGTTGTCACACCATCTATTCGAGTTTGTTACCCACAGAGGTGTGGGGCCTTGAAATGTTAGACGTAGGTTAGGATTTGGGATTAGAGCCACCAGGGGTAGTTTATTAACTTCTGGCTCGGAGTCAGATTCCTATAGAAAGTTCTCTGCGAAAACATCGTCTAAAGGGATCAGATGATTCTCATCTGGCTCCACATCGAACCATCCACCATTGCCTTGGTTGGGGATGTACGGGTCACCATGGAGATTGAATCCAACCATGATATCTAAGTGAGAAAAGGGGTAAAAGAAATAATTAATAGACGTACTATTTAAGATAATTATAAGATGATCTTTATTAGTTACTTCAATACTTGCGTAGTGCATACCAGTTACATGAAATCAAAACAGGATAGACCTTCGAATAAGTGACCCTAACTCCAAATCCACAACCAAACAAGGAACGGGAAATAAAGGAAAGATCAAAGATTCGAAATCTATGACACCTTAGTCACATATAACCTTAGCATATCCACCTAGAAACTATTGACCTACTAGTAAAGACTCTTTTAGTTCTCAAGTAAGTAATTATAATAACACAAAATACTCCTATAGTATTTTAAGTTGATGCTATGTTCTAATGTTTTCATTGTAGTAGTGTCGGTAAGGTTTTAGACTTGCTACAACACCACAACCATTCCTAAGCACATCCTTATCACTTCTCGGAAAGATATAGTTGATCAGGCTATATCACTCTTAGATCTGATTATATGTCCCTGCGCCTACTTGTGTTGTCCAACAACCGCAATACTTTTGTTCTGTCCTAGTGACACTGATTTAGTATGAACGCAGGTATGTATACTTTGGTTAAATATTTTATTATTTAAAATTATTGACTCTTGGTCAGAGTATTTTAATCCCGATGTGTTTATAGTTTGTATATCTTTAATGGGTTCATATACTAAATTCACTATAAACAAAGCTCAGATACCAATCTGTCACACCCAAAACCGGAATAGAGGAAATGTTATGGGGCGGAGGACGTCATGTACAGTATCACAACGATGCATAATAGTAAACTAGCAACAACATCATCCATTGCATTAATAGTATAATTTAATACAAGTGTGTTATGTGTATTGTTTATACGACAAAAAAAATGAATAATCAAAATAAAGATTAGTCTTGAAAGCTCCATCTTCTCAAAAACCTGGTTATCGGTACATGTCTACTGGTGACCTAAGAATACAAGTTATTTTTAAAGAGTAGATCAGCATTAAAGTTGGTGAGGTGATATGTAATTTATTGTCATTGTTTGTATGAAAGTGTTTGTAAATGTTTGTAAGTGTTTGTAGTAAATGTTTGTATCTCCAAGAAAATCCTATATTTTCTACTTTAAATGTAGCCTTCTACCAAGACCCGAATGTTATTATGTTGTTTGTTTGTAAAAGTTTGTAATTTTCCCAAGTATGACTATCATTACCAAATATAGTTTACATTATCGTTTATGTGAGAAGATCACAATGTGAATGCAATGGGAAAATAAAGATGTATTGTACTATTGTATATAGGTAACTACCAATGTACTAACTACCTTAAACCAATTGTTAATTAAGGTAAAATGTGATATGATTGTAACCATACTTCATCGACTAGTAAAACACGACGCTCGAAGGCGTTGAAATGGTACGACATTCATCACCCGTAGACCTGCAGGTCCCATTGTAACTAACAGCAAGGTGTAGGACGGTCAGTCCAGTATAGATCTATACATAAATACATGATCTCCCACCACGAGACTCTGGTTACAAAACATGACACAACAGTAGATTTACATGCCATGAAGTAGTGGCTCACATTAATGTTATAGTATTCTAGTGTGTCTTTAGTATGTTCTAGTGTATTGTATGTTCTCTCTGTTCTAGTGTATAGTATGTTCTCTTGTATAGTGTAGTGTATGTTCTCTTAGTTTCTCATCATAGTATGTTCTTTCTGTTTCTCATAATAGTAAGTTTGTATTGACTCATGAATGAACTGACTTTTGTATGTTTTGTTGTACTAGAAGTAGTGATTAGTTAACCTCTAAACTATACCTATGATAGTTTACTAGTAATGTTGTTTGAACAACTGAGTATGTTTGTTCACCTTTGCTACCCAAAGTTGCTGAATTGATGTAAGGACTTTTATAACTATTCATATATACATAATATATAACTAGGATTCAAACGACATTCGGACAAATAACTGGATACCCTAAGTCCACAACCAAACAAGGAACAGAAAATATAGTGAGTTATCAGTCCTAAGCCCTTACAACCTTACTTATATAACTATATCTATATAGACATCATTTTTGACAATATATAAGTTTTAAAAAAAGTTAAATAAAGATTTTTGCATATAAAAGAGTTTAAAACAATTTGAATGGCTATTAATCACTTGATGTTAATCTATAAAATGTTTTGAAATAGTTTGCTTCATAAAATAGATTGAAGTATAAGAAAATCCATTTGTTTGATAGTTATTAATCGCATGTGATTGGTATAATAACTGTAATAGTTCTACTTGTATTCCCCCCACAAAAGCATTTAAAATCATTTAAATGATAAGTTAAGGGGTATGAACTCACCTATAGTGAGTGATACGAATGTAAGATTGATATAGGATACTAATTGTCAAGTTAAGCCTCGAGCACAAACGGATCCTATTAAGCATATAATGATACATATATGTATATAATTAATGTATATACAACTAATCATGCAAGGAATCCACTTTAGGGACTAGGAAACACTTGTATTGTAGTGTTTTAATTGCATATGATTGAGTCAAATGGAGTTTATGGTCACACCTTAGATTTTACGGCCACACCTATGGTGTTTATGGCCAAGGGGAGTTTATGCCCCTAGAGCATGACCTTAAGAGGTGTTTAGGGCCCTAACTATCATTAACTAGTGTTCACGTTCCTAGGTTTGGAATTAAAATGAGTATGTGGCCAAGATAAGCCAAGACAACGGTCTACGGCCATGCAAGGGTTTACGGCCGTAAACTCTTGATGTTCATGCAATATATGATCTTTTAAGTTTAGGAATCATGTGCTTATCAAGCCTAACCAGAAGATATAAGAGATACTCACACTTTTGAAGGCTTCTAAGTAGTTCACGACCCTAGAACAAGTAGGTGTTCTTGGTGTTCTTAGTGAAACTTTTGAATACTTTAAGATCTACCCAAAAAGATGAATTTCAAGAAGGAAATAAAAGGGTGATACTAGATTAAGAAGGATAACACTTAATCAAATTGAAGAACGGATAACATTTTTGAAGATCAAGGTGAAAGTTCTTAATGATACTTGAGAGTAAATCGAGTTCTTAAGATGGGAGTGTGAGAAAAAGGTAAAAATGAAGAAATATCTTATATGAGGGGAAGAGTTCACGGCCAAGGAGGTGTGTATGGCCGTAAACCCTAGTTTACAGCCGTAAACTCCAATACTTGGAGTTTTCTAGCTTGTATGTTGCACACTGAACTCTATAAGATACATCCTAATACTCCTTCCTCGAAGGTACTAGGCTTAGAACACTCAAACAGACCCTAAACAATGCTAAAAGATAGCATAAATGAGTCTAACTTTGATTGGATTGAATGGATGTACAAGATAGAAATTTTGGGTTGTCATATTGGTATATCAATGGTTGATACCTGATTCAGAGTTGAGCTTTCTCCTTCAATTAGAAGATTGGAAATATTGAGTGATACTTCATCGAATAGAGTAGGACCAGAAACTTTGGGATGTTGTTTTTAGGCTTCCGGAGACATGAGAACTTCGGATAGTTCATCTGTCTCTATAGGGTCAAAAAGATCATCATATTTTATTTCAACTATGTTAAGAGGACTCGAAGAGGATGGGATATCACTTTCCAGGATTGCTTTAGTTTCATTCGTTGGAGCAGTGTTGCAGACGTAATAGTTGTCGAATTTCACATCGAAGCCTTCAACTATTAGTCTTGTGTGTCTTACGAGAACCCTATAGGCTAGTTTGTTTTTTGAGTAGCCAAGGAAAATGCCTTCATCTGACTTCGGTGCAAACTTGTTCAGATGATCCTTGTTCTTGATCACAAAACATCTACACCCAAAGATGTGGAAGAAACGTACATTCGTCTTACGGTTGTTAAGGCCCACATATGGAGTTTTGCTAAGACGCTTACACATAATGCTTCGGTTTTCAACAAAGCATATTGTGGTCACTGATTTGGCCCAGAAGTAGAGAGGAAGGTTTGTGAAGTTGAGCATAGATCTGGCTGCTTCCACCAGAGTTCGATTTCTTCGCTCTACTACTCCATTTTGTTGTGGTGTGTAAGGAGCTAAGAAATTGTGACTGATACCCTTTGAAACCATGTAACTATTCAATAGATGATTAGTGAACTCGGTTTCATTATCACTTCGGATGCGTCGTACAGGTAATTTGATATGTAGTTCAATCTCCTTGATGAAATTGATCAGGACTTGCGGTGTTTTAGACTTAAGTCTGAAGAAGAAGAACCATGTGAAACGAGTGAAGTCATCCACTATAACCAGTATGTATTTCTTGTGATGGAGACTGGCTACAGTAGATGGACCACAAAGATCAATATGTAAAAGCTCAAGCGGTTATCACCATAGGATGACTTGATTTGGATTGGTTGCCACATTAAGAGGTAGAGCACAGAGTATCATTGCTGAATTTGAGAATTGGGATACCTTGGACGAGTTCTCTGGTGACTAGGTTGTTGATATATCAAAAGTTAAGATGAGCTAGCTTGTGGTGCCAAAGTTAGCTGACCTCGGATACTGCTTTTTTGACAGAAAGCACAATTGCGGTTTTCCAATTATAAGAGAAACGTACAAGGGGTACATGGTCCCTTCAAACTTAGATTGAATTAAGAATGTGTTTTTATCACTCGTCATTATGTAGCAGTAATCGTTGTCAAATTTAACCCTATGGCCTGCTTTACGTAGTGGGCCAACACTGATGAAACTGTGTTTGAGACCTTCCACATAAGCAATCTTTTGGATAGAGAAATTCCATGTAGTAAGAACACCATAACCTCGGATTATCCCGTTCGCATTGTTGCCGAAAGTGAAATTTCCACCGTTGCAGATTGACCTAAAATCCAAAAGGTATTTTGTCCTTCCGGTCATGTGCAAGGAGCAGGCACTGTCAACTAACCACTTATCTTCTTGTTCCTCTTTGCACATTGCCTAAAATTTACACGGTTCTTTTGGGCACCCAAACAAGCTTCGAGCCCAGGGCTACATGTGGATTTTTCATAGATGCATGAACCGAGGTTGCAGGGACAGATTTTGTGTCAACTTTGAATCCTAGATCTGGATACTTGTGAGCTTTTAGTGTGTTGTGAGATTTTGAAAAGTTACGAGATCTATGAAAAGTGTGAGGTTTTTCAAAAGTATGGATTTTTTTTGACAAGTACAAGTTTTTTGCACAGTGGGAGTTTTTTTGAGAAGAACGAGATGGGGCTCAAGATGACCCCGTTTAATGATTTCCAGATGAAGTTTTTTAGCATTTTCCCTGACATTATTTTTGGTTAGTGGTCTGAAAGGTGTAGGATTACTCTTGGGACCAGTCCGAGGATGAGATCTGACATTTGTGCTTTTTGCTTTTGAAACAGTGTGTTTTGAAGATGTGTGTGCACATGTAAATCTCTTAGGATGTGACTTTGCAAAAGGTTGATATGACTTGAAAGGTGTTGGTGTTGGAAAAATCCCCTTCCATGTTTGTGGAATTGTACATTCCTTTTTGCTTGGTTTCTTGTCTGTTGTGACTTTTGAAAGATAGTTTGAGAAAACAAACTTTTCTGGACTCTTAAGATTTGAAATTTTGAGTTGCTTTTTGTTTTTTGAAAATTTTTCATTTTTTTATCACGATTTTGAAATTCTTCTTTGAAAGCCTTTTTTGCAAGAGTTTTTGGAGAACTGCAGTCAGTGAGGTTCAACTGTGGTTTCTTAGAGTCCTTGGATTGTTTTTGAAAATGAGGTTTTGACTCATCTGAACTAGACGATTTAGGGTTGTTGGAACATTCATACTCGAAATTCTCTATATCCAACTCATGATGGATTGGCTAAATGGTTACAGAACTCCTAACTGTGGTCTTCGGTAAGGACGATTGGACTACCGTAGAGTAAGATCGAGTAATGGGACATTTGATGAGAGGTAGTTGGTCAGGCTGCAGTTCAGGACTACAGTGGGCGAAACTATGTTCCGAAGGCAACGATGGAAATTTTATAAGAGCCTCGGGTCCTTCCATAAGAATTTCTTCATCAACAACCGATGAAGTCTGAGATTAGGGGATCATTTGTGTCAATGATAGGGATTTGATAACTTGGGTGATCTGAAGATTTAGGAAGAGTTTCCTCAATAAAATAATTGTTGCTCAGATTATGAAGTAGACTAAAATGGGCTCTGATGTCCTCTAGAAAGGTTTTGTCATTAATTAGGAAATGGAACTCTCGTTCCGAAGGCACATAGGGACGGTCTATGTTAAACCGGGGTGATGAGTTCTTTGCAGTATTCTACCCATTGGACAAACCCCAAATATAAGTGCTATCTATGGTTCCATTATTCACAAGGTTCTTAATAGCTTCACTTTCATTAAACAGCTTTTCTATTAAAAGATTTAAACGTACATTTTCAGTTTGAGCTAAATTTCTTTTATTTAATGTTATCCCTAACTGCGTTTCACACAACATTCTAGCATCTTTTTCTAACACTAGATCCCTATCTAACATAGCTACTTTGAGCCTCGTGTCCTCCAATCGTCCTCTTACATGAAACGTCTCTTGGGACGCTATATTCTTCTTATCTAGGGCATTGTTATTGTCTGTAAGGACGGCAGCACACTTGTCATTTAGCTTGTCTATGAATGGTTGACAATCATGCCTGCTATAATTAAGAGTTTGGATCATGAGTTTTACCTGCTCAATGATGCTCAGAGTTCCATTCTTAGCCATGTAGCAGTAGTTCTTTTCAAGCTTGGTTGACCCATCCTCTTCCGCAGTTGCCTTCATGCAGATCTTGACTTTTCCATTGATGTTGTTATCTTCATCTTCATCTTCGGATGACCACACATGACGGTCTCTCTTGACTTGGGCTATGTATGCCCTTGCTTTCTCCTTTTCCTCCATTTCTTGAGCTATTCTAAGGTAGAATTCTCTGTCTTTCATCATATTGGGATTGCAATATTTGGCAAAATGATTCTCCTTGTTACACTTGTGACAATGTATGACATCAGATTTGTCTTCATTTGAAGTACTGGAGTGTAAGTCCCAAAAAACTATGGATCCAAATCAGTGATCAATTAAGGCAAAAAATCAAACAGAGTGTAGAAGGAGTAGAAGAAGAATTAATCCAAGCATGAACACATCTATTACGAATAAATGTCAAGTACACCTTGGGAAAACACACACATACGTCACTGACGTCTCTATCCAACAGACACAAATACACTCTATTTATAGGACCACAAGCCGCACACGTGTGTACAACCGCACACGTGTGTACAGCCACACACGTGTGTACAGCCGTACACGTGTGTACAGTGGTACACGTGTGTATGGCCACACAAAGAGTGTGCAGCCGCACACACTTGTATGGCCGCACACACTCGCTAACATAATACAACCAACATAGCAAACCCAAAGACCCTAACAAGACCTATACAAGATGAATGCCTAGCTCAAACCACAAAACTGTGACCTAACAATCTCCCCCTTGGTTTGAGCTAGCATGGACTCAGGTCTTCTTCGATCAGAATCATGTCAGACTTATACAAATAGATGCCTAGCCCAAACCAACAAATTTTGACCTAACAGTCTCCCCCTTGGTTTGTGGCTAGCATAGACTCAGTCTTTCTAATCAGCATCACCAAGGTGTGTATGTATCGCTTCCTGAATTGCAGAAGATCCTTAGCATCAAACAAGACGAATAGCGCAATCGCTATCTTGAAACTTGATCACTGCAGTGGCGCAAGGCTCTTCGACTATGGTCTTGAACTTGTCACCAAATTCTGCAATAAGCTTGTTCTTCAAGTTAGAGTAGCCTGCTGATAGGGCACCAAGATTAATCTGGAGATCGGAGATCTGTTTAGACTTCTGAAAGTTTTCTTCTTCAATCACGGAAACTCGAATATCGAGGTTTCCGACCAGAACGTCTTTCTCGATGATCTTCTGTTTAAGAGTAGTGATATCCTCCTTGAGCTCTGAGATAGATGGGCCTGCTCCCCTAAACTTCCTTCACCTATTGATATTCATTTGCGACGAGGTAAAGGATCTGAATCTTTTTGAGCAAGAAACCTGGCAAGCCTCAAAGAGACAACATCATGCGCAGGTTGTGGAGGAGAAGAACCCCTAGGAGCATAAGAACTCCCGACTTCAAACGAAGATCTAACATTACTTGGTCCTTTTAGGGTCGATTGAGTTGGTGTAGCAGCTATGGAGGGTTGTTGGACTAGTGGTTCTTGATCTTGAGTAAACACTCCATGCCTCGGATAGATTCGACTTCTTTTTACAGAAGGCAGGGAGATTTGTGTCGGTGTCGAATCACTTGTGGATGGCACAGATGTAGGAATAGCAGAATTAAGGGGAGGAATCCTTGAAGTTGTATCCATATCGGTTGAAAGGTGTCGGCCATCTGATCAAAAGTTGGAGACGTCAGTTTGAGAACACCACTAACTTCTTATGTCAATGATCAAGCAACAAAAAATCGCAATAGAATAAGAAGATGAAAAGAAATCGAGCTTAGACACGTTTATATTAGAAAAACGTTAGGTACAACTTGATGGAACACTCTGTAAACACTATTGCATCGTGATCTTCAATGCTTAACCTTATATCATTATCCGTAGTCTATAAGTTGATGACGTTCTCAAAACTCAGCACTCCATTTACAACAATTTCTTTTTTAGTGATCTTCCCTCCAACTCCTACCGTGAAGGAAACATAGCCCCCATTAAAAGTCTAAATGACGTGCAGTTGGGAGATGTCTCCTGTCAATGTGCCTGCAACAACCGCTGTCGACATACCAAGGTTTGACGACATTCCTCCGTAGTTGTTCCTGCACAATGAGTGGGATTATTTATATTTGGGTACCCAGGTCATTACAAGCCTGGGTCCCAACCGCACACTCAATCCCTACACTCCAACCGCACACTCCAACCGCACACTCAACCGCACACTCTAACCGCACACTCAACCGCACACCTTCAAACTCCAACCGCACACCTTCAAAGTTCCAACGGTACACCTTCAAAATCTAACCGCACGCTCTAAAATGCTTCAAATTGATACTGAATTGGCTCTGATACCAATTGTAAGTCCCAAAAAACTATGGATCCAAATAAGTGATCAATTAAGGCAAACAATCAAATAGAGTGTACAAGGAGTAGAAGAAGAATTAATCCAAGCATGCACACATTTATTACGAATAAATGTCAAGAACACCTTGGGAAAACACACACATACATCACTAACGTCTCTATCCAACTAACACAGACACACTCTATTTATAGGACCACCAGCTGCACACGTGTGTACAACCGCACACCTGTGTACAGCTACACACGTGTGTACAGCCGTACACGTATGTATGGCCACACACATAATGTGCAGCCACACACGCGTGTATGTCCGCACACACTCGCTAACATACTACAATCAACATAGAAAACCCCAAGGCCCTACCAAGACCTATACAAGATGAATGCCTAGCTCAAACCACAAAATTGTGACCTAACATGGAGTCATACTTGATTGGCTACGGTGGCTCTTTAGATTGAATGTTTTCTGGTTGCAGTGATGGGTGAGTGTTTTTTGGGATATCGAGTGAGATTATTATTGAGGATTGTAGTTGCGGTTAAAGGGAGTTTTAGTGAATTGCCGATTTTTGTGGAAAGATGAGGGTGGTATCCGATTGAATTGTTGGCTAACTAGAGCAATAGCATTCTGAAATTTTTCTTCATCATCATACTCTGAATCAGCTTTGTATCACTGTGGAGGGTTCTCATATGTAGGAGAGTAAGATTGAGTATGTGGTGCTTGTGCTATGAGAGCGACTGGTCCTCCAAACTCAACACATTCCTTGACTATGGTTGATTCTTGAGCTTGCAATTCACTATAGAGCTTATATAGAGATAAGGAGTGATTTTTTATGTATCCTTGGACTATTATCTTAGCAGTAGTCCAATGCCTACCCAAACCATTTAGAAACTGGAGATTTGTCTCATGGTTGCTTCGGACGGTGCCCGCATTCGACAATTTTGTGACAATCAAGTTGAACCTTTTGAAGGAATCTTCCGAACTTTCACCAGCATGAGCTTTGAAATTGTTGAATTCATTGAGTGCAGTTGTGATGTTCTTATCTTGAGCTTGTTATGAGCCTTCATACAAGTTCTTGAGAACTTCCAATATCTCTTAGGCTGGCTTGCAATTTATGATGATTTCGAAGTTGTCAGGAGCAAATCCACAGGATATCACATAAAATGTAATAGCATCGTTTTCCATCTTATCAAGATCTTCCTTGGTGGGACGATTCATGGCTGGTTGACCTCCTCCTAGTCTGACTTGAGCGTCGTCGATTTAGACTGGGGTAAGAACAGGGACATGGGGTCCTTCTTCTACGGACCTCCATACATCTCTTCCAAGTCTCCTTAAGTGTCTTTCTATTCTTTGAAACCAGTGATAATACTCGTTTGCCACTAGTATTGGAGCTCTATTCGAACCACCAACACTGTTCGAAACATTGAGAGATAATGCTTGTGGCATATTTCCTTGTTTTGAAAACATTTTGTTTTTTTTAAGAAATAAGCTTTAGTGGTATAGAAGGCCTTTTAAAATCAGAGTTTTTTTGTTTAAAAAAGCAACCACTTTGGCTCTGATACCAATTGTTGATAGAAAAACTTAAGTAACACACTTGAACAAACGTTAGTACAAGTAATATTATGGAATAAATTTTAACTCAAAGGATCATAAAGCTCAACAATAATAAGTAAGAGTTAGAAAGTTAGATGGTTAGGTAGTTAGGTGTGGAAATATAAGGAAATATAAATGACAACAAGGATTATATCAAGTATACATTTAGGTTGATTCTTAACAAGAATTGCAGTCAATCCAAGTTAGTGAGTGAAATCAAACTTAGTGATGAAGTCTACAATGACTTGCTCCGAAGAGAGATTGTGATCGGTTAAGTTCAAAAAATATTATTGGATTAATGTCTAAGTCCATAACTATAATTGGTAAGACTTGACCCGACCCGACATGGTCCATTTGGGTTGTAAGGCATCATGCATTTGGATAGACTAAAATGAGAGAAATAACACTTAAGGTTTATTAATATAATATAAGTTATAATATATTAATAATATTATTGAATAGTATTGATCAAGAATTAATCTAGAATTAATTAAGTGATCAAAAGAAGACTAATTAAAATATATGGGTTAATTGTGTAAATCATCAATACTTATATAGTGGGCTAATGCTCCATGGATTATCAAGTTAGGCTAAAACCCATAAGATTCTCCATGGATGCTCCATGGTGTATTTGAACCCATGGATCCAAGGAAATGGAAAGCCATGACAATTAGGGTTTACCCTAATTGTGACTAACTATATAATGATCTTATTATTGAAGAAATCGGGACTAGTGAAACAAGTGAGGGAAAACCAACTTTTGATGTGTTCTAATTTCCCTCTAAGTTATTCCAAGTGCATATGATGTTGTGTGAACCATTTGAGGTGTCACATTTGGGGTACTAGACTCTCAAGCTACATGGAATCAAGCACCAACAAAGAGGTATGTAATTCTACTAGATTTTATATTACTTGTACTTCACAATATGCTAGTTAGGATAAATACCTTGGAAAATTGATATTTTCATGTATAATAGAGAAAACATAGATCCAAGCTCTTTAGGGTTGCATGTACACCATATGAGTGTTAGATTGCTCAAAATCCAACAGTGGTATTAGAGCCTAGGCTTGTTTTCTTGTTATACTTGCTTAAACTACTTAAATATCGAATTTTGGTGCTATCTGCACAGCAAACTCACCGATCCCACTAATGGACTCGCCGAGTCCAAGGAAAAAAGCATCCAACTCGTCGATTTTGTTCATGCACTCGACGAGTTGGACACCCAAACAACATATATTCGACTGTTTTGAGTGGAATTGGACTAGGAACATTACCCTAAGTTGTGTTTGGACATATAAACTTATTTTTTGATGTGGTAGTGTTCATACTAATCCAATTTCTAAGATAATTGTCAATAGATTCAAGTTTTGTATTAGTTTTGTATTAGTTTAAGTGTTATGCTAATTACATGAAAAAGTTTGATTCCAATTATCTTGTTCATATGAGTTGCTTAGATTAATAGAAAAGGTTGATTGATTATGTGTCTTTGATCCATTTTAATCTAAGAATCGATTCTAAAATGTGTTTGTGTAACTTGTCCTCAAGTTACATGAAGAGTAACATTAAAGTTTCTTAAAACTCATAAAAGTTGGCAATGGTTACAAAATGAAGAGTCTTGTCCTTATTAAATGGTTTTATGACTCCATAACTTATCCTCAAGTTATGGAGGTTCAAGATTCACTTCATTAAATCATTAAAATGTGTAAGCTTAGTTAGTTACATAAGTTACAAAGAAGAAGAGTTACATTCTTTAATAGATTAAAGTCTTCCATAACTTGTCCTCAAGTTATGGAACTTGAAGAGTTTTTTAATTAAAACTACTTTAAACACATAAGTTATGGAATTAATTAGTTTTGAATATTTTCAAACTTTCCCTCAAGTTTTGGAACTCGAAAAGTTTTCTCTTATGAATACTTTATTTCCAAGTTAAGCCCTTATAATTTTAAAAGTTAAAATTCAACGATTATACTATTATGATAATTTTAATTATATAGATATGTATAAGATAAAGTCAATCTTAACGTTAGTAGGCCTCATTCACAAAGCCGGTCTATAAGGGTGGTATAAGGTTACTGCCTATAAAATGGCAATTTAATGGGTGTCCACTCTCACCCACCGCTTCCTTGACTGGTGGAGGGTCGCTAGCCGAACGGGTAGGAAAGGACTATAATTCTCCCTTCTTTAAAAGTATAATGATAAATACTAAGTAACTAAACACTTATTAATTCCCAATCTTAGTTACTTAGGAAAATGTGAAATAGGTGCTAACCCATGAAATTACACTTTATACCTTACCAAGTCGTTAGTGGAGCGTGTGTGGTTAACCGACACACTAATAAGGACTAATAAGAGTGGCAAAGGGTAACTTGACTTTATTATAGATCGGTGAAGCGTGTGTGGTTAACCGGCACGTCGATTAGGTGATAAAGTTAAGGGTACCAAGTCAATTTGAATGGTTATTCACACCTTGTTTGTGATCCTCGGCATCCCAGTCACAAACTTGAGAGGGCACAATCGAGATTCAAACATGCCATTGAAAGTTCAATGTTTCTCAAAAGATCTAGGAGTTTCAAATCCAATTAAAACTTAATTATATTTCGTTTTTCATGGTGGAAATTGGTAAATCGTCATTTACCTACCTTCAACTATTTTATAATTTGGATTATGGCATCCCTCTTCCAGTTATAAATAGGTTGTTGGATCCTAGCCTTAATATTTCATAGACAAAACTGCAAAAATGGTCCCTGTGGTATGCATTTTTTTGTGGTTTTGGTCCAAACCATGATATTTTTGGATTAGTAGTCCTTTTTAACTAGTTTCATTGTGTATTTGGTCCCTACGAAAATTAAAATGACGGTTATGCCCTTAGTGTATTTATTTTCCATTTTCTTTCATTTTAAAAAAAAATTAATACTTATTTAATAATTTTTATAAATGAAAAATAAAAAAAGAGTCTCTTCTCTCTCTCTCTCTCCATCCTTTCTTGTTTTTTCTCCCCTGATTCTGAGTCTGGAAGATGATTCCCAATTGTTTTTAAAAAAAAACAACCATGTTCATCATCTTTTTGGGGGGAGACCTGCATGAAAAAACCAAAACTCTCACAGTTCTAATTTTCTTTTCAACAACACTGTTCTTTTTTCTTTATTAGAGGCCCGCGTGAAATAAAACCAAAAAACCCATATGTTGATCATTTCTTCAATGTTTTTTTGTTACCCACTTTCAACGACTATAGCCACTGTTTATCATTCTTGTTCTCTTCCCCCTGATCGGTTTCAAAAAGGAGATGGTCTTTTGAGTTCCTGGAGGTTGTTAACATTTTTTTTTGCAAGAACATAACAGAGGATGCAGATCTGGAACCCCACATCTCCTTTATCCAGCAAAACAAAATTGGAACTCTCGATCTCCATCTACCATTGATCTGGAATGCGTATTCTTCATCGGTTATGTGTGTTTTTGTTATATGCATTAGTCATGTGTGATTTTGTTCATGAAAGAATTATTAAACCTAGATTAGGAAACAATCAATTTACCTATGTTTGGAAATCGTCTAGAAACAAATGATTTGGAAATCACACCTCACTGATGAAGATTCTGCATTAGGAAATCAACAATCTCAAAACCCAGAACACTCGGTATATCACTTATCTATGAATCTAGAATCATTAGCTACTTCATTGATTCAAAATCGGATATACATAAGGCATATTCCGACAAGCATTAAACAATGTCGGTGGTGAAGAAGCAGGTAATTTGCGCCCATGCTTCACGAAAATCCTGTGGTGACATGCATTTTGTTCAGCGAGGGTGAACGGGGAGGTAGAAAAGCTTCAGGGTAAAGAAAGGAAGCAGGGGGAAACTTTTTCAGGGGATACTAATGTCGATTTGCGTGTTTGAATCTAGCACGAGAGAAAATTAGAGGAGAAAGAGTGCAGATCTGGATTTTTTCCCGTTTGATGCTTCATCCCGAGAGAGAGAGAGAGAGAGAGAGAGAGAGAGAGAGAGAGAGAGAGAGAGAGAGGGAGAGAGAGAGAGAGAGTGAGTGAGTGAGAGAGAGAGAGAGAGATTTATTTTTAATTATAAAAATTATTAAATAAGTATTAAATTTTTTTGTTAAAATGAAAGAAAATAGAAAATCAAGACACAAAGGGCATAACAGTCATTTCAATTTTCGGAGGGACCAAATACACAATGAAACTAGCTCAAAAGGACTACAAATCCAAAAAAAATTGAAGTTTGGACCAAAACCACAAAAAAATACATACCACATGGACTATTTTTTGCATTTTTGTCTATTTCATATTGGGTGTTATATTAAGGACTTTAAATCAACTAACTTGAATTTCTCCCTTATGGATATCTCCTTCAGACAACTATGGTCTTCCCAAATCTTTAGGAACAAGCTATCCTAATGAAGATGATATCCCAAATGGCAATCAAGGTGAAAGATCAATCTCTTTATTATGCATTAGTGGGACTAGAAATCATACTTTACTTCCTTCACTTCATCCAATAAATCTCCTTATCCCACAAGTTTCAAGACTTGATAAGTTCTAAGTCACTTAATCCCTATTGGCAAACAAAGTCTATATGTGCTTAGCTCTTGGAGTTTCACTCACATATTGACAAGTCGGGAGAGTCGGGTGTCGAAGTCTCGAGGTAGCTGGCTGTTGACTTGGTTCTTCAGTCACTCCTTGATGACAGATCACAGCATGACCCTTTAATGATCTTTTCTATTTGCATGGTGCTGCTAAATCAACAATGATTTGGGCATTGGTAAAGCAAATTAGATTGGAAGATCTACTTCCTAAACCTATTTGGACATTGACAATGGTGACATTGGAAGTCCAAAAATACTTTCTCTTCCCAACTGAAAGGGCATCGGCCATGGTCAAGTCATTTGTCCTAATGGTAAAGAGAAAGGCTAAGTCGGTGATAGTTCCATACACCATTTCCAAAGAGTCCATATATTTTTTTTGCCAATAAAAGGGACATTGGTTGCGATGCTTCCCAATTTACCTGAAATTTCATAAGGTTGGTAAAAGTCAAAAGTTTGACTTTGCTTCAGGTAAAGTCCATTATCTAACTCTATTAACTCTCCTTTTGAGATTCTTAATACATAATGCAGTGTAATCGCATTTTGATGTTTTGGAAGAATCAAAGGAAGCTTAAAGAAAGAGTGTGCTGATTCTGATCGCATGGTTCGATGGCTAGAATTTTGAGACACTGCATAAGAGTTATGAAATATTGCTAGGAATAGATAACAACAAGTTTTCATATGTATTTGCATTATAAGGATAAGTTTTTCCGCAAGTTTTAAAATAAAAGAAAAGTTTTGATTTTATTTATTTTAATTATCCTTACAAAGGCATTTGTGAAAAATTGTTGTTTATATGTTTCCATTGATAAGCAATATTGGAAAATGAATTTCATTCTTTTGTTTGTGGTAGTGTCATAATTTATCAAATAAGGAAAGACTCTCATCACCCAAGTTTCAGTTGGATAGAAACTTGGAATCATGTAAGTTATATTGTGTGATGAATGATATTTTCATCTTTGGGAAATTAAGACTAAGATCTTGTTCACATGTATGTGCGAGTCAAGTGAAGGACTAAAGGATTGGGTACACTTGGTTGTGAGTTGGTCAGGTCCACCACAAAGTTGATAAGATTATTCGTTATGATTTACTAAAGTTTAGTAAATATGGTTATGCTAACAAGTTTAAGAGTAAATCTGAAACATTGGAAAAGATTCAACATATGACAGAATGGATAAGAAGAATCAAATAAGGCATGAAGATAAAAGTTTCTCCAATCTGAAGAGATGGGAGAGTGCTTGAGTATCTTGTTTTATGATTATCTTAGTGATTTTGAAACCATATCACAATTGATCCTCTAAGTACACCTTAGTTCATTTGTTTGGCTATGGAGAGTAATCATGAATTGTTTAAATGGTTAAATCAAAAGGTAAATCATACTTCATTCCAAAATCAAATCTTAGAGTCATACTCCAAGATTGAGCCTTGAGTGACATAATGTTGAGAAAGGTTTAAAACACTTGTCAAATGTAGAGTAAAATGTTTTCTTACTCTTGTACATTTGAAATTGGTAAGTTGTGATGTTTTGGATAAGACAAAGACCGACTAAGACATATTCTAAGAAATCTTTTTCCTTGATAAGAATCTGCACTAACTATTAAATATTTGTTTTTTCAAGGTTTGGTTCTTGACAAAGAGAATCTTATATGTCAAGAGGACAGTGGGAGTCTTGAGATAGTTTTAAGAACTGATCAAGAGTATTGTTAATCACTAGCCCATGACTTAAGGTTTATAACATATCGTGTTGACTTATTCTTGTTTCTATGCCATTCTAGTTAAATTTGGATATGCTTGTGAGTTCTATGAGTTCCTAATTGATTGCATAACAACCTGGAAGCAATGGTAGGCCCTTGTGCTAACGGGTGACAAGAAAATGAGATTGAACAAGTTCAGTCCATTTGAGTTTGGATTTGTCACTAACCTTGTCTTTTGATTATGGTTTCGACAAATCCACATGGATAGGAACACATACACCATAAAATCTAAGTGTCATAAGGTTTCTCTTCGGTTCATGAAAATGATGGTGAGGAAACGCTTTCACTAAGAGGATTTTAAGTAGATAGCAGTTGTGATACTTGCATTCTCATATAATTAGTGGAGCGTGTGTGGTTAACCGACACACTAACTAGTGAGAATTGAAAAAGGTCTAGAAAAACATGTAAGTTATCTAAGGAAAGGTGTATGATTTCGATAAAGTCTTATCAAAGCATCTTGTATCAGAAATCTGAACTTTGGTAAGAAAGTCTATAATGTATTGATTTCAAGAAGTCTAGCTGATTTCTGGATACATGTCAGAGCTAGTGGGAGCATAAGTTTTATGCTAATAATCATCATGTTAGTGGGAGCATGATTATTATGTTAAGTGTTGCAAGTTAGAAATGTTAATTATAGAAAACAAAAAGTTTAAATTTGGGTTTGAAAAGTTGTTTTGCTATAATTAAGGGACAGGATTTTATACTTCGTTCCAATTCTACAACCTTAGACTGAGATTTTAGTCAACTTTAGTCAAAGATATATATGAATGTTATGTTGGAATGGTTCAACATAAGGAAATTCTATATAGGTTGCATTCTCAAAATTCGATTCTGATTACGGCATCCTTCTTCATAGTTCGAATTCTGAGAACATGGCAAATAAAAATTTTATAGCATCAATCATGTCCCATATGCTTTGGGTATAGGTTTGATTACATATGCTATAATATTTATCCGTTCTAAATTTTCCAAATGCTTAGGACATTAGGAGGGAAAAAGGAATAGAACTGGATATGACTAAAATGATTAAGTAATTGTTGAGGACAATCTGAGGCTTACCAAAGATTGGTTACTCATGGACAATTGGAAGTATAGAGTAAGGACCATATTGATATATTTTGAAAAGAGGCAACTCTTGTTCAAAAGTGATGGTCAAAATGGGAATATGGAATTGTTTCAATAGGTGGAAGTTATTCTTTAAATCTGTGTAAGATTAAAGAACTTAATGCAAAGAAGGATGTTCAAAGGAATGTAATTTGAATATGAAACTTCATTTCCATGAAATTTCTTTCCATTTGAATACTCTGTAATGTCTGTCGCTGAGTCTTTGTGACTTTTGTGCATAGTCATTACAAGGGATCATTGCATATGAGTTTAGAATCTAGCATATTACAGTAAATAGCAAGAGTTTGGTATTCTTACATTTACAAAATGGATTGGGATTATGAAATGAGCATCATTGGAGTCGTGTTCAATTGATCTATTTAACAAAACAAAGGACCATAAGTAAACATAGTATGCATGCTTGGTGAATGGCATGACTATTGTTTCAATTGAAGTATTAAGTTGATTAATCGAAACAATGAATAATGAGTGATCAGTATGGTGCTTAGATAAAAGGGTTTTATTTACACTCAAAGTGTTGAGGCCATAGAAGATTAGTATTATTTTTGTGTTTCACTTTGCATGTTTTGACTTCCAGAATAACCAGGTCGGTCTTCCTGAATGACTAAGTTATTCAAACCATCCACACTCGGTCATATATTGGAAGTAGATATGAATCAAGACTGTCATGAATCTGGCTTGTAAGATTTGTGTAAGGTGCATTAGACATAGCAATGGTTGCTACAACATTCATGAGTGCTCATACGTTCTGAGCATTGGATTAAATCCACGATGATTTGAATCACTTCATGGATTTTATCACGAGTGAATCATGAGACGATAATATCTTATATTCTTCAAACCTAGAGATATGAGTTGTTGACTATGAGTTGGTTATACATTGATTGCACGAAAATGCATTGGTAACTCGATGTTATAAAACGTGCCTTTGTGTATGATTCAACAAGTAGTCAGTACAAGCATATGAGTCGAAGTTTATCCATTCCTTTTACCCAAAAAGGGATAAAAGTGATATCTGTAGGCCCCTCGATGATTTAGTGATGACAAAATGTAAGTGCTCGGCCGAGCCTGGACTGATTTGATTTGTTCAATCAGTCAGTCGTCATAAATCGGAAATCGGGAAACAACAAATGGACAGAGAGAATGATTATAATCCATGTCTCAGTCCATATGATATCTAGAATGGAGGAATATATGATCACATATGTAATGGACGCTTCATTGATTTGTTCAGAGTTCGAGAATGGCTTTTGAGAGCTAAGATTGCTAGTCGGGTTATGAAGTCGTACTTGCAATAATATTTTTAGACTTGTCCAAGTGGGAGACTGTTGGATTGATGTCTACGTCTGTAACTATAATTGGTAAGACTTGACCCGACCCGGCATGGTTCATTTGCGATGCATGGCATCATGCATTTGGATAGACTAAAATGAGAGAAATAACACTTAAGGTTTATTAATATATTATAAGTTCTAATATATTAATAAGATTTTTTAATTATTATTGATCAAGAACTAATCTAGAATTAATTAAGTGATCAAAAGAAGACTAATAAAAATATATGGGTTGATTATGTAAATCATCCATACTTATATAGTGGGCTAATGCTCCATGGATTATCAAGTTGGGCAAAAACCCATAGGATGCTCCATGGATGCTCCATGGTGTATTTGAAACCATGGATCCAAGGAAATGGAAAGCGATGACAATTAGGGTTTACCCTAATTGTGACTAACTATATAATGATCTTATTATTGAAGAAATCAGGACTAGTGAAACAAGTGAGGGAAAACGATTTTTGAAGTGTTCTACTTTCTCTCTTAGTTATTCCAAGTGCATATGATGTTGTATGAACCATTTGAGGTGTCACGATTGGGGCACTAGGCTCTCAAGCTACATGGAATCAAGCACCAACAAAGAGGTATGTAATTCTACTAGATTTAATATTACTTGTACTTCATAATATGCTAATTAGGATAAATACCTTGGAAAATTGATATTTGCATGTATAATATAGAAAACATAGATCCAAGGTATTTAGGGTTGCATGAACAACATAGGAGTGTTAGATTGCTCAAAACCCAACAGATATATGAAGATGAGAAAGTCAAAAGTGAGTAAGATGAGATGTGAGATTTAAGATACGTAATTTTCATTCAGAAAGAGAACTCTATTTATAGACTCTCGAAGATTACATGTTCTGCCTGTTCTACCGTGGCCATGCAAGGCACACTGGACAAAAGAAAGTATTCTAATAAAACAGATAAAAACTAAAACTTAGAACTGATAACGATGGTTGCACTTGCGGTACTTCACTGTAGATGAGATTGATTTCAGACCAGAGTCAGATGCGGTTTGATCAAGTTTAAGAGGGTCACTTTTATGTTCCAACAGAAAGATTCGACTCAGTTTGTTCAAACTTGGCAACCGATTTCGAAAGTGAAGAATATTGAGAATCTAACTGAGAAGAAAAAAGCAAATGTGAGTAACAATCCTAAATTTTTGAAAGTTTATGTTTCTACACCTTTAACTCATGATGTGGACTTAATTGATAGTTTCAAATCAAATGTTCGAAATTGGGTCTTAAGTTCAAGTTTACATAATGTTTTTCAAATTAGTTACCAAGGACCCAAACAACCTTGGGTACCTAAATTCTTCCATTAATTGCAGGTTTTGTGTGACGAGCAATATGACGAAAAATGGTATATTGATCGTGGTTGCTCGCGTCACATGACTAGAAAGAATCAAAATTTACAAGATTTCAGAAGTTTGGATAATGTTGGAGTCGTGAAGTTTGGAAATAATCACAAATGTCAAGTGGGAAGTTTACAGTCAACTGAATTGCTTATGTCGAAGGTCATAAACATAACTTGATAAGTGTTTCTCAACTTGTTGTGGGCACTAGAAATCAAGTGGTGTTCAATGAAGAATGAAGCATTATATCAAATGTCGAAACAAAAGAGGTTTTATTAAAATCTAAGAGACATGGTGATATATTCACTCTGAACATCAAACCAATTGTTGGGAACCCTTTAGTGTGCTTACTTTCGAAAGCTCCAACAAATGTTAGTTGGTTATGGCATCGAAGGCTTTCTCATTTGAATTTTTGAAATATAAAGAAATTGGTGATAAATGATCTTGTTCGAGGTTTACCTATTTTAAAATTTGACAATGATACCTTATGTGCAGCTTGCAAACAAGGAAAACAACATCGTCAAGCACATCCAATTATCATAGATTCAAACATTGTTGAACTGTTGGAACTTCTTCATATTGACTTATGTGGACCATCAACTATTGAAACACTAAAAAAAAAACGGTACATTTTAGTTATTGTTGATGATTTTTCACGATTCACTTTGGTTTATTTTCTCAGGTTCAAAAAATCAAGAGTGATAATGGTTCTGAATTTAAGAATAATATTCTTGATTCGTTTTTAACAGAAAAAGGAATTTCGCAAAAAAATTTCTTCACCATATACACCACAACAAAATGGTGTAGTTGAAAGACGAAATCGTTCACTTTGTGAAGCAGCAAGAATGATGCTCACATATGCGAATCTTCCTCAATATCTTTGGGCCGAAGTAGTTTCCATAGCATGTTTTACTCAAAATCGATCATTCATTAATCGTCGTTTCAGTATTACTCCTTATGAAATTATCAATAACCGAAAACGCAATCTCAAATTCTTTCATGTTTTTGGTTGCAGGTGTTTTATTATGAATCTCAAGGATAATCTGTTGAGATTTCAGTCTAAGACTGATGAAGGCATATTCTGGAGATATTGACATAATTTGCTTGCATATATAGTATTGAATAGACGAATGAGAAAAGTGGAAGAAACATTTAATCTCACGTTTGATGATTATTATGTTAAAAGAGTTGAAAAATGCTTTGAACAACATCCAATTATTAATGAATCACATGATGAATCTACAAATGTCAATTCGATAGATTTTGATTATGATTTAATTTTTGGTGTTCCTGATAGGGTTGCCGATGCTGAAGTTAATGTTGCGGACAATCGAATATCTAAAGCATCAAAGCATTCTGAAGATTCGACAGTAATACAAGAAAATTCGAATTTACATTCTGCAACGAATTCTCCTAGAAGTAGAGAAAATATGTTACATGATCAAGTGGAAGGGGAGCACGTCCATTCAACTTCTCAAGTTGAGGGGAGCATTCTTTTGAGGGGGGAATAAGAGAATGGATGGCGATGTCGAGGGGGAGCATCAAGATGATAATAATGTCTAGGGCTAGCAAAATGATACAAATATGTCGAATGTGAATCAAGATGAAATTTTTCTTGACTCAACCGATAATGTTTATGTTGTAGGTTCCGAAGATGATGACATATGTGAAGATGCACCATTGGATTCTGATCCAGCATATCCATCACTGGAAAAATGGACAAGAAATCATCTAAAAGAACAAGTCATTGGAAATCCACAAGATAGAGTACTGACAAGAGCTCAAACTCATGCAAAGAATGAGGTACTTAATGTTCATCAAGTGTTTTGCATTTTAATGTTTTTATTTCAAAAATCGAGCCTAAGACAGTTAAGGTTGCTATGGAACACTCAGATGGGGTTGTTGCTATGCAATCTAAACTAGCTGAATTCGAAAGAAACAAGGTTTGGAGATTAATTCCTAAACCTACAGATGTTTCAATTGTTGGTTTAAAATGGATTTTTAAAAATAAAACCGACACAGATGGCAACGTTGTTCGAAATAAAGCTAGGCTTGTAGTTAAATGTTATTCGCAATAAGAAGGTATTGATTATGAAGAAACATTTGCCCCTGTCACAAGACTCGAGGTTGTTCAAATATTTTTAGCCTATGCAACTCACAAGGATTTTCATGTATATCAAATGGATGTCAAATGTGATTTTCTCAATGGTGAACTTGATGAAACAGTTTACGTTGAACAACCTCCAAGTTTTGTAAATGATGATTATCCTGATCATTGTTATATCTTAGATAAAGTTGTTTATGGGTTAAAACAAGCACCAAGAGCCTGGTATGCAACTCTTACCAATTTCTTAAAACAATTGAAATTTAAACAAGGATCAGTTCACCCCACGTTATTTCGAAAGAAAGTTGGGGATCATTTAATGCTTGTTCAAATTTATGTTGATGATATTCTTTTTGGATCTACTGACCCTGCTTTGTCTAGTGAATTCGAAAGTTAATGAAAAGTCAATTTGAAATGAGTATGATGGGGAAGATTAATAATTTTCCGGGGTTAAATATTCGTCAATGCAGAGAAGGAATCTTCATCAATCAAGAAAAATACACAAAGAATTTGCTTGAAAATTTTGGATTGACGAATAGCACAAAGTTAAGAGTACCAATGGCAATTGGAACAAGACTTACACCTTTGTTAGATAAACCTGCTGTTGATCTTACTTTATACATGAGGATGATAGGTTCGTTGTTTTATCTAACTGCAAGTCGACCGGATATCATGTTTTCTATTCGTAATTGTTCTAGGTATCCAGCAAATCCCAAAAAACCTCACTTAACTGCTATGAAAAATATCTTTCGTTAGCTCGAAGGAACAATTTCGTTAGGATTGTGGTATCCTTCGAAATCGGGATTTTTCATTCAAGTGTTCTCAGATTCAGATTTGGGAGTTTGCAATCTTGATCAAAAAAAGTACAAGTGGCGGATGTCAATTATTGGATGGGAAGCTTGTTAGTTGGTAGTTGAAAAAACAAACTTGTGTTGCAATTTAAACTGCTGAAGCAGAGTATGTTGCGGCCGCTACTTGCACTTCTCAACTAATATGGATCCAAAGCTAATTGTGTGATTATGCAATAAATATGAAAAAGATTCCATTGTATTGTGATTCTCAAAGTCCAATACACATTTGTCATAATCCAGTACAACATTCAAAAATGAAGCACATTGCACTTCATTATCATTTCATAAAAGATCAAGTGGAAGATGGAAATCTTGAAATTCATTTTGTAAAGACAACTGATCAGCTAGCTGATATCTTTACAAGACCCTTGGATGAAAACTCATTTGTTCGAATTTTAACAGGGTTGAGAATGATAGAAGCAAGTTCTGTTCTAGGAATATTTTCGAAAGAATGAAAAGATGGTGTTGAGGAAAAGTGTTGATTCAGAGGTAATTGTTAATCATTTAGAGGTTACTGTTCATATTTAGCGCTTCGACATGCTTCGCTTATGACATCTAGAATGAAAAACTTTCGCGAGTTTGGTACATTTAAAATTTTCGTAATTTTTTTCTTTCTTCTGTCGAAAAATTTTGAAATCACAAAAATATTTTCGTTATTTGTTCTTTATTTTTGAAAAATCAAAAACCACCAAAAATATTTTCATTAGTTGTTCTTTAATTTCGAAAAATCAAAAATACCAAAAATATTTTTTTTCATTTGTTTTTTATTTCAAAAGTATAAAATCCAAAAAGATTTTTGTTAGTTCATGCAATTTATAATGAATATTTCCAGAAATCATGCTTGCAGTTCTAGGGTCAGGTATACTTTCAAAAAAACTTTGAACGAGTTAAGTTGTCCCTAGAAGCATGTTGCAACATGTCGACCCAAGCTTCCATTGACTCAATGTGTATTTTTGAAAAGCCTTAATGAAATTTTTCCTGATGAAAATTTCTTCCCAATCAGGTTGTATTCACATTAGTCCCTGAGCTACCTTACTCTTCTCAAAGGAGTTAAGAGTTTACTGCTTGGTCCATACATACCAAAGGTACATTCACTTCATAAACCAACTTTTTTCATCTTAAATTTGTAAACAAATTCACACACAAAGACGTATTTCCAAGAGATCTTTGATCAAAACCAATCAAGATTTAGACATATCAAAAATGTGTGTTTATGATCTGGATTCATGAGGACGTGATGAAAGTGAAACCCATAATTTAGAAAAATTTTAAGGAATTAACGGGGAACTTTGTTCCAGATTTTCACGAAACAATTGTTTCAGTGGCAATTTTTCGATACTCAAAATCATATTCTTCCGTGATGAGTGATCTTGATCAAATGTTCGAAACCCACGACATTTGTTTCCCAACAGGATCCATCTAAAATTTTGTTTTTCTGAATATGATTTGCGTATGAGTATCATTCGTTTTCTGTGTCACATCAAAAGTTATCAAAAGCATACTTGTCACTGACTACACTGGTCATACAAGTAATTTTGGTTACAATTGATCACACTTATGTTGAGTGTTGAAATGTAAAGAAATCTCTAACTACCCATAAAAGCCTTCTAAAGGAAGCCCTTTGATGCTTCTTTACAAGTAATCGATTATAATTCACGAGATACCACACAAGCAGTTGATTATCTCTCTTGACAATTAATGAAGTAATCTTTGCACGGGATTTCACTGCCTTTATGTCGAATTTTTTTATTGATATGATAGATCCAAAAAAAATTTCATTGCTTCTTATCTTCTTTTTAGTGGCACACTGCACTCACGAAATCCTTGAGGTTCTGAGTAATACCAACTCAGGCTGAAGATTTCGAAAGTCTGGCAAATTACATCGCTTCTAAACCCAAAAGCGATAGAGCCCAACCTCTATGCCGGAGGTTTTTGTTGTTATCGACTTGGTACTCTCAAACAGTCTGATGTGACCGTTTGACATCATGGTGAGAGTTTCAAGGGTGCTTTATCTGACATAGCATTAACAACGGCTAGTGGTGCAATTTTCAAGGAAAGATGTGGCTAGTGCTTTGATTAAATCATTTTGTATTCACAGAGGATACATATAAAAGGAAATTGGTTTATCCTTAACATTTTACGCGTTCAAAATTCTCTTAGATGATTTAAGCCCTAATTTCTCTCCGTTCTTCAAAGTTTTCAAAACCATAATCAATGGTTGCTGCTCAAACTACTACCACTGAAGATGTTTCATCTCAGCCGATCATGAAGCTTCAAAGCACTAATTACCAAGTTGAATATGATGTTTCAGTATATCTTGATGAACTCAAGATGTTAATTGTTTCTCTTCAACACTCAGGCTTGTTGACTGCGATGTTCAACTTTTTCGATGTTCCCATGTCTTGGCTGTCATTGGCGGGTTCCACTACAACTTATAGCAAGGCTATGGATGTCGTAACCTTTACTCTAGTGAATGACAAGAAGATTCGTCTCACCAAGAAGCTGTTCACTCAAATTCTTGAAATCCCTAATTCACCACCGTTCTACAAGGTTACGAATGCTCAAGTCATCCACATGTTCAACGAGATGGGTCATCAACCACCTCTTACCAAGATCAGTGACTTCAAGAAATCAAGCCTACCCTATATATCAAACTTTCTCTTTAGCATTTACCTTCGATGCTTAACTGGTCGAAGTGTAGGGCTTGACAAGGGTCGTATGGAAGTATATGCTATGGTGGTTGGTATATACTTTGATCTGAATCTAGATTATGCTTCACATATGTGGAAGGAGTTTCTTAAAAGTGTCGAAAACACGAATGTGGTTCAAGGAATATTGTGTGCTTGGTATTGGAGTTTGGTTCTACGTTATGCTTATGAGAAGGAAGGGATACAAGTCCCGATTGATGAACCAAAAGTAGAATTTTTGACATATCATTTTCCGAAGAAAGTTGAAGATGATGTAGAGGTCTTTCCCAACATTGCAAGAATTTCAGATGCTATGCTCAAAAAGATAGATCCGTCGAATCCAATTTTGGTGGCATATTTGTAGAAGAATAACCATTCAGTGGAAACTGGAGTTCTTTTCCATAAAGTGATGAAGGGTGTTCTAAGAAATCTAAGAAGTCAAAGAAGGAAACTGATGAAATTCCTTTAAAAGAAAGTCCTAAGAAAGTTGTGGCTAAATCGCCAAAGGAGCGTGGTGCTGATAAAGAAAAAGACAAGATGAAAGTGGTCAAGCATAGTGAAGTGAATATAACTGGCTCTCTAAAGGAATTAATACCTTCGAAATCAGGGGTTTTTAAATGATTGAAGAAGTTGTCACACAGGTCCAGGGTATCTTCTGATGACCAGTCGTCTTTTTTTCGAAAAGCACAATTAAATAGGAAGGGAGTTCTTGTTTGTGAAATCCCAGCACCAGTTTCTCCATCATCAAAGAAAAGAAGAGCTGAAGATGTTGTGAAACATATTGCTGATAAGAGAAAGAAGAGAAAGCTAATCCTTCGAGAAGAGTCATCAGATAGTGAGATTATCCCAAAAACACCATTAGGATCGAAATCTCCAACTCAAACATCTACTTCTACAACAGTTTTTGTAATTCCACCCAAGTTGGGGTAACTTAGTCAGTTACTTACGAGGTCCCCATTTCAGGCATTATTGCAAACATATATGACACGGATGCAAATGTCAACATGGGTGTTGCTAATACAATGTCAGCTACTTCTCAAGGTATAATTACTTCATCTACTTTCAAGTCCACCTCTGTCATTAACACTTATCTTCCACCATTTATTTCCAACGTTCTCACCACTACAACTTTACCCACTTTCGAAACCATTTTACAACAACCCTTCACTACATTGTTCACATCTCAATCCACTGATCCCCCAAAGCCCACTTCCGATGATTAAACTGATGGAGGAGGTTCGTAGGAACATTTGCAGACTTAGAACTTAATTCTGAGGAGGAAAATATTTCAGATCATATGCTAATGTCTAGAAAACAGTTCAAGATACTTAATCGAAAGCTTAACTCTATTCTTCAGTCACAAGCTGACTCAGGAACAAAACATTCACTTTCGAGTATCGAGGTAGATGGAATGCTTAAGGAACAGGAGTTACGTCTTCGAGAAAAGTTGGATGTTATGGATAAAAATAATGAGCTGAGAGTAAGGGCTCAAGCCGACTCATTCAATGGCAAAATCAAGGATCTTCGAATGATAGCAAAAGAACGTCATGTTCTCTTTGTTAAAGATGTCAAGACTGTGCGAGAGGATGTAAATCTTAAGCTTGAGGAAATGAAGGTTGAAGTTTCGAAAGAAATTAATGAGTTGAGTACCAATTACTCTTCTCCTCATTCGAAAGTTGATATCATTGCTGGGGCTGTTACGAAAGTAGTGGAATACTATCAGTCCTTATTTTTTAAGGCTGATGCAAAGGTGACTAAAGATGTTCAGAATTTCGAAAATCTTGGAGTTTTACTTGAAGAATTGAAGGAAATTGTGTCAAATCCTTCTACAAATTCTATTTTCAGTCCTGATTTTTTATCTCAGAAATTCACTTCTCTTGAAGCAGTAATAACAAAAGCAGTGGCTCTTATATCAAAATGTGCAACTCTTTGACCAACTGGTGCCCCACCTGTTGTCACAGGGGTGCAAGGGGGAGAAAGGGAGTTAGTTGGTAAGTAAGGAAAAGTAAGCAAAGGAGGAGAAGAAAAACCAAAAACAATTAGCAAAGTGATTTCAACTTAAATCCCAATTCCCATTGTTTCGAAAGTTAATATAGTGATGGCAACAAAAACAATGACAGACCCATTAAAAAAGGAATTGTTATTGGTTTGGAAGGTGGTTGAGGTATTTCAAGTTCTTCAAAACCAAAAAAAAACTGAAGCTTTTATAGATAAGGGAAAGGGGATAGTTGTTGAAAAGACGAAAGACGAGAAGAAAGAGAAATTGAAGCAAAAGTGGAGAAGCAAAGACAATACAAAGTATTATGAGGCTTCGTGAAAATGACCCACCAACAATAGATAAAGGTGATCTAAGTAAACTTCATAGCTATGAAAATATCGAAGCTAGAGTGTCATACAACCACATGTATGCATTCGAAAAGAAGCCTAGAAGAAGCTATTCTATCGAAAAATACTGATATAAATCAGCTTGATTTTCCAATAAACGAAATGGTGTTCATCACAGTTCTATATAAAATAATTGAGAAGTTTCAGAATGAAGATGATTTTCTGCATATGAAATTAAGGTTTCATGTTGTGCTTGGAAAAGAGCAGGAGGAGGTGTAGTCCCTTATCAAGATAGTTCAAGTGATAAGTATGACAAAGGATGTTATATTTGAAGACACGATCCAAAATTTTCGGTATCATGTGGTAAGAGCGAACAAAGTGGCATTTGATTTTTCTGTTGCTAATTTCCCATTGACGAACTAGAATGATCTTATTCAAGCTGCATTAAATCTTAAGGAAATGGATGCTTTGAAACTACAAGGAACAGGAAAGGAAATTTTGAGACTTGGGCTTGGTCATATCCAAATTTTCATAGACAATTACTATGATTGTCTAGCCTTGACTCATATAGAGCTATCTTTTGCTTTAGGAAAAGAAGTGAAAGTAGACATGGAAATTGTGAAGTCTTAAGCCGAACTTAAGAAGTATTATGATGGAGAAATTTGTTTGAAGCCATTGGGGTTAGTCTTTTCGGGAAAAGACAAGAAGGGAAAAGCGAAGAGATTCTTATTTCAAGCTTCAGAAGTTGAAAGGTATACAACAGCTCAGTATAAGAACTTTATTGTTCATATGAACAACTTCAAAAAGAACAATGATGAATATAAAGCTGAGTTGAAGAAGTTGATGAGCTGGTATTTTGAAATTCGAAGAATTATGCATTTGGATGCTGAAATTCTTACAAGTTGAAGTTCGACACTCATTACAAAAGCGGAGAATGTTGAGTCAAACTGGTTGTAATGTGTCGATGTTTGTTAAGATTGATTCATTAGTTTTGTAATCTACTTACTAAGGCATTTTTAGTAACAAAGTTTAAATGTCGAAGTCTTTAGTATTTTTTTGTGTACTTTCAGTTCTCCTATAAATAGGACATGTACTCAGACGTAGATAGAACTTTTGCTTGTAATTGACTGTCTAATACTCTCTGTGTAATTTGAAAGTATAATTGAGCTAAAACAAGATCTTATTTACTTCTCAGTGTTCATATACTTTGATTACTCAGATTTCTTTCATACACTCGATTAATCACATCTACATTAATGAAGAAGGGCACTTCAAGTGATATCTACATAATTAGTCATATATTTTGTGTTAAATCTTAATACTTTTTGGCAATTTTATTGAAAATTATGAAGAAAAGGTACTTAAATATGTTTAAAATGTATTTCTAGCCTAAAAGATGAGCTCGGAATCAAAAGGAAGAGGATTTAGCAATTGAAAGCTTGGATCTTGGATTTTGAAGAATGAAGGATGTTGTTGGATAGCTTGACCCCTCATCAGTTTTTTCGCCATATCTCATGAACCATAACTCCGATTAACAATATTCAAAATGTTCTGAAAACTAGACACAATTTCGGACGACTTTTGTGTTCTGAGAAAATGTTGATTCCAAACGGACTCGACGCGTTGATCAGAAATTTCGCGATTCTTGACGTTGACTTGCTGTCCATGGATTTTAAGTGATGGACTCGTCGAGACGGTCACTGGACTCGACGAATCTTCCCTGTTTTTAGAATATATATATATATATACATATATATATATATATATATATATATATATATATATATATATATATATATATATATATATAGAAACGCTTCTCCTTCGAACGCTAACTAATGGGGGAAGCCTTGGACGATTTTTGGAGGCCAAAAGGGTTCTTGGAGCTCTAGTTTTTGAGAATTCAACCTAAGAAGCAATTTAGAAGAGATCAAAGGCAAATACTTATTTTTCTTTTCTTAATCTTTGTTTTGAACCATGTTTGAATCATTAGAATTTGAATTTATGTAGTTATTTGCTGTAGATATAAGCTAAAACTTATATCTTCTGTTTAGGATAGATGACTTTATGAATATGACTTGATTTTATGGTTGGAGAATTTAATTTGGTGAGTTTCGTTTGAAAAAACTAAAAATAAAAAATAAATAAATGAATTCTAGATGATCCTTAAGGAATCAGGCGAGGACGCAAGGGATTAGGAGTAAGGCTCAATAAAGTAGCCATATTGGTAGTATCATATGGTGTAGCCAATTATGAGAGGCATTGTATAGGGTGAAGTTGAATGCCTATGTAATAATTTCAAAAAGAATAATATAAAACTTAGTTATGTTACCTGAAGTGTTAAATGACTATGTGAAATTCTTTTATGGTGACTTGGAAAACTACGAGACAATACTTGCGACAATTATGAGTAGGTGTGAATGGTAGTAGAGGCCTATACTACCGAAAGCACAAGACTCTCACTTGGATCAAGGAAAGTCATAAGGTTACCAAGAAGCTAGTAATCGATTCCGTTTTGTTCAAGTGTGTCGTTACCATCATTTCGATAATAACTAAGAAGATGATTATTATTCCAATCCTAATGGTCATATCAATTCAAGTATGACTAAGATGAGTATGTTACGTGGTTCAGAGAACCAAGATCGATATAACATCTGACTTAAGCCAGAAGATCGAAGTGAAAGATAATCGAAGCGATCAATAGAAGTATCGCGATCATTGTTAAAGTAAGAAGCTTGTAGATAGAAGTGCTACATGATAGAATGTGATTATATCGCATTAGAACATGAAAGAATGTATATTCCATTCTGGAATTTAACTCTAAAAGACCTAAGCCTAAGCGTCACATCCTATGATGAGAAGTCACTAGACCATGACCCATCGGTCTGCTTTGATAATCAAAGTAATGAACTTCTCTTGATATTAGTCTGTTTAAGAAGAAGAAGGAGTCTCCAACAAGTATCAATGTAAGTCCCCAAAATTGCTTGTGTATCAATCAGATCCAATTGATGGTGCGGAATCCCAATCAATTGGATGATGTCAGATCAATATAGAAGAGAAGGAGAAGAAGAATAACTTGAATCTAATGTATTGATGATATGATTGATGCTCCTTCCAATAGATTCTCTCTGACACACACTTCTTCTCTCTAACATTCTCTCCCTTCTCTAGCTGCTAACCGTACACTCCCCATGCACTCCTCTATTTATAGCACTCTCCAGCAGTACACGAGTGTACAGTCGCACATGCATGTACGGCCGTACACAAGGTGTGCGGCCGCACATACATGTGCAGCCGTACACAACCACAAAATTACATAAAAATATATTTTCTTAGAAAAGAAAAGTATAAACCATATTTTTTACCCAACTGTCTCCCCCTTGGTTTATAGCTTTCTTTTCTAATTGACCCAACAAGCCCCCCCTAAAAAATAGCTGGCTATTCTTGTTAGTCTTCATTGGGAACTTGGCTTCAGCATTAATCTTCAAATTCTTCACAGCTTCAAGATGAACTTGATGAATCTTCAATGAATGACTTAATATTATGCAGTTGGGCTTTTCTTTAGAATTTGGCTTTGAACGCACGTCGGGTGAGGAGGCTTGATGTAATGATTCTTGAAAGATAGTGCTTTCGGCTTGAGAATCTTCCGAGAGAACATCAGAGAGAAATAATCTTCTGGATCACTTCAGTAGATTTATAGATAGCAGCAAATTGATTGAGGAGGCTTCAATGCAATCTGTCACATAATCTTCAAGTACAGCTTCACCATGTTTCTGGGGTTGACAGATTGAATGTTAAAAGAATAATCTTCATTTCTTGCTCCTTTGAATGAAAATTCTTCGATGCTCACAAATGAAGCCTTGGCTCAGAAAATCTTCAATACATTCTCCATGAGTCTTATCTACGCCTGAAATCACTTTTCAAGACAAAACTAAACTAAAAGAAAAATTAGCACACAAAATAAAATATTTTTGGATTTTTTTATATTTTCTGGAAAAATAAAAACAGAAACGAAAATATTTGTGGATTTTCTGATTTCTTTGAACAAGAAATAACATTATTTTTGTTTGATTTTTTGAATTATTTTTAATTCTCCTCCTAAATTTTGTGCATAGAGGAAAACTATGAAAAAATTTAACAAAAATAAAATGATATCTAACTTTAAGAATGATTTAGGATCAATGCTTTTAGACAACCTTTATCCGCTTGTCGGTACCTTCCATCTTCATGTCTTTGTCTGAATGTTGTACAGTGGAGGGATGTCCCCTATCAAGTGCCCGGAACAGCCACTACCAACAAACCGAAGTCTGATGATATGCCTCCATAGCTTCTCCGACACAAAGTGGAATTAGTTGGTCTTTGGAACCCAGTCCATTTTGAAACTGGGTTGACCTTTGTCATCCTTGCACAATACTTTCTCCCATGACATTTCCTGTTTAATACAAACAGAAGATGAAGAATTATTAGAATCGTTAGAAGATTTGGGAGAGTGAGCCTTTGGAACCCATTTGTAGTTGGATTTAACCCATTTCTTTTTCGATCTGATGGGTTCCTCGACAATTGATTTTGAGCTCGAAGTTGGCCGTTGAGATGACTTTGATTTTGGATTCACGGGAGCATCTCTTGGATTTGGCTTCTTGGCCGGCATTCCCTTCTTGACCTTGGGAGTTGGATTCTTGACCTTGTGGGATTGATTTTTGGCCTTCGTGGCATTCCAGTCACTATTGTCTGAATGTGGCCTCGAAGGGTTTCTTTTGGGTTATCTCCCTCTTGGTGTTTTCTGCCAGCCATGTGCGTAGTAGGGAGCGTATGCGCGATTTGGACAATTTCTGGCAATGTGTCCAGGTATTCCACAGTCAAAACATGTCTTTTTCTTAACTGTGGAGTTGTTTCTTCCTGCCCCTGGTAGCATATCCTTGCCTCGTTTCTGATTGTTCCCACAAGCACACTTGCAGCAAGTCGACTGTTTCACTTGATTTGGTGGCCAGTACTTCTCAACAGCAGGTTGATCAGAAGCAACTGAGTTCGAAGCAACAGATTCAGAGTTCAAGGAGTCATTGGATTGTTCAATAGTTTTCTCCTTGTTCTCATCTTCTGCTACTTTACCTGCACATGTAATATAATCATTAGAAACGTTCACTTTATCCTTTTCTAGCACAACCGCAACAAGTCTCCCATATTGGAGATGTGCCTCCTTGTCAATTTCTTCCTGTGTCATAGGGATGGATGTGTAGTCATGATTGAAAGGTGGAGGAACACAATCATACCCTAAACCCTTGTTTTGATTATCTTTGAATTTTAATTGGTTTTCAAATAAGGACTCGACTATCTTACTTGGCGCAGTGTAATTTTTTACACTAATATCTGTTTCTCCACACTTAATTTTCAAAGCATCAAGTTCCTTAATTACAGCAGCAAGTTTTTTCTTAATGTAATCATAATTTTCACACTTTTTGCTGTAATCTTCTTGGAGTTTTTGGAAATCCTTGATTTTGGTTTCTAATTGAGCTTTCAGGGGTTTCTGTCCTTTCATGAGATGATATCCTTCATATTTTAAGTCATCATTCTCTCTCTTGATTAGATCTATTGATTCTCGTAAAAATTTAATAGTTTTAACACAAGATGGAGACCAACCGGATTCATTTACCTGAATTGATAAGGAACTCATTATTATTATTATTATTATTATTATTATTATTATTATTATTATTAAATATGTCCTTTGACTAAAAACTTAAAAGTCAACTTTAAAAGTCAATTTTAAACAGTCAAACTCAAAAGTCAAACTTAAAAGTCAAACCGAAAAGCTAAATTTGAAAAATTAAAAGTCAAACGAGAAAGTCAAAGTTTAAAGTCAAAGGTCAAATTTTAAAAGTCAAAGTCAAAAATTTTAAAGTCAAAAGATAAAAATAAAATCAAAAATTAACAACTAAAATTTTTGGTTTGAAAATGGAATTTGAAAATAAAAAAAATTGATTTTTGGGTTAAAAGTGTAAATTTGCGAAATTATAAACCGAGAAGGACAGCTTATGATTTAAGTTTCGAAGGGATGACACAAAGAATCTGCTAGACGAGTTGGTTAAGGCGCTGTGGCAATGACCAAGAGGTCCCGAGTTCAATCCCCGACACTTCAAGTTCCGTTCCTATTTTTTTTTAATGGAAGCTGCTGCGAGGACGAGGCTTTGAATGCGATGTGAGGACTCCACCAAGCGAGATGTGAAGCTGAACACGCGAAGCTGTAGACCGCAAACCCGGACTGCACACCGAACACGTGCACTCCGAGGCTACACACTCCGAGGCGCACACTCCGAGCCGTATACCGAGACCGCACACGCCTAGCCGCACACCTTCAACCGGGCCGTAGACCTTCAACAGATTCGCGAAAAAAACGACGTTTTTCACCCTTTTTTGCTCCACAACAGATTCATAGTTTATCCCCCCCCCCCCCTAATTTTCAGAGATCTATCCAAAACTGTAATTATCTTTTGAAAATAAGATCAAATAAGCTCCAGATCTGACAAAATTGATTGATACAACCTTGCTCTGATACCAATTGTAAGTCCCCAAAATTGTTTGTGTATCAATCAGATCCAATTGATGGTGTAGAATTCCAATCAATTGGATGATGTCATATCAAACCAGAAGAGAAGGAGAAGAAGAATAACTTGAATGTAATGTATTGATGATATGATTGATGCTCCTTACAATAGATTCTCTCTCACACACACTTCTTCTCTCTAACTTTCTCTCTTTTCTCTAGCCTCTAACCATACACTCCTCATGCACTCCTCTATTTATAGCACTCTCCAGCAGTTTACGAGTGTACAGTCGCACATGCATGTACGGCCATACACAAGGTGTGCGGCCGCACACACATGTGCAGCCGTACACAGCCACAAAATTACATCAAAATATATTTTCTTAGAAAAGCAAAGTATAAACCATATTTTTGACCCAACAATCAATTTTGTAACTCGAAGGTTACAAATTGGAAGTCCAACATAAGATAAAGAGCGGGTGTAATATTAAGCATTGTATGTAATCTAGAAGTCCAAGAGTTAGATACTAATTGGAAGGAACATAGGAGTTACGATTATTACCTAGGATGAAAAGATAACGCATGGTGTCATTATACAAACCCTATTTTATTGATGATTTCGGGACGTAATCATCCTAAGGGGAAGATAATTGTACCACCCGCAGATTCGGGCTAGTCAAGCATTAACCAAAGCAATAGTTAGGGTCAACAATTGTAACCTATTTGACATAATAAAGAAAAATTATATAAATATTATGTGTTTCATCATTATTATAATATAATAAAATAGGAAAAATCAGCCGAATCGTCCATAAATCGTAAAAATAAGTGCACCAAAACATATATATTATTATATATTTAGAAATTACACGTCGTCCCGATCCAAAAACTATAAATTTCGTCGAAATCTGAATCCGTATGAATTAAATATGTTTTTTTTATAAGATATAAAAGTCAGCCGCGCACAACGAATGTGTGACATACAAACCTACAAAGAGAATGATTGACTTTTAGCTAATGCCATCAAAAAGAAAATCGTAGTACTCCTTAAAATAGGAATTTTGAGAAAAAGAATGTCAAAAACGCAGTCCATACGAAAGAGTTATGATTTTAGCAAAATCATTTAACTTTGTAAAAATATCAATAAAGTCAAAATTAGCCGATTAAGTCTAAACAAAAGTTGTAGATGTTGTCAATAGCTACGTGTGGATATAAAAGAACGTCTAGAACAGAGATCGTATATGAAATATGTGAGCGAAACTTGGTCCCTAAGTTTCAAAACGCAGCGAAATCAGTGCAAATTTGTAAATTTGAGATCGATTGAGAATTTGTCGATGAAGTCTAAATGAATGTTGTAGTACTCGTCGATACAAAGTCAAGAATACACATACATATTGAGTTAGTTAATCATAAAAGGTTTGGATAGGAATGAATTAAATGATTTGGATAAGATTTTATTATAAATGGTATATTGATTTTATTAATAAATAGTTAAGGCACTATAATGTAACTTTAAGGATATATTGTGTTAATACAAGAATAACTGAGGGACCATAAATGTAACTATAATTTGTAAATTGCAAACCAACTTACCTCTAAGAAATATAAGAAAGGTCATACATATTTTATTATGTAAAAATAACACGCGTTGTTTAAATATGTGATCGCACAATATAAAGGCATTACATGTTTATTAAGAGGGACATGTGTTAACTTTTGAAATATCATGTCAATAATGCCCATTATTAAGCCTTTAAATTGTACGGAGGATATTCAAATTTTGAGTATAAATAGGCAAACGATCAATAGTTTCTATAAAACAAATAAATATATCATAAAGAAGTTTTGAGAGACCAAGGAGTATAAAAATAGATAAGGTTTTGGCAAGATAATAAGTTGAAAATCAGTGTTAAGCTTGATGTCACGACAATAGTTGGTATGCACTAACTAGCCAAGTGAGTGCATAGTTACTTTCATCTTACACATAGATATGAAGTATTTAATATAAATTACGTGTTGTGTGTGCATATTATCTGTGTTCTTGATAATTATGTTGGATGAACAAAATATACATGTTTTATTTGATTTAAACTGTGTATATATTTTATACCTATAAAAATATTGGATAAAGATGTGAAGATGAATGATGAGGGATGAAAGATGATATAGATGAACATTGGTAGCTATGAACTTAGTGCCCTATAAATAATAACATTGGCAGCTGTGCCACAACCTGTAGGTATTTTTGAACTATGTGTTCACCATATGTACTCTAAAAATCCTGGAAGCTGCACCTAAAGGATGATATTGGCAGTTGTTCCTAATGGAGAACATCATAATCCTGGCAGTTGCGACTAAATGATAATATTCGCAACTATGCCTAATAGATAACATTGGCAACTATGTCATTGGAAGCGATGGAACTTTGTGTCTGTTCCTTAGGACAATCCTTAGGAATGAATAAATGAAGATTAGATGATTCTTAGGGTATATCCTAAAGATTAAAGAAGATAATGGGGATTGGTAATTGGGTTAATTTTTTGATGATGAAACATAATAACTTTACTACTGTGGGTTGGAAACTCTATGTACTTACCAAGTTTCCCAACCTGACCCACTAAGTTTATTTGTATCACATGTGTCGATAAGAAGCCACATTATACTGAGAGATTAAAGATGTAGATCACTAGTGTAAATGAATGTAAGGTCTGTTTATGCTTATGTTTTTGTATTGACAATGACATCCCAAAGTTTTAATATACACAAAGTACATTTCTTCGGAAATGCTTTGATAATATATTTATCATGTTTTTCTGGGAACAAATTCCACAACATATTTCTTTAAAAATATACTTTGTTTTCAAATAAATAATAAACAAATCGGTCTTTTCTAGCCGTGAATTTGGGGATGCCACATAAATGTTGGCGAATTTGGGCAAACCAATATCAAGATTCTTAGTCTTATAGAGATGGTTAGCCCAAAACAAGATAGGGTAGACCATAGGTATAATTTGGGTGTAAGGAAAACAAGTTGTTTAGAAAATTGAGAAAACAGAGTTGGAAAGGGAAAAAAATATAATTTGATTTGATTTGGAGAAAATAAAAGCACATCCAAGATGGCGATATGAAATCAAGTTTTAACTTTACATCATAAGACTTGAAAATTGTTTGTGCATAAAACTTCCCTCCTAAATGAAAAGACTCGATTTTAATATTTGTAAAGTTACTAATTCCCTTTTTACTTTGAGAAAGGATGCACGAATCAATAAAATCCTCATATATTAACCACTCATTATAATCTTCAAAGATAACAAGTTGTCCAAGGCTCTGAACAAAATAAGAAAAGAAAGGAAACTTACCCAAAAGATTGTCTGGTCGTATGAAAATATGAGACTCCAGGATCAATTTATAGAAGAGGAATACAACTAGCCAACGCTTGAAAATTCAAATATCATGGGAAATCGAACAATCAACTCATCCCTTCAGTGCACAACAATTAAATTTTCAAAGCCGAGAAATATATAACTCCCTATATCTTGAAGTGAAAAATCTTAGGGGAAGTTGTTATGGCCAGAAATTTTCACCTTACCATTTTTATCTTAAAATCGCACTAACATCCCGGGAAAAACCAAGATCTTGGAAAAATCAATATCTTGGACTGTCATCGTGTTTATTATAATATCTTGTGAAAATATTTAGAGCTTGAACAAAAAGGAATAAACCAAGTCAAATCAAACGTGGTCAATTCATCATGAACGTTGAAGATCGTCATAAAAGTCAGGTTAAGCATAGATCAAGGAACATCCAAAAAATGTCGTAATTTTATTTATCATTGTTATGTAAATAAACCCTAGTTGATCACCATTCACAAACGCACTCTGACGACCACTTTCTCTCTAACACTCTCGACACTTGAGCACATTTACTTGATTTCTTAGATCAACTAGCACTTGTAATATCCCGAGGTTTTATGTTGGAGATCCAAAATGATTAAAGGATTTTCTCGTAATTCATTATGTTCTTGAATTTCTTTTCATTTATTTGTTTCTACTTAATTAAAAACGACTTATTCTACTTCTTACTAGATTGTTAATATGTTTTCATTGACGAAATAACTTGTAACCTAAGTACCTTTTTTAGTATCATAAACTTTATTAGGAAAATTCACTTGTAAAACCATTTTAACTCTATTTTTGTTCCAAATAATCTTATTTTCCTTATGAAGTACAATACTTTATTAACTAATTTCCTTAACATTATTATTTTCTTCTGGGCATCTTGGGCAAGACTAAGATCTTTGGCACATTTCAAGATTTTAAACATTTTTAACTTTACATACCTTATTTCAAACATCACACCATATTTACTAATTTTGTTACAAAATTAGTTGACCAATTTTTTTTGACCAAAACAACAATTGTGTAAAAATAATAGGATACGTTAATCCTTTTGGTAGTATGTATCCTCGTACACTAACGTGAATATTTGCCTAATTCAACTATAAACCACCACTTATTTTCTTATGTGTTTACTTAGGAAAAATATTTCTTTTATATATATATATATATATATATATATATATATATATATATATATATATATATATATATATATATATATATATATATATATATATATATATATATATATATGTTTGCTTCTAACACAAAAATGCGTTGTCTCATCGGAATGCATGCATAGCGTTCGTGTGTATCCCCTAGATTTCTCAACGTATCCTCTTCTTTCGCTACGTTTGATATTTACTTGTTATTTCACATGTCCTATGTAGAGTTGTTTACGACATGTTGAAGTGTAATGTGTCACACATATATGCCTCACGTTTTTCATTTAACTTCCGTTTAATTCTTGACTCGGACGTGTCGCGACATTTATTCAAATATGTAGCGTTCACTTTCATTATTATAGAATACTGTAACATACTATCCTTCATGTCACAAACCCACTTTTTCTCACACATGTCGCGCACTAAAAGTATTTTATTTCCCATACTTAACGTATTTTTTTTTATCAACTTACCAACTTCATTCTCTTCTTTGATATTCAAATGCAATGAGTCAATGTTGTTCTTTGGTTTCCAAAAGAGTTATGGTCTTCAAAAACTGCAAATTTTCTTTTTGTACAAGACAATATCTCTACTGTTGAGGAGGGGCAGCTTGGACTCATCGCATGTAGAGATCCTTGATGAATTTGTGTTATATTCGAAGTCCGCAGTTTATACACATTGCATGTAGAGATCCGAGATGACACATATACAAGAAGTTATCTCAATCTTGGTTTTGGTCATAATCAGCTCTAATCAACTCTTTTATCTTCCTGGCTACGAATTTGTTTTTCTTTAATAAAATCAAAGCATATTAAGTATATTTATCTTCAAATATATCATTAAGATCGACATACTATGGTAATTACATTATATATATATATATATATATATATATATATATATATATATATATATATATATATATATAGAGAGAGAGAGAGAGAGAGAGAGAGAGAGAGAGAGAGGGAGTCTTGTGCATGATCGTTATGCCTAGCCACACAATTTCTCTTTAAATAACTTTTTCTGCGTCTCGAATGAGAACTTTCAAATTCATTTTGCTGTATATAAGCTAGTGTTATTTTCATAACGTTCCAATAAACTGTGATTTCGGAAAACCAACGTCCAGCGAAGCGATTATGACATTTCAAATTGATATATTGAGAGTGTAGAGGTTTATATGTTTGTATTGTGCTTCAAAATTGAAGATTTGTTGTTTATTTATACCGGAGAAAAAATTCAAACATTCCTAGGTTAAAAAAAAGAAGACAAAATTGCAAGAATGGTCAATGTGGTATGTCGAAAATTGTTATTTTGGTCCAAAAAGGTTTTGAGTGGCTCTAGAAATCCAAACTTTTCATTTTGTTGAGAATTTGATCAAATTTGCTTTGAACTTTTTATAATGACGATTTTGCCTTGATTTTTTTACTTTTTAGTTTTTATTTATTTATTTAAATACTTTTATGATTAATAAAAAGTATAAAACTACACATACATACACACATACTCTTTCTCTCTCTCTCTTTCTCTCTCTCTCTCTCTCTCTCTCTCACACACACACACACACACACACACACACTCACTCCATTACCCCCCTTCTTTAGCCACCACTACACATCTACATTTCCAAAACCCAAAACTTCTACTCTCATATCCTCCACCTTCTTCTTGACCCTCTTTCACCGCCAAAAATCACGTTGGAAATCATAACCATTCTAATTGGAATGCCGAAAAAGCATCATCACCTTCTCCGTTTTCTACTCTACCAGAAACCATCTCCACAACCGCGATGAAGATCGGCGGCGGTGTTGAACCAAAGATCCATCAACGTTTATGAAATAGGCTAAATATAATAAAAGAGAGGTGGTAGTTTGCTGATTAGAGAACCACATATGGAAGGGGCGTCGATATCCTCCGCCCTAAACGACGACGACGATGGTGGTCGAAACACTAGGTCACCGTCCTTCTCCTAGTACGACGATATCCTTCTTATCTGGCTTAGACGATCTCCTTCTCCAGCTCGATATCTAGAAAACCATCAACGCAACTGGATTCTAAAATCCTTCGGCACGATGACAGCGACATTTTACTGGAGAAGATGGTGGAGCTAGGGTTTTATGGGGAAGATAGCGTCGCCTTCTTCTCCAGGCCAACCTCTTGAATTGGGTTGCAGCACCATTCTCAGATGGTTAGAATGGTGCTGCAACCCAATTCAAGAGGCTGGCCTGTTGTAAAATTCATGTGGGGGGGGGGGGGGGGGTGGTTGGTTCCACTTCATTTCTTTTGGTGTCTTGGTGTTTGCCAGGTAGTAGTTTAAGTGTGTGTTTGGTGTGCGTTTTTTCTTTACCCCGGGTAGACATCTTTTTTAGGCATATAACTACACTTGCCATTCTTTCGTGTGTTTCTTTCTAGTGTGTGTCGATTTAAAATGGGATGGGGGGAAATGTTATCTTGGTGTGTGTTTTTCTCTATTCGTGTTTGTTGATTCTTGCAGGTTCCCTCAATTCATTCTTGGTTTTGGAGATAGTCGCATAACATCTTGCAGGATCTCTCAATTGCATCTCTTGGAGTTGGAGGTAGCTGCATAAATTTCAAAAGGTCCACAAATTCGCTCCTGGAGAATCGTGAAGGCCATAAAAAATTGGGGCACACGCATGCACTCCTTGGAATTGGATATATTTGCAGGATTTTCATAAAGGATCTCATATTCGCACCTGGAGGATCGTCAAGGAACATAAAATCCGGTAGAATCTAGTCTTCTGGAGGGGTAGTTTGCTTTGAAGCACAACCATCTCACCCGTAGTGCAGAACTACCCTGTCGGTATTGCTTCAATAAAAGGTCGTTGATGCCTCAAGCACTCTAGGCGGAGAATCTGGTTGTAAACATGTTTTGGATTCCAATTAAATTTTCTAGATCAACATTAGCTTAGTCTAGGTTGTCTTATCTACATATATTCTGTCTCTCTCTCTTCTTAATTCATCTCCTATATGTACTGTGATTACCCAGCATCCTGCTGGCTTTTTTTAATAAATGTTTTATCCTTGCCGTTCAATTTTTTTTTTTTACCATTTTACGTCCAATCAAAATTAATAAGCAGCCTACATATAAAATGAACAATGATTAAACGGAAACAATCATATCATGTCCTACGTGTCTCCCACTCAATGAAAGCAAGGTGTGATTGGGGGAGTCTCTACAACCATACATTCCTTTAACGTAGTTGGTAACTTTTTCATATTTTAATATTTAGTAACTTCTATTTTCAACTTTGTCTAGTCGCCACAGCCCATTAAACCTAATCCATTATAATCTTGGCCGTCTAAAAGGAGTTTTAATGTGTTAAAAAAGCTAGACCCGGCGAAACCTAATAGGTTACGACATTAACCCGACATTAAATTAATGGGTTTGGATAAGAGATTTTGATAGGTTTATGTAAATAGGCTGACACAACATGACACGATAATTAAATGGATAGATTTATGCCTCGTTCCCGAGTTTAACAAAAGAAAAGAAGTGAAAAAAAAAAGTCATGAGAGAAAGAAGAAAAGGAAAGGAAAACAAAATTTTCTTTTGTGTTCCCGAGTTAGAGAGAAGCGGAAGGAAAATGAATCATTTTGTTCTTTCTTTCCAAATCCTCCCAAATCTGAAGGAAAGTTAGAAGGGAAAGTGATCCTCCCATTTCCCTCCACTTCCTTCTAATTCTCTCCTTTAATGAAACTCGGGAACACCAATTTTTTTTATTTTCATCTAATTTCCACCCATTTATTTTCCTTTCTCTCATTAAGTTGAACTCGAGAACGGGGTGTTAGTGTCAAGACTTTCAACTCAAATATGATCCGTTTAATTAAATATATATCATTCTTATAAATATCATATTTCGATAAATATGTTATATATTATAAACTTGTACCGCCTAAACTTAAGAGTAAAATATAAAATCCAAACTTTCGAAGTGAATTAATTTTTTACTCATCCTCATCACCCATCCTTTTTGTTCCCCAACTATAAATCTTTCTATTTTGCTTTCACAAGTTACTATTAATTTTGTCATTCCACCTCCTAACTTTAGTCTTTCACTTTTTCTTTTTCGCCTCCAAGTCGCCTATTTTCCAAAATTTTAAAATGTTTTAACCCGATATTAAACAACATATTTATTAGGTCTAAACCATAACACGAAAACCGACATTAAAATAAACAGGTTGACACGACACGATACAATAATTAAACTAGTCGGGTTAGAGTCAAACCATCTCAACCGGTTTAAGGTCTTGACACGATACGGACCCGACATGAACGACAAGTTTTCCAAGTCTAGTTAAAGCATTGAACATGACATATAACTTTCTACGTTATGTAATCTAAAATTATGTTTATTAAATTATATATATATATATATATATATATATATATATATATATATATATATATATATATAGAGAGAGAGAGAGAGAGAGAGAGGGAGAGGTAGGTTCAAATGTTTTTCAAATCTATTGTATACTAGAATACACCAATAAAATTTAGTAAACATTAAATGTATATTAAATGATATCCATACTTATAATTTTTTTTTTTATGAAAACTAATTAAATTTGTCATTAATGTCAACAATAATATTCTTTCAGAATGAATTCGTATCTAGAAGATTAATAACATCGTATTCAAGTAGAACAATAATATATTGTACTAGAATATACTCTTATTCTTCATATTGCATACAACTTTATTGTATTTTAAGTGAATGAGTTTTAAAAAATGTTATTGCTAACATAAAAACCTAGATACAAATTCATTCTGAAAACAATGTTATTACTTGCATTAATGACGAATATAATTAGTTTCCGTAAAAAGAAAATTATAATTATGGATATCATTTAATATGCATACAATTATAGAGATAATTTAATATCTATCTTTATTTAATTAAATAGTTATTTAATTTTACTAAATTCTTGTTGGTACATTTTAGCACACACTAAATGTAAGAAACAAATTAACTTAACTATATATATATATATATATATATATATATATATATATATATATATATATATATATATATATATATAACAACCCGAAATTTCCGTACCACTTCTTGTACTTCAACTTGTAATCCAATTCGATCAACCAAACGCCGTTTCCAAATCCGATTCCGATTTCGTCCTTTAATTAAGTCATTTATTTGTATGGATCTAAAATGACTTAATGGGTGTCTTAATACATTTAGAAATCATTCTAACACCCCATAATAGTTATCGGAACATTTCTAGAATCGACCATATCGGGTTACGGAAACTTGGTCGGGTGTGACCAAAAGCCCCGTCTAACGCCGGTATCGGGTAAAATTCAGCCATTTCCAATTCCCCAGCACTATATAAAGGACTCAAAGCTTCCATTTGAAGCTTTTGGCCATCTTTCCTTAATCACTCTCCAACCTCTCTCCTCATCCAAATCAAAGGTCCAAAAACAAAGATTTAAGGCTCCAAATCAAAGAGGTAACATCCTTAACTTGTTATCTAACCTCTTTAGCCTTCAAATTGATGTTTAAAAAAATATTTAGGACATGGAACAAGTGTTTACGGCCAAGGCACATGCTTGGGCCGTAAACACCTAAAAATGGGGTTTTAGAGCCATTTAACCCTTCCAAATCATTGTTGGGACATAGATACGACTTTGAGACTTACAAATCGGGACTTGAAATGTTTAAAACTTGAATTTTGAGGGATGATTAGGAGTTTATGGCCAAGGCTCATTCTTGGGCCGTAAACCCCTCAAACATGGGGAGTAAACAACTTTTTACATGTTAGATTGCCTTGAAACTCAACGAATAGCCTTGTGGTAAATCCTAGAACCATCTACAAATAGTTTGGGGGCCTTAAACATAACAGAATACATCATACAAGAGTTTACGGCCATGGCACATACCCTTAGGCCGTAAACTCATAAAAGTGTGCCAAATGATGCCCTTAAACCATCCCAACGCTTGGAAAAATTACTAGAATCACATGTGATTGATTTAAGTGCCTCAAAACAATTATTCTTGACCATAGGAGAGTTTACGGCCATAAACTCCAAGTTTACCGCCGTGAACTCCCTTTTAAATGGTATAAATTCATTTAGTTTATTCCAAGGCATTTTAGTAAATCATTCCAACAATCCCCAAGTCCAAACGAGCCATTAAACACTCAAAATCACACCAACATGAGTTCACGGCCGTGAACTCATGTATATATGTGTTATGTGGCTGTAAACTCCTTAAAATGTTTACTCTTGGGGAGTAAACTCAAATCCCGAGTCCCTAGTACCATTACATGTCCGTAGATGTCACCCAGGTCACTCCAAACGCTCGTTTTGAGGTGTTTAACCTCGTTGGAGTGTAATGTTCCATATAATTAGTGATTGTAAATATAATAAAATATATATGGACATTATTTCATTTTACATAGGGAAATCGCGAGTAATCAAGCCCCGAACCAACGTTTAGTGTCCGAAACCGTCGCATTTCCTAGCCTGGTGAGTTCATACCCGTACCCCTTTTCATTGTTTTTAACTGTTTTCAGGGGGGGCACACAAGCAAAGTACAAGGGTTTCTTGTACTCAAACCTTATTTTTGTGTGTGCGTTTCACATTTCATATGCTTTTAACACTGATATACACAGCTGATAACCGTATGAACATGCAGATCACGTAACATATTATTTGTGAAATGGGTTTTATAAACTGTTATGTTTTATATATTTCACAAATGGTTTTCCACATTTTATCAGTTAAAAGCATGACATTAGAACATTTGAATATACAAATTGTACACTGTTTTTCCTCGATAACACTCCACAGAGATACGCGAGTGGAGGATTATCATATTATTACTAGTAAATTTGTTATTCCTTTATGATTGGAGACACGTCCTCGGCGAACACTCCACAGAGATACGCGAGTGGAGGACTACACCCATAACCAGAATCTCTGGGATTTAGAGAGCGTGACTTGAGTGTATAGATCTATACGGGGCTGACTACCCCACACCTGGCTGGTAGCTACAGCCGAACCGAAATTATTTAAGGGTGACGAAAGTCATAAGGATGTGGACTACTTATTGCCACATGTTTAGTCTATCGTATGGTTATGGAACTCGCAATTAGGATAACAGAGATTTACTGATAGTAATAATGAACAACTCTATACACCTCATAAGATAACCAGGTTTTGGTATACATCTTTCACATTGGAAACCAACATTCAGGAAAGTATGGGACTTTCCTGGGGAAAACATTAAACATAACCACGTTTTACAGAATACATCTTTTACATTGATAACCAACATTCAGGAAAGCATGGGGCTTTCCTGGGGAACGTTTACATAACTAGAAAAGTGTAACAAACTGGATAACTTTAGATCTTTTATAATTGGTAAAACACAATCAGGAAAGTAAGGGACTTTCCTGGGGATACATTGGTACATAACCAGAACAGTATAACAAACCAGATAACCTAACTGTACATTTTCACAAGAGTAAACGTGTTTTCAGTGTACAACTATACTTTACATGTTGAGAACAAAAAGCAACCTTTTTAAGAAAATATGGGATTTTCTTGGTGTGTATAACATTTTCAGAAACAGAAAGGAAAACTCGAACATTTTCACAAATCACAAACCACTTATGAACTCACCAGCGTTATTCTGATTTTCAAACCGCTTGTGTTCTCAGGTCAGCGTTAGAACAGGTACCCGAAGATCATTTTGTTCTATGTTGGAGTGCGCAGAAGACCAGTTCGTTTTGTTATTATATACTATGTATCACAACTGTACAAATTTGATTTTGAAACAATTGTAAAACTTTTCAATATGTAATGTAATGGTTGCTTTACTTTACTTACTATGTGCATTGGATTTGATACTCAACGTAGAGTCAACCCCGGAAATGTTTCCGCCTTCGGTTTTCGGGGTGTGACAGATTGGTATCAAAGCCCTTGTTTATAGAGAATAAAGTATACCAAACCTTACATGGTATAAAACTATAAACACTAAAGGGCCTATGTGCTATGAATTAAAAGTATCTTCAAACTATAAGTATTTTCAAAAATATATAAGTATACCGAGCCGTCGACATCCGTAAATACAAGTAGAACAAAACATAAGTAAATGGGTGTTGTATACTGTGGTTAAACCTGGGCAGTTATGTAGTCGTGTCTTGGATCAATATAGCCTGGCCAACTATATTCATTCAAGACACGACCAACATGTGCTTGGGAGTGACTGTGGTATGCGGCAAGCCTAAAACTTACCCTAATACCACAAACATCGTGCCAGTGTAGTAACGAATCATGAAATACTATGGGAGTATTTCTCGAGCCAATTCTTTGTAAAAATTCTCGTTCACGTATAGATCCTCGATCATTTCGTCAGCGATAGTTTACCTGCTTTGATAACTCTTTCCTGCTTTATCGCTTATTCGGGATATATATCTGTCATATCTCTCGATTCAATTCAGAGGACTTATCATCTTCTCTTTCTTAATCTTATTTGATCAAGATGCCTCCCAGAAAGAGACCCAACTCAAAGACCAACAACCCTCCGCCACCACCTCCTCCTAAAATTGACCCCGTTGTATTTCAGGCAGCTGTTACCGCCGCGGTGGCAGCTGCTATGTCCCAATTAAACATCCGTGGTTCCGGTGGTTCAGGAGGTGGTACTCAAACTCAGGACCAAGAAAGTGATCAGGGACACCGAAAGGAGTACATTGCGTTCTTGGCCCATGTAATCAACGAGAAACAGGAAGTTAAAGACCTCGCAAGCATCCCCGAAGTCTGTAACTTTCCTGATATATTTCCCGAAGAGCTTCAAGGAATTCCTCCCGAGCGTCAGGTCGAGTTTTGCATTGAGCTAATTCCTGGAGCTACCCCCGTAGCGAAGTCTCCATATCGCTTAGCTCCAACAGAAATGCAGGAGTTATCCAGCCAACTCAATGAGTTGGTCAGTAAAGGATTCATTAGACCGAGTTCCTCACCCTGGGAGCTACGGTATTGTTTGTCAAGAAGAAAGATGGATCCTTTCGGATGTGTATCGATTATCGTGAGTTAAACAAGTTGACCGTCGAAAACCGATATCCTCTTCCGCGAATAGATGACCTCTTCGATCAACTCCAGGGAGCCAGTTTCTTCTCCAAGATAGACCTTCGGTCAGGGTACCATCAGCTACGAGTTCATGAGAGTGATGTGTCCAAAACAACTTTCAAGACTCGATATGTACACTATGAGTTCATAGTGATGCCCTTTGGTCTAACCAACGCACCGGCAGTGTTCATGGACCTGATGAACCGAGTGTGTCGTCCCTATCTGGACAAGTTCGTCATTGTATTCATTGATGACATACTTGTCTACTCCAGAAGTGAAGAAGACCGCAAACAACACTTGAGGCTAGTGTTGGAAACCCTTAGATCCGAGAAATTGTACGCGAAATTTTCCATGTGTGAGTTCTGGATTCAGAAGGTAACTTTCCTCGGTCACGTGGTAAGCGAGGAGGGTATTCATGTAGATCCTTCCAAGATTAAAGCGATAGAGAATTGGTCGGCAGCGAAGACACCCACAAAAATCCAGCAATTCTTGGGTCTCGCCGGCTATTATCGGAGATTTATCCAGAACTTTTCCAGAATCGCCAAACCCCTAACCACTCTAACACAGAAAGGTGTACCCTTTTGTTGGAGTGATAAGCAAGAAACCGTGTTCCAGACGTTGAAGAAAGCCTTGTGCAGCGCGCCTGTTCTGTCCCAACCTGAAGGGACAGAGGACTTCGTTGTCTACTACGATGCGTCCAATCAAGGCTTAGGTTGTGTGCTTATGCAAAGAGGAAAGGTAACTGCTTATGCTTCTAGACAATTGAAAGCACACGAGGTCAACTATACCACACACGAATTGGAGTTAAGAGCCGTAGTCTTTGCATTGAAGATTTGGAGACATTATCTCTACGGAACCAAGTGCACGATCTTCACTGATCACAAGAGCCTGCAACCCATCTTTGATCAGAAAGACTTGAACGTGAGACTACGGCGATGGGTAGAACTACTCAGTGATTATGAGTGTGAAATCTGTTACCATCCCGGCAAGGCCAATGTGGTAGTAGATGCCCTTAGCCGAAAGGAGAGCTCAAGCCGCAAAGTGAAGAACCAGACGATGAACATCCATTCCAACCTACCCATGCAAATCCGAGAAGCCCAGTTAGAAGCCCTCAAACCCGAGAACGTGTCGACCGAAGCCTTGAGAGGAATGCAAAAGAAACTTGAGATCAGAGGTGACGGAGTCTACTGTTTCATGGATCAGATCTGGATTCCAAAGTCCGGAGGATTCAGGGAGATCGTCATGGAGGAAGCGCACAAAACCGAATACTCTGTTCACCCGGGCTCTGACAAGATATACCTGGATCTCAAGAGACAATACTGGTGGCCAAACATGAAAGCTAAGATAGCTACATTCATGGGCAAGTGTCTGACTTGCGCCAAGGTTAAAGTTGAGCACCAGAAACCCTCGGGTCTACTCCAGCAACCTAAGACACCCAAATGGAAATGGGAGATGATTACCATGGATTTCATCACCAAACTACCCAGGTGTCCGAGTGGGTACGATACCATTTGGGTAATTGTCGACCGTCTAACAAAGTCCGCACATTTCATTCCGATCAAAGAATCATACAAGATGGAAAGAATCACACAGATTTACATCCAAGAAGTAGTACGACTGCACGGTGTACCTGCGTCCATTATCTCTGATCGAGATAGCAGGTTTACCTACCGATTTTGGCAGTCTCTCCAGAAAGCTCTTGGAACCAAACTAGACATGAGCACAGCGTATCATCCTCAGACCGATGGACAAAGTGAGAGAACAATCCAAACCCTAAAGCACATGCTTAGGGAATGTGTCATTGACTTTGGAAAGTCGTGGCACACACATCTACCTTTGATCAAGTTCTCGTACAACAACAGTTACCACACCAGCATTAGGGCTGCCCCGTTCGAAGCCTTATACGGTCGCAAGTGCAGATCCCCTCTGTGCTGGGCCGAGGTGGGGGATACACAGCTAGCCAAGAGTCGAGTCCCCGACAGTGCTGTCACTGGTCCTGAAATCATCCGTGAAACCACCGAGAAGATCATCCAAATCCGAGAACGACTAAAAGCTTCGCGCGATCGCCAAAAGAGTTACGCTGACAAACGTCGGAAACCACTGGAATTCTAGGTTGGAGACCGTGTCCTGTTGAAGGTCTCGCCCTGGAAAGGCACTATACGCTTTTGTAAGCGTGGGAAACTTAATCTGAGATACGTTGGACCCTTCGAGATCCTCTCCAGAGTCGGTCTGGTAGCAATAAGCTTCGTTTACCTCGCGAGCTCAGTAACATCCATCCTGTCTTCCATGTTTCAAATTTCAAGAAGTGCCTATCCGATGAAACCCTAGTGATTCCTATAGACGAGATCGAGATCCATGAAAACCTCAACTTCGTGGAGGAACCGATCAAAATCATGGATCGAGAAGTCAAACGTACGAAACAAAGTCACATCCCATTAGTGAAGGTTCGCTGGAATGCCCAGCGGGTACCAGAGTTAACTTGGGAGCGGGAAGACTCAATGAAACAGAAGTATCTGCAACTCTTTCCAGATCCATGATTTGTATTTTGTCTTGTATCTTGTCTTGAATTTCGGGACGAAATTCCCTCTAACGGGGAGATAATGTAACAACCCGAAATTTCCGTACCACTTCTTGTACTTCAACTTGTAATCCAATTCGATCAACCAAACACCGTTTCCAAATCCGATTCCGATTTCGTCCTTTAATTAATTCATTTATTTGTATGGATCTAAAATGACTTAATGGGTGTCTTAATACATTTAGAAATCATTCTAACACCCCATAATAGTTATCGGAACATTTCTAGAATCGACCATATCGGGTTACGGAAACTTGGTCGGGTGTGACCAAAAGCCCCGTCTAACGCCGGTATCGGGTAAAATTCAGCCATTTCCAATTCCCCAGCACTATATAAAGGACTCAAAGCTTCCATTTGAAGCTTTTGGCCATCTTTCCTTAATCACTCTCCAACCTCTCTCCTCATCCAAATCAAAGGTCCAAAAACAAAGATTTAAGGCTCCAAATCAAAGAGGTAACATCCTTAACTTGTTATCTAACCTCTTTAGCCTTCAAATTGATGTTTAAACAAATATTTAGGACATGGAACAAGTGTTTACGGCCAAGGCACATGCTTGGGCCGTAAACACCTAAAAATGGGGTTTTAGAGCCATTTAACCCTTCCAAATCATTGTTGGGACTTAGATACGACTTTGAGACTTACAAATCGGGACTTGAAATGTTTAAAACTTGAATTTTGAGGGATGATTAGGAGTTTATGGCCAAGGCTCATTCTTGGGCCGTAAACCCCTCAAACATGGGGAGTAAACAACTTTTTACATGTTAGATTGCCTTGAAACTCAACCAATAGCCTTGTGGTAAATCCTAGAACCATCTACAAATAGTTTGGGGGCCTTAAACATAACAGAATACATCATACAAGAGTTTACGGCCATGGCACATACCCTTAGGCCGTAAACTCATAAAAGTGTGCCAAATGATGCCCTTAAACCATCCCAATGCTTGGAAAAATTACTAGAATCACATGTGATTGATTTAAGTGCCTCAAAACAATTATTCTTGACCATAGGAGAGTTTACGGCCATAAACTCCAAGTTTACCGCCGTGAACTCCCTTTTAAATGGTATAAATTCATTTAGTTTATTCCAAGGCATTTTAGTAAATCATTCCAACAATCCCCAAGTCCAAACGAGCCATTAAACACTCAAAATCACACCAACATGAGTTCACGACCGTGAACTCATGTATATATGTGTTATGTGGCTGTAAACTCCTTAAAATGTTTACTCTTGGGGAGTAAACTCAAATCCCGAGTCCCTAGTACCATTACATGTCCGTAGATGTCACCCAGGTCACTCCAAACGCTCGTTTTGAGGTGTTTAACCTCGTTGGAGTGTAATGTTCCATATAATTAGTGATTGTAAATATAATAAAATATATATGGACATTATTTCATTTTACATAGGGAAATCGCGAGTAATCAAGCCCCGAACCAACGTTTAGTGTCCGAAACCGTCGCATTTCCTAGCCTGGTGAGTTCATACCCCTACCCCTTTTCATTGTTTTTAACTGTTTTCAGGGGGGGCACACAAGCAAAGTACAAGGGTTTCTTGTACTCAAACCTTATTTTTGTGTGTGCGTTTCACATTTCATATGCTTTTAACACTGATATACACAGCTGATAACCGTATGAACATGCAGATCACGTAACATATTATTTGTGAAATGGGTTTTATAAACTGTTATGTTTTATATATTTCACAAATGGTTTTCCACATTTTATCAGTTAAAAGCATGACATTAGAACATTTGAATATACAAATTGTACACTGTTTTTCCTCGATAACACTCCACAGAGATACGCGAGTGGAGGATTATCATATTATTACTAGTAAATTTGTTATTCCTTTATGATTGGAGACACGTCCTCGGCGAACACTCCACAGAGATACACGAGTGGAGGACTACACCCATAACCAGAATCTCTGGGATTTAGAGAGCGTGACTTGAGTGTATAGATCTATACGGGGCTGACTACCCCACACCTGGCTGGTAGCTACAGCCGAACCGAAATTATTTAAGGGTGACGAAAGTCATAAGGATGTGGACTACTTATTGCCACATGTTTAGTCTATCGTATGGTTATGGAACTCGCAATTAGGATAACAGAGATTTACTGATAGTAATAATGAACAACTCTATACACCTCATAAGATAACCAGGTTTTGGTATACATCTTTCACATTGGAAATCAACATTCAGGAAAGTATGGGACTTTCCTGGGGAAAACATTGAACATAACCACGTTTTACAGAATACATCTTTTACATTGATAACCAACATTCAGGAAAGCATGGGGCTTTCCTGGGGAACGTTTACATAACTAGAAAAGTGTAACAAACCGGATAACTTTAGATCTTTTACAATTGGTAAAACACAATCAGGAAAGTAAGGGACTTTCCTGGGGATACATTGGTACATAACCAGAACAGTATAACAAACCAGATAACCTAACTGTACATTTTCACAAGAGTAAACGTGTTTTCAGTGTACAACTATACTTTACATGTTGAGAACAAAAAGCAACCTTTTTAAGAAAATATGGGATTTTCTTGGTGTGTATAACATTTTCAGAAACAGAAAGAAAAACTCGAACATTTTCACAAATCACAAACCGCTTATGAACTCACCAGCGTTATGCTGATTTTCAAACCGCTTGTTTTCTCAGGTCAGCATTAGAACAAGTACCCGAAGATCATTTTGTTCCATGTTGGAGTGCGCAGAAGACCAATTCGTTTTGTTATTATATACTATGTATCACAACTGTACAACTTTGATTTTGAAACAATTGTAAAACTTTTCAATATGTAATGTAATGGTTGCTTTACTTTACTTACTATGTGCATTGGATTTGATACTCAACGTGGAGTCAACCCCGGAAATGTTTCCGCCTTCGGTTTTCGGGATGTGACTATATATATATATATATATATATATATATATATATATATATATATATATATATATATATATATATATATATGATTAGGTTTCGGTGACAACTCAAAAAGTTATGAGGATTGCGAGGACAATTCTCATTCATCTATTTCATCAAGGAGCATAAATGTCAAACTCAATACTTGGGTTTGATATGTCTGCATTTGATCCATGTCCTTAATAATTAATACGGACTCGAAGATTTAATCACATGCTACGAACGTTCATAAAACATCATTTAAGTGACTTTTATAATTTATTTTAATTTATGATTTTTTTTGTATTTATTTATTTTTTTAAATAAAAGATAAAGAGATATATACTCGCTTTTCATGTTTTTTTATTTAATTTTATTTTCATTTATTTATTTTTAAATAAATATTTTTCTTTTTTCGTTGGTGTCCTTTATTTTTTTTTTTCGTTCTTTTTTGATTATTTTTTGTTTTTTTATTTTTATTTTTTAAACTAAATATCAATTCGAATTTTTAATGTTTAACAATTATAAAATTAAATAAAAAGAATATTGAAGATTATAATATTTTTCGTTTATATTAGTTTTTTATCATAAAATTTTGAATCAAATCATTTTTGAATTATATGATTTTCGATCAATAATATTTTTTCGGTCCATTGGATTTTCGCTCCGGCCTTGACTTTGTGGCCCATGTATATATAGGTGTTAGGTGGGTGAGGTGATAGTATTCTCAAGGTGCTTAAGTGTGTGCGTTGGTAAGGTGTGAGAGAAAGTTAGAGAGAAGAATGTGTGTGTGTGTGTATTAATCTATGTGTAAGGAGCTTCATTCCGACATTGAATACATCATAGATTCAAGTTATTCTTCTTCTCCTTCTCTACTATTTTGATCTGAAATCATCCAATTGATTGGGATTCCGCACCATCAATTGGATATAATTGATACACAAGCAAATTTGGGGACTTACAATTGGTATCAGAGCTTGGTTGTATCAATCAATTTTTTTTTTCAGATCTGGAGCTTATTTGATCTCATTTTGAAGAGATTTTTGAGTTTTTGGATAGACTTGGTAGAATTAGAGGGGTGTCTTCTTTGCGTTTTCCTAAAAACGAGTTGTTGATCGAGTTTTGGAGCAAAAAAATGTGAAAAAATGCTGTTTTTCGTCAACAACAGCGATTTCCAAAGTGTTTTCGGTCTTTGGAGGGCTTTTGGTCGGATTTTCAATCCGAGATTTCGGCCGGATCGGAGTTTTCGGTCCAAGCTTTCAGTCAGGTGTTCGGTCCGAGGTTCACAGCGTTTTCGGTCTCGCCTTGGATCCACGGGTCAACTTCGCTGTCGGCTCAACAACGCTTTCAGACTCGTCCTCGGATCAGGGCTTTATTATAAAAAGGAGGTGGATTCGGAGGTGTCGAGGTTCAAACTCGGGACCTCTACTTCACAGCACCACACCTTAACCAACTCGTCTAGAAAGCTCTTTATGTCATTCTTCCGAAATTTAAAATATAGCTCGTCCTTTTCGCATCTAATTTCGCAAATTGACAATTTCAGCCCAAAAATCAATATCCTTTTATTTTAAAATCCGTTTTCTCCCAACAAAATTTAGTTTTTAATTTTGACTTTATTTTTAACTTTTGACTTTAAAAGTTGACCATTGACTTTTTTAAGTTTGACTTATTTTTAAAGTTTAACTTTTAAGGTTAACTTTCTCGGTTTTTAAGTCAAAGGGCAATTAAAAAAAAGGAAAAGAAAAGAAAAGAAAAGAAAATGAGTTTCACATCAATTCAGGTAAATGAATTCGGCTGCTCTCCATCTTGTGTTAAAACTATTAAATTTTTACGAGAATCAATAGATTTAATCAAGAGAGATAATGAGGACATAAAATATGAGATGTACACTATTAGGAAAGAACAGAAACCCTTAAAAGCACAATTAGAATCCAAAATCAAGGATTTTCAAAAGCTTCAACAAGATTACAGCAACAAGTGTGAAAATTACGATCACATTAAGAAAAAACTTGTTGCTGTAATTGAAGAACTCGACGCTTTGAAAATAAAGTGTGGAAAAACAGATGTTAGTTTCAAAAATTACACTGCGTCAAGTAAGACATTCGAGTCCTTATTTGAAAACCTATTAAAATTCAAATATAATCAAAACAAGGGTCTAGGGTATGATAGTGTTCCTCCACCTTTCAATCATAACTATATATCCATACCTTTGACTTAGGAAGAGATTGATCGAGAACCATTTATGGTAAACGGTAAACCAGCTGTTGAACAGGCAACTGAGGGTGTTGAGCTGAACGATACTAATGCTTCTACATCATCTGCAGGTAAAGTAACAGAGGATGAGAACAAGGAGAACACCATTAAACAAACCAACATCTCCTTGAACTCTGAATCTGTTGCTTCGAACTCAGCTGTTTCTGATCAACCTACTGTTGAGAAATATAGGCCTCCAAATCAAGCGAAACCGAAGGCTTGCTGTAAGTGTGCATGTGGGAACAACCAGAGACAAAGCAAGGACACGCCACCAGGGGCAGGAAGAAACAACTTCCCAGTGAAGAAAAAGACATGCTTTCACTGTGGAACACCTGCACACATTGCCAGAAATTGTCCTAATCACGCATACGTTCCCTACTATGCACAAGGATGGCAAAACACGCCAAGTGGGAGATACTTCAAAAGAAACCCTTCCAGGTCACATTCAGATAATGGTGACTGGAACGCGCAAAAGGCCAAGAATCAAACCCACAAGGCAAATAATCCAAATCCCAAAGGCAAGAGGAGAATGTCGGCCAAAAAGGAAAATTCAAGAGATGCTCCAGTGCAACAAAGACCGGTTAGGTCAAAGTCATCTCGGCAACCGACATCAAGTTCAAAATCAAGTGACGAGGCACCCATCCGCTAGAATAAGAAATGGGTCAAGCCCAACTACATATGCGTTCCGAAGGTCTAATCTCCCATATCTTCTAATGACTCTAATATTTCTTCATCTTCTATTTGTGATAAGCAGGAGATATCATGGGAGAGAGTACCTTGCAAGGATGAAAAAGGTCAACCTAGTTTCAAAATGGATTGGGTTCCAAATACCAATTGATCTCGCTCTGTGCCGGAGCAGCTATGGAGGCATATCATCAAATTTCGGTTTGTTGATAGTGGTTGTTCTAGGCACTTGATAGAAGGCATCTCTCAACTGTACAACATTCAGAACTTAGTTTGAGAGTATGTGTCCTTTTGCGGGAAAGGAGGAAAGGAAGAGATCACAAATGGGGTTAGTGCTTAATGACATGAAGAATTTTGGGATCTGTTCTGAGATTATGCGTGCTGTTCTCAAGCCTTCTGGATGAAAATTCAATCGGTGAATTACGGTTTGCGTTACTTCTGAGTTTATCTTACTCTGATTCGTTTTAAAGACAATTTTTCTTTTTCTTAATAGTTTTTCGTTAGTAGTTATTATTGGGAAGTGATATCAAGAAAGTGATAACAGGCAGTCCAAACCCGTGTAAGGGACTGAATCTGAATTGTCTGGACTCTGTGCTCAATGTCATGGTAGGAAAGAAGGATTTGACAGTGTGGATTTAGATAGGAATGTTTGGACTAACCATACGATGCTCGGGTATATTTAGCAGTGAGATAAACATGGGAACCCACGAGATACACTAAATTAATATGCATCTAGAACTGTGGCTTAAGTTTTCCTTGATGTACGGACTTATGTCCTTAATTCTGGTTCTGATAGGGTGACTGGGGGGTTCTGATAAAGTAGGTCTATAGGAAATTATTTTCTTGCTTTCTGTGTGTTAGTCATATGTTGCTTCCTCTTCGTGATTGGAAGAGATCTGACCTGGAATGCAACATATGCAAATCTATTTCTATGCATCTTCCATATGTATAAAATTCTTTCTATCTGTTAGCCATATGCTATCCCCTCTGCGTGATCGGAAGATCCGACCTAGGACACAGCATATGCAACATTCTATCTCTATATCCCTCTATCTCTGTTAGTCATATGTTGTCCCCTCTGCGCGATTGAAATATATCCGACATAGGACACAACATATGCACCTATTTCTAAATCTAACTTCCTCCTTAATAATTGTTTACTCACTTAAAGTAAGGAGTCCTTAGGAAGTTCTTGATAACTGTTGGGCTGGAGATAGTTTTGATGTTGCGTCTTTTGGGCTCGTTAGTTTAGCCTTGTATTCTCCGGTTTGGGCCTGTCCAACCGAGAGCCTTTTATGTATAGTATTTAAGTTAATGCTTGCATGCATATTAGGAAAAGATTGCAAAGTTTTACGATATAGCGATTCATCAAGAGTATTATATTTTCCTGTAATCGTTCTTGTAATCTTCTAATCCTTTACAGTTGATGTTCTTAATCGAGCTCTTCTAAGGATTTTATTTAATCATTCGACACGTTTGATTCAAGCTGTTTTGTTCTTATTATTGCGTTTTTACTGTTTCTTATTCATATATTTGTTCAAGATCTAATCGATCTTCATAGATTAAAAGTTGTTTTAATCCCATCAATTGGTATCAGAGCAGGAGGCTGTGTAATCGATACACATCTTTTCTGTGAAAAAGATTTCCATTAGGGTTTTCCGCAATCATTGATATTTATTGAGCCGTCATCTTAATTGACGTATCTTAATATTTATTGTTTTGCCCTAATCTGCTTTATTACAAGTCTGATCTTTGAACAGGTTTTTACGATCATAATGGACGCGACGCAATCAAACCCTATTAATATTTCCAACAGCATTGGTTCGACGACAAAGATTCCAATCTTATACACCCATGACTATGAAGTATGGGCGCATCATTTTGAAGATTACGTGATTAGATCGGAGGACAATGGTTTTCTCATATGGGAAGCCATCATCAATGGACCGTTTTCTCATTCTGCAACATCCAGAATCATTAAGACGCAAAAAGAGTACAACGATCTGCTTAAGGACGTGACGAATATTGCGCAAGATGAAAAAGATAAATTCCAGTGCAATATTAAGGCACTAAGGTTGATCAGATTCGCCCTTCAGTCCGACACATTCAGACTGGTCAGCTCATGCACTACGGCGAAGGAGGTGTGGGATAGACTTCGCGAACTGTATTCCACAGACGAAGATCTTGAACATTCTATCCAAACCTTGCTTCTATTTGAGTTTGGAGAATTCAGGCAAGGGGCCGAAGAAACGGTGACCCAGACGTTTGATCGCTTCAATCATCTTCTCAGCAAGATGATCAAACACGACATTGAAAGGAAGCTCATCGAACAAAAGGTTACTTTCTTGAACGGACTGAGATCTGAATGGAGAGCAGTAGTTTCCACAGTCAAAGCCCATGAACAGTTTAAATCATACTCTTTGGCGAAACTGGTGGGTATTCTAAAGTCCCAAGAGAAGATTGTGGTTCAAGAGAAGAACGTTGTTTCTAGTCTTGGTTCGTTGGCCCTCCTATCTAAAAGTAAAGCCGTGATGGAGGATGAAGAGCTCAACTTGGAAGAGTATGACCTCACAACTGAGGATTATGCCATGATGGTATCCAATCCTAAGAGGTTCATAAAGAAGAGATTCCCCAGCAACAAAAACCGAAACTGGCAGGGGAGTTACAGCTTTGAAAAGGCAAACAATGAACCGAAGGCTGAGGAGCCCAAGAAGGAACCGAAGGCAGATGGCAATTCCGGAGTAAGCTGTTTCTACTGTGGGGGCAAGAACCACTATGCTAAGGACTGTGTTCTTAAGAAGATGGCTGAAAAGGACGATGGAAAGGATGAGGAAGCCGTGCTGCAGAAGAGATTGGATGAGTTGAGAAAGAAGAAGTCTACCGCTAACCCTTCTATTAATGCTCTTATTGTGCAGGGTTCGGTTAATGACGGTGAGTTCGGTAGCACAGAAGTTTGGTCTACTGACTCAGAAGACGAAGAAGTGAGGAAGCCTACTCATGGAAAGGCTTGTATGGCTCAGGAGGAAAGCAGTGGTGGAAAATGCTTCATGGTGTCTGGCGTATCTCAAATGAGGGGATACAATACCGATGGAGGAAGCAATGGACCGAAGGTGCAGGAGGATATGTGCTTTACGGCCAAACCACTCAGCCAGCAGTTCAATGAGCTCGATGAACTGATAAAGAAGGTAGAATCTGTTTTTATTTCATCTAAAGTACCATCATTCTCATATGAGAAAGAACTAAAAAATGTTAATACAAGAATTTCTCATTTAGATAGTAGCTTAACTCAAACTCGAGTCACCAATTCTAACCTGACTGATCAATTAAGCAGGGTGGCGTCGAAGAGTGAGGAGCGGCGAATGTGGATTGAGTTAAAAGAGTCGGAATTAGTTAAAGTCAAAGACGAAAACATTTATTTGCAGAGAGATAATTTAAAATTGTTAAAACAACGAAATGTTTTTTGTTTAATTGCTAAACACTTATATTCCAATATTACTCAACTTCACTTAGACTGTGAAATAGGCCAAAAGATCCATCGCATGATTTTGCCCTTCCTAGAGTTTAAGGAGGATGAAATCGATGCCGAAGCCTACAATTGTGAGAGTGTGATATCGTCTGATGATGTCAATCCAACCTATATGTATGGACTGGACAAAATTGAGTCCTTCATCAAATCCAAATACCACAAGGACATGCTCAAAAATCTTTTGGACGAAAATGACAGACTTAAACTGAGAACCGAAACCATGCAAAAATTTGACTCTCTAAACGCCAACGTAAGCTCAGAAAATAAAATCGATGTTGAAAATGCATCTGAGCTCAACAAGGACGAAAACATGAGTGAAATTTCTGTAGAGGATACGGTTGACTGCTCAGAATTTGTTAAAAGCGAAACTGAAAACCACAAAAATCTTATTTCTGAAAATTCTGTGGAATTCGCTAGATTGTCCCAACAAAAGTCCCCGAAATTAGTAGAAAAAGCTGTTGTGTATCAAAAGGTCAGGACCACTCCGAATCAGGTGTACAAGGTGACTGGAGTAACCGAACGTCAAACAGCTGAACTCACAGCTATTGTTAACGAAGACAATGCTGATGGCTATGATGAGTACTTTTGGGAAGCTCTTATTGATAATGGAAACGAAACCGTTGGCCTATCTGAAAGAACCTCCTGGATGAGAAAAGGGAGATACATACCTGAACCGTTGAACAAGCCTGATAATTTCAGTGAACCAAGCACCAGTGGTACAAAAGATATTCCTCAAAAGGTTGATCGTTCAGCAAAAGAAGACATTCCTTCAACACCAACAGCTCGAAGTGAAACTTCATCAGATACTTCTTCCAATTCCTCAGGGCAAACTGAATCTTCTTCAGATATTCCCTCTGCTCCCTCGGCTCAAAGAAAAACTCCTGAAGTTCAAAAGGAACCAGCCAAGGTGACAACAAAAACGAAAGCGAACGTTCATCATCAACCTAAGCAGATGAGGGATAAGAAGATAGAAAGGAACCAAAGATACAGGAAAAACCTTTCTGAAAGAAAACAATTCTGGCACTCCCAAAATGCATACTATTCACACAAAGACAAAAATCTAAAGTATGAAGACAATCCTGTAAGAAAGCCTGAAAGTTCCAACAACCGAAAGCCAAGGTTTGGTTCGCAAGAAAAGAACAACCAAAAGCCAAGGTTCGGTTCGCATGAAAATACCAACCGAAAGCAAAGGTTCGGTTCTGAAAAGGATTTCAACCGAAACCGAAGGTTCGGTTCCCAGAACAACTCCAACCGAACTCAGAGATTCGGCTCAGAAGTCAAAAGAAAACAAGACACGAAGGTCAGCCCCTCTAATGATCAAAAGCAAAAGGGTCACCTTGAGTCATCAGCCAGGAAGTCCTCCCCATCCAAATTCTCTCGTTCTAATTCTTCTCATTCTTCTACTACCACTTACTCATCTTCATCTTACTCCAAAGCTGATCTCGCATGCTCTCAAAAATCTTATTCTTCAGCAGAACAGAAGGGAAAGCAGAAGGTCGATGAATCCAAACCTGAGTCCAAAGCGAACAAACCCAATCCTAACAAAATAAAAGTCTTTACCATTAAAAAGAAAGATGAAACAACTCTAATAAAACGAACATATCTAGTTGACATCTCTCTTACTATTTCCGTTCCCATGAAAAGCTCACATGGACCCAAGAAACTTTGGGTTCCTAAATCTGCTTAACTTTTGCAGGTTATCAGTGACGAGCAGTTTGACGAAGAATGGTACATCGACAGTGGCTGCTCGCGTCACATGACAGGGAGGAAAGAGGAGCTCAGGGAATACAGATCTCTTACAAATGGTGGCAACGTTAAGTTTGGAAATAACTCTTTCGGCACCATAAAGGGATATGGGATGATAACGAATGATGATTTTACCATAAGGAAGGTGGCCTATGTGGAAGGACTTCATCTCAGCTTGTTGGAGGTACAGGTCTCAAAGTTTCATTCGATGATGAAGGTTCTGAAATCATAGAGAAAAAGACAAAGAAAGTGATTCTGAAGTCAGAGCGAAAGGGTGAAATGTTTCCTCTGAACATGAAACCCATCAAAGGAAACCCAGCCATATGTCTGCTATCAAAAGCTCAATGCGACGAAAGCTGGTTGTGGCACAGAAGACTCTGTCATCTCAATTTAAAAGATATCAACCGACTTGTCACTGGAGGTCATGTTAGGGGTCTTCCATTGCTCAAGTTTGACAGAGAGCATTTATGTGCTGCATGCGAAATGGGAAAGCAGAGTCGTCAAAGTCACCCATCTGTAATTAACACAAAAGTTGTTGAACCACTCGAATTGCTTCACATCGATTTGTGTGGTCCTTCATCTATCGAAAGCATCGGTGGTAGCAAGTACATTCTTGTTATCGTTGATGACTTCTCACGATTTACCTGGGTGTTCTTTCTAAAGCTCAAATCTGAAGCGACTCAAAAGCTGAAAGTGTTTATCAAGCAAATTGAAGTCCAGCTCAAGAAGGTCGTTCGAAACATCAGGAGCGACAATGGTCTCGAATTCAAGAACAGGGAGTTTGAAGAGTTTCTTGCAGAAAAGGGAATTAGTCATAATTTCTCATCTCCTTACACACCACAACAGAACGGAATAGTTGAAAGACGAAACCGATCCTTGTGTGAAGCTGCCCGAACTATGCTAAGTTTCGCTTCCTTACCTCTTTATTTTTGGGCTGACGCTATTTCTGCTGCTTGTTATACACAGAACAGGTCCTATCTCAACAAGCGTTTCACACTCACACCTTATGAGATAATAAATAACAGAAAACCCAATGTGAAATTTTTCCACGTGTTTGGCTCAAGGTGTTTCATCTTTAACTCTAAAGAACACCGCAACAAGTTTGATGTCAAAGCCGACGAGGGAATCTTTCTGGGTTACTCACTTACATCCAAGGCGTACAGGGTCCTAAACAAACGTTCAAGAAGGATTGAAGAGACGTACTATGTGACCTTCGATGATAACTATGTCAAGAAGTTACTGGCCATAGAAGACACTACCAGGGAAATCTTTCCTCAAACTGGCCAAGTCACAGTCTCAATCGCCAATTTGTACGAGAATTTTCTGGAACTCTTTGACGAACCGGAAAAAGCATCTCTCTCAGAAGCAGGTGCAGCTGACAACAAAATAGATCATATGAAGCAGATTGTCGAAGATGCTGCAAGAAGAATGCATGAAGGAGAATCACCCACTGATGAATCTCCAACCAACAATGCTTCAGTCGAGGGGGAGCCAAGTACTCAAGTCGAGGGGGAGCCAAGGTCTACTTCTTCAACCGAAGGTGCCTCTCCAACCAAAGATGTCCCTCCAAACGAAGGTGCTTCAACGCATGAAAATCCAGCACCACAAGAAACCCCTGAACCTCATGTTTCTCAAGACTCATCAATCGAGGGGGAGCATGATGACATGACGCTTGATTACGATAGCCAATCTGAGCCAGAAGAGATGATCAACGCTGAACTAGATCCAACCTTCGATCTGAATTACCCTCCTCTTACAAAATGGACCAGAGATCATCCTATCTCTCAAGTAGTTGGTGATGTATCTGAAAAGGTTCTGACCCGATCTCAACTGAAGGCAAAACAGACATCCTTATTTTCAAAGGTTGAGTTTTGTATGTTTAACTCATTCGTATCAAAAGTTGAACCGAAGACAGTGAACACTGCCCTCGATCACTCTGATTGGGTTCAAGCAATGCAAGACGAACTGAACGAGTTCGAAAGGAACAAAGTCTGACGCCTCATTCCAACTCCTCCAGATGCTTCGGTTGTTGGTCTCAAATGGGTCTTTAGGAACAAAATGGATAAAGAAGGTAATGTTATAAGGAACAAGGCTCGTCTGGTGGTCAAAGGATACTGTCAGGAGGAAGGGATAGATTATGAAGAGACGTTCGCTCCAGTAGCTAGGCTAGAATCTGTTCGAATATTTCTGGCCTATGCTGCTCACAACAAACTTTGAGGTTTTTCACATGGACGTTAAATGTGCATTTCTCAATGGAGAACTCGAAGAAACTGTGTATGTGGAACAACCTCCTGGGTTCGTGAACGAAAAGTATCCAAATCATTGCTATATTTTGGATAAAGCTGTGTACGGCCTCAAACAAGCTCCGAGAGCCTGGTATGAAACGCTTACAAAATTTTTAAAGATGTCTAAATTCAAACAAGGTTCAGTTGACCCAACCTTCTTTCGCAAAAAGGAAGGTAACCACCTTATGATAGTTCAAATTTATGTCGATGACATCATCTTTGGCTCTACGAATCCCAGCTTAACAGCTGAATTCAGAAAGTTGATGGAGACTAAGTTTGAAATGAGCTCAATGGGTCCTATTAATTTTTTCCTTGGTTTAAATATAAGACAGGGACCCGAAGGCATCTTTATCAATCAGGAAGCTTACACGAAGACTTTCCTCGCGAAGTTTGGAATTATGGGAGACTCAAAGGTCAAAGTCCCAATGACATTCGGCACCAAACTTACCCCTTCACTAGATAAATCGGCTGTCGATATCACGCTCTATCGTCAAATGATAGGCTCTTTGATGTATCTAACTGCTAGCAGGCCTGATATCATGTTTTCTGTGTGTTATTGTGCTCGATTTCAGGCTAACCCACGCGAACCTCACATGCTGGCAGTGAAGAACATCCTACGCTATCTCAAGCGAACCGCCTCCTTAGGTCTATGGTATCCATCCAATTCAGGCTTCTTCGTTCAAGCCTATTCTGATGCTGACCTTGGAGGATGTGGACTCGACCGTAAAAGCACAACTGGTGGCTGTCAATTTCTTGATGGGAAATTGGTCAGCTGGCAATCCAAGAAACAAACATGTGTGTCGCTGTCTACTGCCGAAGCGGAATATATTACCGCTGCATCCTGCACATCACAAGTGATTTGGATCCAGAGTCAACTTCGAGACTATGGACTCAATATGAAGAAGATCCCTCTATATTGTGACTCTGAAAGTGCAATTAGGATCTGTCATAACCCAGTGCAACACTCTAAAACCAAACATATAGCACTGAGGTATCACTTCATCAAAGATCATGTGGAAGATGGAAATGTCGAAGTTCACTTCGTAAGAACCACTGATCAACTGGCTGACGTCTTTACCAAAGCTCTTCCAGAAGCATCGTTCAATAAAATATTGCAAGGGCTAGGAATGATGGAATCAGAGTCAGTACCTCACACTACCTCTCAACCTCAAACGTAAGAAGCGAAACCAACCGAACGTTCGGGTTCGGTTCAACCATCTCACTCGCTCATCACTTCAAAGGTAGTTTTTCTGTGTTGTATATTTCTTGTGCAAAATTTGTTTTTCTTTGTGTAAAAAGTTTTTCCAAATTGCATATCTAAACTCCTTGGTTTCTTAAAAATTTTCCAAAACCGAAACCTCCAGAAGGTTCGGGTTCGGTTTTTCAAAATTTTCCTGAACCGAAACCAACCGAAGGTGTGGGTTCAGTTTTTCAAAATTTTCCTGAACCGAAACCAACCGAACGCTCGGGTTCGGTTTTTCAACTTTTTCCCAACTGAAACCAACCGAACGTTCGGGTTCGGTTTTTCAATTTTTCCAAAGTTTTTTTTAATCGTATTTTTTTCTTTTCACTCTTTTATATTTTTTTAAGTATTATTTTTTTTAAATATCAAAACTCCAAAAATATTTTTTTTCTTTTCGTGTGCTCATTTGATTATGGGAATATATTTGATGGCTTACGTAAGTGTCCCTAGAAGCATGCTGCTGTATGTGTCCCAAGCCTCATAAGATTTTGAATAATAGCCTTCATGACCTGGTAAACACAAACCTTGTCTTCCCAATAAGGCTAACTCATTTATTCTAATCGTGAGCTACGTCACTCTCTTCTCACATGAGTTCAGAGTCTCCTGCTTGGTCCTTATTTTCGCAGCAGAGGTACTATGTTTTCTTTCACCATCCCCACTACACTTCTCCATTGCATTCGTCTCATCACTGTAACCCTTGAGACTCTCAGAAACTACCACTGAGGTTTATGGTTACACAACATCTGTGTTTATGATCTTAGTTTCGTGCCACTACGAGCTAAGTGAAACCCAAAATTCAACACCAACGAATTGACGGTGACCAATTAACTTGATCAAGTTTTCACCAATGAATTGACGAATGTACCTTCATGGAATCTCAATTTTTTTTTCCTTTTGCATGATCCCAATGAAATTGTTACTTACCATAACATTTCTTCCCAAGGGATCAGTTTTAAATTTTTATCTGAGATTTCATATTAATCAAAGCCAGTACAAAATCAACTCCAACCTACTTGTTCAACAGACTACCTCGGTCTCACAAGTACTTTGTTCACTTTCTTTCTTATTTCAAGAATAGAATTGAGGAATCAAAGCGAAACCACCCTTAATTAGCCTAATTAAAAGAAGCCTTTCAACATTTCTTAATAAATGTTTGATCGTAATTCAACGAGATTCCACACTAACACTTTGAGGTCTCTCTTGACCTTGAAGGAAGAGATTTGTGCCTGGGATCATCAGTTTCGTGTCATTATTGACATCACAGATCATCCTAAAAAGAGTTGCTTTATTTCTTTATCTTTTACACTCTTTGCACGAAAATCCTAGATTTTCAAAAATTCCGTTACTAATTAATTTACAGGCTGGATTTTACTTTCTTGGTTCATTATGGAGCTGTGGTAAAAAACAATCCATGTGGCAATTTAATTCAAAAATGGCATTTAAAAAGGGATAAGACGAAAGGTTGCTGACTCGGCGGGAGATTAAAAGGATTGAATTTCAAACAACAGTAAAAAGTAGGCGCGTGTGAAGGTGAAACGACCGCGCTTTTACTGGCATTTATGGACGTGTGTGCGATTATCAAGCGTCATCTCTCTGGCATTAAACGCACGTGTGGAAATGGAAACGGTTTCTCTCTCTGAAACGGCGCTTGTTGGGTAGCGTGATCCTAGGAATCTGACACTCTCTCTCCTACGTGATCATCGCATAAAAGATATCAAACGATTTTTCTCTCTCCTGTCTCTCACTATAAAAGGCAGTCTACAACACTATTTACCTTTTTACTGCTTCCGGATTTTCTAAAGAGCAAAAACCTCCAAAGTACTTCACTGATCATCTTCTTCTCCAAACTTGCAACAATGGCTGAATCTTCATCTATTCATGCAACTTCTCAGATTCTTCCAATCCGTCCTCAGCAATGCCTAGTCATTGATTTGAATCCACTGGCGTATGATTCCTATATGTTGCCGGTCATCGAATGTCTTAAGTACTCCCAGCTTGCTCCTGCACTGTCACGAATTGAAACGGTGCCAATGGTGGCCTTATCTCAGGTCTACGCAACGGCTTACTACGACAAGGCCGTCGACAGGGTATTCTTCGAAGTGGCAGAACACAAGACGTCGATTTCTCGCCCCCGTTTCTGCACCATGTTAGGGTTTGCTGCTGACCCGTCGCGAGTTCACCCGGAGATGATTCCGGTTGGGATGTTGTACAACATGTTTTACAACATGGGCTACACAGAGGTTCTCACCTCCGTCGCCAAGTTTAAGAAGTCCTGCCTACCGCCCCAGTGGAATGGATTATTTACAGTTCTCTTCAAGGGACTGTCAGAGAGAAGCTCAGGATCTGACGGTGCAAGTCGTCTTTTCCTATCGATTATGTATGGGGTGTACAACGGGATAAACTTGGACTATGGGTTTGTCCTTTGGCAACAACTGATTCAGACCCTCTCTTCCTCTTCCCGACACTCTGAGGTGTCGTTGGCCCGGTTCTGGATCTTGATCACAAGATGGGCCATGGACAAGTTTAATGTTTCAACCGCCGATGGTGCATCGATGTCTTCTATTGGTACGTTTCATACCAAGAAGATCATCGTATCCGATGCATCAAAATTCTCATTCATTGGCTCTATCCCGGAGTCGATGTATGATGATGTGCCCGCCGATAGCAGACTGATCAGGACGATCAAAGAGTTTAGGCCAACTGGTCCGAGGGAACTGACACCGGACATGCTGCGATCGATTCATGATGCCGACAAACCGGTGGCCAGGGGCAAAAAGGGTGACAAAGGGAAGCAAGTGTCTAAAGCACCAAAGGGACCTTCTCCCAAAAAGCGAAAACAACCGAAGGCTGCTTCATCCCCACAGCCGAAAAGGAGGAAGACCCAACCGAAGCGAAAGCTCGTTATTCCCTCCTCATCAAGCGAATCCGAAGGTGGGAGTTCGGAATCTGAAGGATCACAAGGAGACGAATCTCCTCAACGAGGCAACACACCCCCTCGTTCCCCAACCCCGGAGATGGAACTTCATCAATCCCCAGTTCCTTCACCTCCACCCACAATACCTATTTCCATTCCCACCATAAACCCCACTATACCCCCAACCTCATTCCCTATACCCCCACCCATATTCACCACATCAACCGAAACACCACCTGTCACCGAAACCCCTCCTGTAACCGAACCTCCACAAACCGAAACCCATACACCACCACCACCCGAAACTAACCCCCCACCCACTCAACCTGAACCAACCAAACCCATAACACCCCCAGCTTCACCACCACCTCAATCTCCAGAAGATGCCTCCGATGGCGACGATCAATACCTTGGTGGTGATCACATGAATTTTGACTCGGTCTACTATAGTCCGTTTCAAGTTCAGAGTGATGAGGAGGATGATGCTCCAGTGACAAAGAAGCATCTTCGCGAGCTTAACGAGAAGGTTGATCAACTTCTCGCATCCTCTTCCAATCAGCAGTCATCTTTATCTGAAGCTGCCCTTCAGAAGATAGTTGATGCCTTCTCTAGGGCTCAACATGATTCAGTGGCCTCAGCAACTGCTGCGATAGACGCCTCCACCCGAGCCTGTGAGGCTGCGACCGAAAAAGTCGATAAACTATTCTCCGACGCTACTGTCCTGTTAACATCTTTGCAGGAAAGCGCCGACGCCACAAAGACAACTCTGGAACCGATTGTTCAGCAATTGACCAAGTTCGTCTCGACGGAGTTGACTTCGTTCGCTACCCTCAGACAAAACCTCAGCGACGACAACTCGGCACTCCGTGCCTCCATTGATGCCCGCCTGGCAAAGCTACAAGAGGATCTTGCAGCTGAGAACTCTCTAATGGACGTTTTGGGAAGTAAAACAACTGCCCTAAAGGTGAAGAGCACACAACTTTCCAACTCTCAAGAACAATTGGAAGCTCTTCGATCCGAGAGGGAAGTCATAAAGACGTGTGTTTCGGATGTCCACGCAGCTGTATCCAACATCCTGGAAGCACACGACCCCATCCTTAATCATTCGGTGATGCGCACCCTCGCTGAAAAGCTCTCCCCGGCCATGGACCTTTTAAGCAAAATTGAAGGCCTACCGAGTTTCTTGTCCATTCCGAAACATGGGGGAGATGAGAAGAAAGGATCGAAACCACCTCCTTCCTCCAAAGCTACTCACACCACCGAACCACCCCCAACTGGTCATGCCTCGGGTTCGGGTGTGAAGAACAAGGGCAAAAACATAGCAGAGGGAGGAGATGAAGATGAAGATGAAGACAAAGAGACCATTGTTGACTTGTTAAAAAGAAAGAACAGTCGCAATGCTGAAGATGATGCCAGTCGTGTGGCGCGTGAGGCTGAAGAAGCCGAACGAAAGCAAAAAGAAGCCCACGATCTCCTTGAGAGCCGAAGGTTGCTCTTCCCTGCCTGGACCAGGGATCGTTTGATAAAAGAGGCCATAGAGACTGCAAGCATACTATGGCTCGAGCCGGTGATATCGTTCGACTGCAACAACACCATCGATTCGCAGTTCGATATGCCGCTGACTCGAAAGGCGTTCATCTTCCACGCCTTCTCTAACATTTTTGAAGTCCCGCATTCGAACGATGAGCTTGACAGGGAGCTTATTGACTTCTACCTGGAGGCCGCTCGCCCTCAATACCTTACATGGAGCGCCCAGAAGATTGTTAATGTTCGGGTGCTGAAGCCTTTTGCCGTGGGGAGATTTACAAATGTCAAGTTCAAGCTTATCCGAGGATCTGCAAGAACTGCTCACATCATCACCCTGGCGGATCTGCCCAATCTGAATCCTCATGATTGGATAGTCTTGTACAATATCCTGCTGAGAAATGAATCTGAATATGGTCCGATCTTAGACCATGTCAAAAGGATGTTGGCTTGCTACATCATGGAGGTTGCCCAAATGGATCAGGAGGTCGCCACTGTTTTCAAAAAGAAACCGAAAGTAGCACCAGTGGGATCGGCCAGTGATCTAAACACAATGCAAATGGGTAAGATAGATCCGAGGCGAAACTCTGTGATGTTCACTAGAGCCGAAGGACAGAAATGTCTCTTCGCTTTAGCTGACAAACATCTTTACACCACAACTTGCTTGGAGCACGTCTTATCAATCGTCAAGCGGTGTAAAGACAATTCGGCTGATGACATCAAGTACTTCAATGATATGATCAATTGGTACATCCGGTTTAGACAGACCATCCTCTCCATAACCAAGTGTCTGTTTAGCACCGTGAAGAAGAAGGTACCAGCTTCAGCTGCCGGCCCAAGTAAGAAGTGAAGGTCTCGCTCCAAATTGACGCAAAGGGGGAGATTGTTGGGCTAGAGATAGTTTTGATGTTGCGTCTTTTGGGCTCGTTAGTTTAGCCTTGTATTCTCCGGTTTGGGCCTGTCCAACCGAGAGCCTTTTATGTATAGTATTTAAGTTAATGCTTGCATGCATATTAGGAAAAGATTGCAGTGTTTTATGATATAGCGATTCATCAAGAGTATTATATTTTCCTGTAATCGTTCTTGTAATCTTCTAATCCTTTACAGTTGATGTTCTTAATCGAGCTCTTCTAAGGATTTTATTTAATCATTCGACACGTTTGATTCAAGCTGTTTTGTTCTTATTATTGCGTTTTTACTGTTTCTTATTCATATACTTGTTCAAGATCTAATCGATCTTCATAGATTAAAAGTTGTTTTAATCCCATCAATAACCAGGGCATATCGGGAAGTGGGGAACACGCTCTAGTGCAACTAAAATTGAACCATTTAGAGGTTTTTTTGTAGATCTCGCTGCTTAATTTAAGTGGACAACAATATTCGTGGTCGTCGTCAACTAAATGATTTATTTAGAAAAAAAATTTCGATATCATTTGTGTTTAAGTGGATCACAATACCAGCATTTGACCAGATCTATTCATGAAGGTGAAGGTACTGATAAACGAGTTCAGACTGTCTCACAACTTTGATCCCAAATATTTTTGTTTCTGTTAAATTTGTTCATAGTTTTCCTCTATGCACAAATTTAGGGGCAGAATTAAAAAAATATATTAAAAAATTCAGACAAAAAAAAAATTCAAAAATCAAACAAAAATCAAAAAAATTCAAAAATAAAAGAAAAAAAATAGAAAAGTAAAAATAAAAAAATAGTGTTATTTCTATTTTTTTTTCAGAAAATATCAAAAATCCAAAAATATTTTTTGTGTGCTAATTTTTCTTTTAGTTTTGTTTAGTCTTGAAAAGTGAATTCAAGTGTAGATGAGACTCATGGAGTTCGTATCGAGATTTCTAAGCCGAAGCTTCATCCGTGAGCATCGAAGAATTTTCATTTGAAGGAGCATGAAATGAAGATTATTCTTTAAACATTCAATCCTTCAACCCCAGAAGCAAGATGAAGCTGAAATTGAAGATTATGTCACGGATTGCATTGAAGCCTCCTCAATCAGTCTGCTGCTATTTTAAATCTGCTGAAGTGATCTAGAAGATTAGTTCTCTCGGATATTCTCTCTGAAGATTCTCAAGCTGAAAGCGCTATCTTTCAAGAATCAATATATAAATTTTCCTCACCTAATGTGCGTTCAATGTCAAATTCTCCAAAAATCCCAACTGTGACTACCCGAAATTTCCATTCAGTCAAACCCTAAAAGTCAACCACTTCGTATCATAAGTTAATGTAATTATTTCTTATTTTTAAGAAATATAAAGTTCGTTTGATTATTTTAATATTATTTTTAAACGAACGGGTAAAAGAAAGTGTCGTCTCGGATTTTGAATTTTAAAAACCGCAAACACTTCGCGTATTAGAAACACCCAACCAAACTTTTATGTTTTGGGTTGAGAAATCACCCAAAACCGTGAACTCATATCTATGTATGAGTTTACTCCCCAAAAAGTTAGTCATTTGTGTTTACTCCCCAAATGTCAAAAGAGTAAACTCCAAAAACTCTCTCAAATACCATCCAAGATTTAATTCCAAATCATCAAAGTTGTAAGTGTTCTAACCTTTTCAAGTTAGTAAAAAACTTAATCTAGTGTTTGTGCATCTATTCATCCATTCATTTATGTATTTTATCTAGAATTTCCATAACACCAAGAACACTAAGAACACATACTAAGTGTTCTTGGCCTTTTAAGTCAAATCAAACCTCCTAATAGTAAGTACTTCCATCCTTGAGTATTACTGATCTAGTATTACAATTAAACATCAAGAAAATTTGCCAAGAACACAAGGATATAGGTGTTTACGGTCCAAGGAGACGCTTGGACCGTAAACACCATAAATGACACCAAAGTGTGTCTAAGCCTCAAATCTAAGTCCTAGTTGATGTATAAACCATCCTAGACATGTTTAAACCTTTCCTTATTGTGTTTAAACCTTGAAAAACATCAAAAACCAACAATCATAGGTGTTTACGATTTGGGGATCTCCCAAAACCGTAAACACCCTAAAGTGGGTTTAAGTTGGTCATTTTCCTTCCTTAGGCTTAGAAACTAGAACATACACTTACCTAATTGTGTTAGGGACTTGAAAACATGGCCTTACCCTTCTCCATAAGGGTTTACGGTATTAAACCCAAAGGAAAATGCCATGAGGCTGTAAACTCCTCAAAGGAGGTGTTTTGTTGCCCTAGTCCCTTCCAAAGGCCAAACCACTTAGTAGAATTGCTTCAAAAGGCTTGCTAAACCACAAAACAACACCTAGTCATTAGGACTAGAGTTTACTACCGTAAACTGTAGAGTTTACTGCCGTAAACTCTTTGAGTCATGACCACCAAAACCGTAAACTCCAAAGGAGTTTACCCTTGAACCCTAAACACCCTAGCTTTGCTTTGCTAACACTTGGATGCAATCCTTATGATCTTTAACACTTGAAACCAAGTGTTTTCATGTTCTAGAGTGTCCCAACTTATTGTATTAGCTATAATTTGGCTAATTAGTTATATATATTTTCATTATATGATAACTAGGCTCGTGCGTGTGTACAAGTCTTCATTTGTCACCTAGCACCGTACCTGACACTTCAATCCAATCCACTCACCACAAGTGAGTTCTGTAACAACGTAAATTTTCAAACAAATTTTTCATTTCAAAATATAGTATTTTTATTCCAAAACAAGGCATAAACATTTCAATTGTCATGTTAAGATTACAATTCATCTAAATCCCAAGATCACAAAACATCCTTCAGTGTGTACAGATCACGCCGGCGCCTTCCCACGGTCCTCGCTAGTACCTGAAACACATACATAACAACTGTAAGCATAAATGCCTAGTGAGTTCCCCAATATACAACTTACGCACATACGCCTTTCCAGGACTTGACCTTCCGGTCCATGTGTCTCAGGGGACTTCCGTCCCTGCTGGGTAAACCTTCCGGTCCTACCCACGCCGACCTTCCGGTCCATAACACAACGCCTTCCGACCCATAACATATTCGCCTTCTGGCCCATAACATAATGCCTTCCGGCCCATATCAAATATATCATACATAGCACATAAAACACACATATCACATATCATATCTGACCTTTCGGTCACACAGTCAAACCCTTCCGGGTACAGTATAGTGAGAAGACTCACCTCGTGAATGTCGAAAGCTAACAATTCCCGAAGTCACTCGTACTCGATCCGCCGAGCTATAATCTTCCTACAACATCATACATCTCTTATTAACACTTTTATCTTCTAAGTTTGACTATCTCTAAGAGGTCAAACATAGGTCAACCCTGGTCAACGGTCAACGGCAACCTGACCTGACTCGGCAAGTGCTAGGGCGACTCGGCGAGTCTAGACGTCCTCACCAGTTCTCTAAGATTCCCTTTCTACTCGTCGAGTATCCTCCTTGACTCGACGAGTTTCTCCTGGAAGAATCGCGGGGCCACCCCGACTCAACTCGCCGAGTCTGAAGAACAGCTCGACGAGTCCCAGTTAATCTTCAAGCTACTCGCCGAGTCTGTTCATCGGACTCGGTGAGTCCATGCCATGCAACCGCTCAAACTGCTTTCTAAGGTCAGAACTGCTCCGATCCTTCCTAGGTCTGGCCTTCCTAGACTCATTCATCACGTAAGGTCCCCATTTCGGTGCTCATAATACACCCCATGATTCATAATTTACATTTTGACCTAAGGCATAAGGATTCCAATCCAAAACCTCCATTGATTCCCGAAATGCTCAGGCATGGGACATTCTGGACCTCCAAAGGTCCCAATACAGAGTTCCAATCGTTTGGGGGACTAATGCAATACTCAATCTAGCCACAAAAGGGTTCAATAAACCCTAAATCCATATACACATCAACATAGAGGAATGTAACTCGAAATATTACCTGAATAACGTGCTCTCTGTGTCCCCAATCTACAGAACGTGGCTTCCCTTATTGTTTCCTCAACCAAAGCTTCTTCTTCCTTGCAAAACAACACCTCCAAAATCAACAATGGTCTTCAACCTTGCTCCAGGCACTCACAATCGATTTAGGGTTTCTCTCAAAGGACTAGGGTGGACAATGACGGCCAATAAGTCCCTCATATACGTCCCAAACCTGAACGGTTAGGGTTTTCGCTAAACAGCGCAGACTTGCCGAGTCCATATCCGGACTCGTCGATTCCAGTCGCGAACCCGCGACCAGATCCGCGATCCTACTCGGCGAGTCTAGGCTCCAACTCGCCGAGTCCCCTCTTAAAACACCCCAAACATAAATATAACAATACCTGAAATTCCGGGCTGTTACAACTCTCCCCCACTAGGACTAGACTTCGTCCTCGAAGTCTCATTCTAAAAATAGTTCCGGATGCTGCTCCCGCATCTCACGCTCCGGCTCCCAAGTCATTTTCGATCCCTTCCGGTGTTGTCACCTCTTTGTTCCTCAGAACCTTGATCTTTTGATCCCTGATGGCCACTGGTCTCTCGGCATAATTCAAGCTCGCATCCACCTGAATATCCTCTAATGGAACCACTGCCGACTCATCGGCTATGCACTTCCTCAATTGCGACACATGAAAAGTGTCGTGGATCTGCCCCAACTCTGCTGGCAACTCCAAACGATAGGCTACCCGGCCTATCCTTGCAATCACACGAAATGGACCAATATACCGGGGTCCCAACTTGCCCCTCTTCCTGAATCGAATCACTCCTTTCCAAGGAGAGACCTTCAGGAGAACGAAGTCGCCGACTTGGAATTCAAGCTCGGATCGGCGTCTGTCTGCATAACTCTTCTGTCGGCTCTGGGCGGTCAATAATCTCTGTCTAACCTGCTGAATCTGCTCTATCGTCTGAAGCACGATCTCTGTACTGCCCATCACTCTCTGCCCCACTTCTCCCCAGCAAATGGGGGTCCGACACCTCCTACCATACAACAGCTCAAAGGGTGGCATACCAATGCTCGAATGATGGCTGTTGTTGTAGGAAAACTCTGCCAAGGGTAAATACGCATCCCAGCTACCTCCGAAATCTAACACACACACTCAAAGCATGTCCTCCAGCGTCTGAATCGTTCGCTCGCTCTGACCGTCTGTCTGGGGATGGTATGCGGTACTAAAATGCAATTTAGTACCCAGCTCCTCATGGAATTTCTTCCAGAATCTGGAAGTGAAACTCACATCACGGTCTGAAACAATCGAGATCGGCACCCCATGCCGAGATACCACCTCTCTCACATATGTCTCCGCCAACTTCTCCGCTAAAGAACTCTCACTGATGGCAAGGAAGTGTGCACTCTTCGTCAACCTATCCACAATCACCCAAATTGCATCGACTCCTCTGGCAGTCCTTGGCAATTTGGTGATGAAATCCATAGTGATCTGTTCCCACTTCCACTCGGGAACCTCCAATGGCTGCAACTTGCCATGCGGTCTCTGGTGCTCGGCCTTAACTCTACGGCAGGTCAAGCACCACTCAACAAACCATGCGACGTCCCTCTTCATACAGGGCCACCAATACTCTTTCCTCAAATCCAAATACATCTTCGTAGCCCCGGGATGGATCAAGAATTTCGATCGATGAGCCTCTTCCATCAACGTAATACGCGTACCCCCCACGAACGGTACCCAAATCCGACCCTGAAACGTCATAAGTCCTCGACCATCCGTAACGAACTTTGAAACCAAACCAACGACCCACTCTCTCTTCTACATCTCTGGTCGCACAGCCTCGGCCTGTGCTGTCACACCCCCGAACCTGAACGGCGGAAACGTTTGGGGGCGGATGACTTCATGTGGTAACGTAACAAATGAATACATAGTAAAGAAAGCAATACAACCATCATATATATAATTGAAAGTTTACATTTGTCAAAAGTTACATGTTCAGAACTCAATTACAATATGATGTCAAAATACGAGATTAAACTGGCGCCGCAGCATCCCTTCATCAAAAGCGAAATGAATACCTGAAATTACTGATTTCCTGGGACATACAAGTAATTTTGAAAGTGTAGATCAGCATTTAAGCTGGTGAATTTCATAAGTATTTAAGTGACAATGTTTGAATGAAATGAAATGTTTTATCCTTGTTTGTTTGTGTTTAGAAAATCCTATATTTTCTACTAGTATAAAAGTAGCCTTCACTCAAGACCAATGTTTGTTTCCAAAATGTATGTAAGTGTAAAATAACCAATATGTTTGAAAACCTCGTAAATCAATATGTTTTTAATACCCCTTGTGAGTTTTATAACCATACTATTGACTCGGAATGCCTATACACAACGTTCTTCAGGCGTTGGAATGTTATGACGTTTGTCACCTCAAACGGTGGACTGCAGCTAACAGTCAGGGCGCGGGTTGTCAAGCCCGTATAGATGTATACACAAACACCATGCTCCCCCTCCAAGGGATTCTGGTATATAATACAGGACTTGAAATGTGTACTCGAACGTACAAGAAGTTAGTGTCTCACAAATCCGTGGTATAAAAACAGATCTACTTGTTAAAATGTTACGTTTGTTCTTGTATACGAAAGTAAACTTCTTGGAATGTATGTTTCTAGTATATATAAGTTAGAAATCTGTTCGTAAAACTATACCTATTATAGTTTTCAAAAAGTGTGTCTTGTTTGTTTAGAAATACTTAGAAAAAGAATCACTTGTTTAGAAAAAGAATCACTTGTTTATACATGCATTACAACAACTTTATATTTTAAAAGATAGAATGCTATTGTAACATATGTTATATATATATAAAAGTTCCTTAAAGGTTTATAAATCGCATGTGATTTGAAATTATAACAGCATATAAAAGAGTTTCATTATGTAACACACGATAATACTCGGGTGTTTTACTTGTAATCCCCCCCCTTGAAAGCATATAAAAGTATTTAGAGTAATTAAAACGGTTGATTAAGGGGTATGAAACTCACTTGAAAGTTTTGGAGATAGCGAGATGGAAAACCGGGCAGAGTTTCGTCTCGGGAAACGGATTTTTCTCGGCATTCTCGGGAATCTCGGGAGTAAAATCGACCTTCGGGACTTGAGCCAAAAAGACCAAAACTTCGGGTTTGAATGGACACGGAAAACGAGGGAAAGTAGAGAGAGAGAGGAGAGAAATGAGCCCTTTCTTTGGAAACCCTCGCATCCTATTTATAGTAAGGCTGGTCTGCCTCGGTACGCGGGGCGTACGCTCGTACGCAGCGCGTACGCGTACATCATGCATGACCGAAGCCTCGACTGCCTCGGCTTCGGATGGGACGGATTGCTGGGTACGCGGGTCGGATGGGACGGCGGGTCGGACGGGTCGGGGCTTCGGACGGGTCGGTTTCTTCGGATAGCGCGACGTGGACGATCAGAGGCCAATCCTCTTGGTTACGCGGGGCGTACAGGAGTACGCAGCGCATACCTCGGATGAGGACGCTGACTCCCCTTCGGATAATATCCGAATTTTGATTAAAATAAATAATTAGTTTATTTAATAAACTTCAAAAATTCATATCTTCTTCATACGAACTCCGTTTTCGATGGTCTTTATAACCTCGCGTAGGTGAGACTACGCTCTACAACTTTCGTTTAGACTCCGTCGGCAAATTCCGAAATTATTTTTTTTATTATTTATTAAAAACCCAACGTGTTTAAGGAATCTCTTTGAAAATTCATAACTTCTTTATCTGATGTCGTTTTTGCCAGACTTTTTACCGCTGGAATACTAATGTCGAGACCTTCGATTCTCGTTTAGGTCATTCCGGCCAAAAGTCGCTCGATTTCCGATTCGGGTTTTTAGTTGTCTGTTGCTAAGCCGAACTTGGAAAAATCATAATTTCGCTATATGAAGTCGGATTTTGGCGTTCTTTTTACGTACGATCATGGTTCAATGACATTTAATCATAGAAGGAAATTAAATAAAACTTATTTGTACATTTTATTATGAAAGTAAATTTTATTACTCAGAAGTGATTACGATACTTGACCCATTTTGGTCGTTACAAAGAGTTGAAATATCGGGTTATCACATGTGCCCTACGAATAGCATCCAATACTGGAGCTATCACAGTCAACCTCAAACATACATCTCGCAGTGGAGTGCTCTCCGCCCTGCGGCTCAATGCATCGGCTACCACATTAGCCTTGCCTGGGTGGTACAGGATCTCACAATCATAATCCTTGACCACATCCAACCATCTCCTCTGACGCATATTTAGGTTGGACTGATCCATCAAATACTTCAAGCTCTTATGGTCTGTGTATATCGTACATCGAACCCCGTACAAGTAGTGACGCCAAATCTTGAGAGCGAACACTACTGCCCCCAACTCTAAATCATGCGTGGGATATCTCGCCTCATGAGGCTTCAGCTGCCTCGACGCATAAGCTATCACATGACCCCTCGGCATCAACACTGCACCCAGTCCCGAAATTGATGCATCGCAATACACTACAAAATCTTCCATCCCTTCCGGGAGAGTTAATACTGGGGCTTCGCACAACCTTTGACGAAGTGTCTCAAAGGAGGTCTGCTGCTCGGGTCCCCAAGAGAATGCAACACCCTTCCGGGTCAATCTGGTGAGCGGCACTGCGATCTTGGAGAAATCCTTAATAAATCTCCGATAATACCCTGCCAACCCAAGGAAGCTCCGGATCTCAGAAGGTGACTTCGACACCTCCCAACTCATCACCGCCTCAACTTTGGCCGGATCGACCAATATCCCTTCCTGATTAAGAACATGTCCTAGGAATTGGACCTCCCGCAACCAGAAGTCACACTTGGAGAACTTTGCATAAAGCTTCTCCGATCTCAAAACCTCAAGGACCTCCCTCAAATGCTCCTCGTTCTGCTCTCTAGATCTTGAATACACTAGAATATCATCGATAAATACAATCACTGACCGATCCAACATCGGCCTGCATACTCTGTTCATGAGATCCATGAACACAGCCGGGGCATTGGTGAGCCCGAAAGGCATCACCACAAACTCATAATGCCCATATCGCGTCCTAAACGCTGTCTTCTGGACGTCCTCATCCCGCACTCTCACCTGATGGTACCCTGACCTCAGATCGATCTTGGAAAACCAAGATGCTCCCTGCAACTGATCGAATAAATCATCGATCCTCGGTAACGGGTAACGGTTCTTGACCGTCAACTTGTTCAACTCCCGGTAATCAATGCACATCCGGTGTGAACCATCCTTCTTCTTGACGAACATAATAGGTGCTCCCCACGACGAACTGCTTGGCCGAATGAATCCCTTCCCCAGCAACTCCTGAAGCTGCGAGGACAACTCTTGCATCTCTGGAGGTGCAAGACGATAAGGCACCTTAGCAATAGGCGCGGCCCCCGGAACCAGATCGATACCAAACTCTACTTGCCTCACAGGAGGTACTCCCGGCAGCTCCTCGGGAAAAACATCTGGAAACTCACGCACCACTGGGACCTCCTCAACTGATCTCGGTCTCTCGGAAGCCTCCCGCGTATCCATCACATACGCCACAAAACCCTTACAGCCCTGCTGTAGGCACTGCCTCGCCCTAGCGGCCGAACAAAAAGCTGATCCCGAACGGGTACCCTCGCCGTACACCGAAAGAACTCCCCCACTAGGGTCTCGTATAGTCACCAGCTGACGCTCACAGTCGATGACGGCACCGAATCGGCTCAACCAGTCCATGCCCACAATGACGCAGACATCACCCATCGTAATAGGAATTAGGTCAATCGGAAACTCGACCCCGAGAATCTCTAGCACACATCCCCAGAGAACCTCCGTGGCACAAATCACTCTCTTGTCAGCTATAGAAACTCTCAGAGGCCGACTCAACAGCTCACGACTAACGCTGATATGCTGACTAAAAGCTACAGATACAAAGGACCTACTCGCACCCGAGTCAAATAACACTAAAGCAGGCACAGAGTTCACAAGGAAAGTACCTACGCATAACATAACATAAGCACAACATCTCGACATCAAAATAATTACATGAAATAAAGCATACCTGCCACAACATCGGGCGTAGCGCGGACCTCCTCCGCAGTCAGCTGAAAGGCCCTCCCACGAGCCCTCGGGGCCTCGGCCTTCACCGGTCGAGTCGCAGTAGCCCCGGTAGTAGGTGCAGATCCCTGAAGAAGCTGAGGGCACTCGGCCTTCCGATGGCCTATCTGGTTGCAATGAAAGCAAACCGTAAACCCCTTGGGACACTCCCTAGCAATGTGCCCCTCCTTGCCACACTTGTAGCAAGCACCAGATCGACATGCCCCATCATGACCCTTGCCGCACTTTCCGCAAGTGCGGCCCTTCGGACCTCCCGTCCTCGAATCGGCGGACTTAGTCCGCTTGGATGCCGGCTGAGACTGAGCCGGCCGCCTGTCCACCCACTGAGACTCGGCCTCCTCCCTGGCCTGGGTCTCTGACTCAATCTCGCACTTCCTGGCATTCGCCTGAAGCTCAGCAAAGGTATTATAGGTGGAGTTTGACACAAACTCCCGGATATCCCTCCTCAAAACACCCAAGTACCGGCTCATCCGAGCCTGCTCTGTGGACACCAGCTCGGGGAAGAACATTGCCCTCTCATGAAACTTCCGCGTGATCACCGCAACCGAATCAGTACCCTGCTTGAGGGTCAAGAACTCCTGAACCAATCGTTCCCTCTCCACCGGGGGAACGTACTCGTCTCTGAACATAGAGGTAAACCCCTCCCATGTCACTGCTGAAATCTTTGCCAACGTGAAGTTCGCCGTCACGAACTTCCACCAATCCTTTGCTCCCAGACGGAGCTGCTTCAAAGCGAACCGTACCCTCAGATGCTCCGGACATGAACAAGTGTAGAAGCACCCCTCAATATCAGCGATCCACCTCATCGCAGCAATCGGGTCCTACGTCCCATCAAACTCAGGTGGCTTCGTGTTGCTGAACTCCCGAAACAGCAACGAGTCACCCCCTTGCGGCCTGGCAGCGGCCACAGTTGTGGTAGCTGCAGCGGCTGCAGCCTCGGTCAATGCGGCGTACCGCTCATCGAAAGTCTCCATCAAAGTGGTCTTAATAGACCCAAACATCTCCAGAATCTCAGCCCGGATCGCTGCAGCTACCTCCTCATGAATCATCTGACGAATGTCCTCGTCACTCGCACCGCTCGAACTAGCTCCGTGGCGTGGTCTAACCATGATGTCTCTGAAGTACGACATAAAACTATCAGAGACTCCATCGAGTATAATCGCACTCGATAATGCAACCCTACTTAGTCTCCGATATCCAGGGATTGTTACTTGGGCCTCCCACTGACCCGATGTCTTCGGTAGTACGGGCCCAATACTACCGACCACACCGCATCAGCATTCATCCCAAATCTTCCTCCCCAAACACCGGATAGTGAGTACTCTACTTTTGATATGCACTATCTATCTGTACGCTATCAAAGCATCTCATATCAGCAAACTTCCCTAGACTAAGGCATCACAAATCAGGCCACTCTAGTCCTATCATGAATACCTAGTCTTCTAGCATGCATAACAGTTCACATTATATCTTATCTCTTAACATAACATTGTAAGGTATTTTGGGGATCTTTACCGTTCAGGCGCTGACTGACCGTACACACTGCTTCTTTCTTGCTTACCACAAAATTATTTATAAAAGTTTATGCCTTTATTTTTAAAAGTGTTCTTCAAATTCCTCGGTTCGAGTTCAGTTACGCCCGAAGGTGCACCCGAATCCCTCAAACCAAGGCTCTGATACCAATTGTAACAACGTAAATTTTCAAACAAATTTTTCATTTCAAAATATAGTATTTTTATTCCAAAACAAGGCATAAACATTTCAATTGTCATGTTAAGATTACAAGTCATCTAAATCCCAAGATCACAAAACATCCTTCAGTGTGTACAGATCACGCCGGCGCCTTCCCACAGTCCTCGCTAGTACCTGAAACACATACATAACAACTGTAAGCATAAATGCCTAGTGAGTTCCCCAATATACAACTTACGCACATACGCCTTTCCAGGCCCTGACCTTCCGGTCCATGTGTCTCAGGGGACTTCCGTCCCTGCTAGGTAAACCTTCCGGTCCTACCCACGCCGACCTTCTGGTCCACAACACAACGCCTTCCGGCCCATAACATATTTGCCTTTCGGCCCATAACATAATGCCTTCCGGCCCATATCAAATATATCATACATAGCACATAAAACACACATATAACATATCATATCTGACCTTCCGGTCACACAGTCAAACCCTTCCGGGTACAGTTTAGTGAGAAGACTCACCTCGTGAATGTCGAAAGCTAACAATTCCCGAAGTCACTCGTACTTGATCCGCCGAGCTATAATCTTCCTATAATATCATACATCTCTTATCAACACTTTTATCTTCTAAGTTTGACTATCTCTAAGAGGTCAAACATAGGTCAACCCTGGTCAACGGTCAACGGTCAACCTGACCTGACTCGGCGAGTGCTAGGGCGACTCGGCGAGTCTAGACGTCCTCACCAGTTCTCTAAGATTCCCTTTCTACTCGTCGAGTATCCTCCTTGACTCGAAGAGTTTCTCCTGGAAGAATCGCGGGGCCACCCCGACTCAACTCCCCAAGTCTGAAGAACAGCTCGACGAGTCCCAGTTAATCTTCAAGCTACTCGCCGAGTCTGTTCATCGGACTCGGCGAGTCCATGCCATGCAACTGCTCAAACTGCTTTCTAAGGTCAGAACTGCTCCGACCCTTCCTAGGTCTGGCCTTCCTAGACTCATTCATCACGTAAGGTCCCCATTTCGGTGCTCATAATACAACCCATGATTCATAATTTACATTTTGACCTAAGGCATAAGGATTCCAATCCAAAACCTCCATTGGTTCCCGAAATGCTCAGGCATGGGTCATTCTGGACCTCCAAAGGTCCCAATACAGAGTTCCAATCGTTTGGGGGACTAATGCAATACTCAATCTACCCACAAAAGGTTCAATAAACCCTAAATCCATATACACATCAACATAGAGGAATGTAACTCGAAATATTACCTGAATAGCGTGCTCTCTGTGTCCCCAATCTACAGAACGTGGCTTCCCTTATTGTTCCCTCAACCAAAGCTTCTTCTTCCTTGCAAAACAACACCTCCAAAATCAACAATGGTCTTCAACCTTGCTCCAGGCACTCACAATCGATTTAGGGTTTCTCTCAGAGGACTAGGGTGGACAATGACGGCCAATAAGTCCCTCATATACGTCCCAAACCTGAACGGTTAGGGTTTTCGCTAAACAGCGCAGACTCGCCGAGTCCATATCCGGACTCGTCGAGTCTAGTCGCGAACCCGCGACCAGATCCGCGATCCTACTCGGCGAGTCTAGGCTCCAACTTGCCGAGTCCCCTCTTAAAACACCCCAAACATAAATATAACAATAACTGAAATTCCGGGCTGTTACAAGTTCATACCCCTTTAATTAATCTTTGAAATACTTTTAAATGTTTTAAATGCTTTTATGGGGGGGGGGGGTGAATACAAGTTGAATACTTATAGTTATTACATCAATCACATGTGATTAATAACTACAAAACAATTAATTTTATTACTGTTCAAACTGTTTTACTTCAAACTGCTTTACAAACTCTTTTACTTATCAAATACTTTTACTTAAACTTTGTTACACTTATTATAAATTGCATGCCCGTATATGTATAGTTATATAAGCAATGTTTAAAAGGCTTAGGAAGGCCGTCCGCCCTGTTTCCTTTTCCTCGATTTGGATGTGGTCTGGTGGGATATCGGGTAGTCGTCCGAAGGTCGTTTTAATATTGATTATATATAATTTGTACATATATAGACATATAAGTGCTTACATATTCATGCGTACTAGTTACGTCATTAGTAAGCTACCATCGGGGTAGCATAGGATCATACTTATACTATTGCTAGATCAATGAGTCAGTTCATTCATGAGTCAATACTTATTACTATGAAAACATATACATTATATTACTATGAGAACATATACAACTATAATGGGAGAAGAACATATACAACTATACTAGAAAGAGAACATATACAACTATACTAGAAAGAGAACATATAAAACGATACTAGAACGAGTAACAATACATTACATATACATATATACATTGGCAGAATTATGATCCACTGTATCAGAGCATGCCTTAAATGTCATGGCCCGAGTTGTAGCCAGAGTCTCTTGGAGGGAGAGCGTGAGTTTGCATATAGATCTATACTGGATTGACTATCCTACACCTTGCTGCTAGCTACAGCCGGACCTACAGGTCTGCGGGTGCCAAACGCCATTTCTTTTTACGACCTACATTTTTCATTGTTTACCCAGTCGATAGTATGGTACAATTAATCACATGATACCTTAATATAAATCCGGTTTAAGGTAGTTAGTACAGCAGTAGTTCCTATAATACAACATTACAGTACTACAGTAATTTACCCTTTATATACATTTTATGATCATTTCACTTAAACATTAAAGTACAAACTATATTTTGTTAATGATAGCTACACTTGGGAAAAATTACACACTTTTACGATAAACGAACGTTCAAAACAGTTACGCCTTGCTAGAAGGCTACTTTTAATAGAAAATATAGGTTTTTCTGAGAGATTCAAACTTTTAAAACGCTTGCAAACATTCACACACTTTTGTTACCAATGTTTACAAACTCATACTTTAGAACCATGTTCAAACGTTTTGATACAAACATCGACACTAAAATACTTATGAACTCACCAGCTTAATGCTGATAAAGTCTTTCAAAATAACTTGTATTCTCAGGTCGACAGTAGACAGGTGCCGAGGCCAGCTTTTGAGAAGATGGAGCGCATCCAAGACTTATCTTATTATTTTGATTTACTTTTGGTGTCTATAACTATATAGAACACTTGTATTAAAATTATATATTTAATGCAATGGATGATGTTGTCTGCTTATTTACTGTTATAATGTGTTGTGATACTTTACATGACGTCTTCCGCCCCAGAACGTTTCCGCCGTTCTTGGTTTTGGGGTGTGACAGATTGGTATCAGAGCCTTGTTTATAGTGAATTGAGTATATCAACCCATAAAAGATATACTAACTATAAACCCATTTGGGATTAAAACACTCTGACCAAGAGTCTATACTTTAAATATTAAAATATTTAATTAAGTATACTAGTCTGCATTCATACTAAAATCTGTGTCACAATGACAAGAACAAATGTATTGCGATTGTTAAATATCACAAGTGAGCTCGGGGATGTATGGTCAGTCCTGGGAATGGCATAGCCTGATCAACTATGTTGTTTCGAGGAGTGATTAGCATATGCCCTAGAATGGTTGTGATATTCTAACAAGTCTAAAAACTTACCAACAATACCACAAGGAGAACCGTAGATGTTAAACTTAAAATACTATAGGAGTATTTTGTGCTACTACAAGCTATTTATACACTAGATTCTTATACCTCTCTTCCCGCATAGATTAAATGGATGGATTCCATCATGGCGACCCGTACTTTCCCAACGAAGGCAATGCTGGGTGGATTGAAGAAGAGCTCGAAGATGAGCATCCAATCCCTTTGGATGATCACCTCACAGAAGGCTTTTTTGATGGATCCGACTCTGAGCCTGAAGTAAACAACCTAACGCCAGTAGGTCTGGTCCCAAACAACAACCCCCGGCCAGCTTTTCTAGGTCCTACACCTTTGTGGGCAACGAACTTTAATCGCTGGAGTCATGAACAAGGTCAACCCTTACCTTACTTTGGGGACCGAAGCTTTTACAACCTCAGCGAAGGTGGCTCTGCGGATCGAGCTTTTCCTGTCATTATCCGCAGGATAGCTCGTAATGGTGAACAAGGTCGAGCAGCTATCGACCGAGTCATGGAGGTTGATGCCAACTCTGGTGTCAACACAGTCCGCATCGGCCGTCTGGAAGAAGAAATGGAAAGGACCAGGAGAACCAATGAGGCACTTCAGCAACAGCTGGCTGCCTCCCGAGCTAAAGTCTTGGAACTTCAAGCCCGTCAGAGGAGTCCGGAGCGACACCTTCAAGAGGTGTTTTGTCAAGTGACAGACCTCAGGGATCACCCGAGAAATTCCCATCGCCGTTAGGAGATATCTAGTACATCTTTATCTTATGGTTAAGGATTAGCCTTTAGTATCTGTGCTCTAAGTAGCACTTGTCTGTAAAATATTCCTAACTTTCAGTACACTAATTAGGAATCTAAGATCTGCCAAACATTCGGTATGGTATGATGTAAGACCTACTATTAGGTCGATTTTACCTGAAACTTATTACATCGATAATACCAGTATTGTAGACAATTATCTAATCTGTGGGAAAAATCTGTACGCTTATGTTTTCCCATTAATCTTCCTTGTTGTGATCTCAAACACTCATTCAACTATTGGGCTAGGGTTAGTTAGTCCATGTGTCACTCTCACCCCACTTTCAATTGATTCTTACCATTTTGTTTATCTTTATAAACTTATAGCTGAAAGATGCCTCCTCGCAAATCTCCCAGGAATAAACTTGCACCTCCACCACCTCCTCCTCCGGTTATCGATACTGCAGCCCTGAATGCTGACGTAGCTGCAGCAGTGGCAACTGCCATGGCACAGTATCACTCTACTGATGCCAGCAGAGGTGGAACCCCTGTTAACTCGATTCCTATTGAAACCCCTGTGCGCTCGAGAGAGTGCTCCTACAAGGATTTCACCAACTGTAAGCCGGTGTCCTTCCATGGCACCGGCAGAGTCATTGCCCTTTCGCAATGGTTCAAGAAGACTGAATCAGTCTTTGAAATTTGTTCATGCCCTGCTGCGAGCAAAGTCAAATATGCCGCATGCACCTTTGAAGGAAAAGCCCTAACATGGTGGAACAGCCACGTTAAAGCGCTAACTCTCGTAGTGGAGAATGGCATGGGTTGGGAAACCATGATGGACCTCATGATTGAGGAATACTACCCGAGGGGAGAAATCCAGAAATTGGAGCAGGAACTTTGGAGCCTAACCATGAAGGGCACCAACCTAGTAGCTTATACTGCCAGATTCAACGAACTGGTGGCCCTCTGCCCCAATATGGTTCCCACTGAGGGGAAAAAGATCGAGAGGTATATATGGGGGCTAGTGCCTCCGTATCAGGGGAATGTCCTATCATCAAACCCTGCTACCTTCGACAGTGCCAAGCAACTGGCACAACGACTCATTGACCATGGAGTCAAAACCCCTACAACAACAACCACCCTAGCCATCCCGGAACCCTCGAAACCCACTGACACTAAGCGGATGTTCTGGGAGGAGAAGAAGAAACAGCGAGCTGCCAAAAAGCAGCAAATTGTGGTAGTGCATGCCGCAACAACCCCTGCTGCTGCTGCTGCTCCGGTGGGGCAGTATGCTAGAAATTTGCCTAAGTGCGGCAAACGCAATTACCACCACAACGGCCCCTGCCGTGAAATGCAGTGCACTAACTGAAACAGGAAAGGACACACAGACCGTTTCTGTAAATCTCCAGCGAGGCCGATTACCCAAGTCCCCGGCTCTGGCGTGAGCCAAACCTGTTATGGATGTGGCGAGGCGGGCCACTGTAAGAGGGACTGCCCCAAAGCGAAGAATGCTGGTGGAGTAGGAAGGGTACTAGCAATAGGCCATGGGGAAGCAGTTGCTGACCCGACAGTGGTGACTGGTACATTCCTCCTCGATAACTCCTATGCATGCATTCTGTTCGATGGTGGAGCGGAGCGAAGCTTCATGAACCATAAATTTGCTCGCATGCTTAAACAACAACCACACACACTTAAAGAACAATTCACAGTAGAAATGGCTAATGGAAAAACTGAAAGAATGAATAGCATATACTTAGAATGTACCCTAACTCTAGATAACCATTCATTTCTAATCGACCTTATGCCAGTCTCAATAAAAAGTTTCGACGTTATCATCGGCATGGATTGGTTAAGCCTTCATCGCGCCGACATCATGTGCTTCGAGAAAGTAGTCCATCTAAACCCCCCGTCCAACGAAACTCTTATCATCTATGGCGACAAACCTGGTGCGAGTCTTCGTATTATATCATGTATTCAAGCACAGAAGTATCTACGTAAAGAATGCCACTCATTCCATGCTCACGTCGTTGATACGAGCCTCGAAACGAAAGAACTAAAGAACATTCCAGTAGTGAGCGACTTTCCCAACATCTTCCCAGAAAAGCTACCAGGATTACCTCCACAACGACAGGTCGAGTTCAGAAATGACTTAGTTCCAGGAGCTACCCCAGTAGCCAAGTCGCCCTACCGATTAGCTCCAGTAGAGATGTAGGAACTATCCGGTCAACTTAACAAACTGCTCAGCAAGGGCTTTATAAGACCAAGTTTCTCGCTTTAGGGAGCACCGGTCTTATTCGTTAAGAAGAAAGACGGATCATTCCGTATGTGTATCGACTACAGAGAACTCAACAAACTAACGGTCAAGAATCGTTACCGTCTTCCATGCATAGACGATTTATTTGACCTACTACAAGGGGCGAACTACTTTTCCAAGATTGATCTAAGATTCGGATATCACCAGCTACGAGTGCTAGAGGAGGATGTTCCGAAGATAGCCTTCCGAACTCGTTACAGATACTACGAGTTCGTGGTGATGGCATTCGGATTGACCAATGCGCCAACAGTTTTCATGGATCTGATGAATATAGTATGTCGACCTTACTTGGATCAGTTCGTCATTGTCTTCATCGATGACATCCTGATCTACTCCCGAAGTAAGGAAGAGCATGACGATCACCTGCGACAAGTTCTAGGAACCTTACGAACGGAGAAGATCTATGCGAAGTTCTCTAAATGTGAATTTTGGATCCGAAGAGTCGAATTCTTAGGACACGTGGTAAGCGAAGAGGGAATCTACGTGGACCCATCCAAAATTAAGGTCATTGAGAACTGGTCAGCACCGAAGATGCCTACAGAAATTCGTCAATTTCTAGGTCTCGCTGTCTACTATCGCAGGTTCATACAGAACTTCTCCCAAATAGCGAAACCTCTTACAACACTGACCCAGAAAGGCGTGGCCTTTGACTGGGAAGAGAAACAGGAGAGAGCGTTCCAAACGCTCAAGCGAGCTTTGTGCACCACAACAATACTATCCCTCCTCGAAGGATAGAAGACTTCAGAGTCTATTGCGATGCACCGAATCAAGGGCTCGGGTGTGTTCTGATGCAGAGAGGTAAGGTCATCGCCTACGCCTTGAGACAGCTGAAAACACACGAAGTTAACTACACGACCCACGATCTTGAGCTAGGAGCAGTTGTGTTTGCTCTGAAGATTTGGAGACATTACTTATACGGAACGAAAAGCACTATGTTTACCGACCACAAGAGTTTACAACACATATTCGATCAGAAGGAGCTCAACATGAGAAAACGACGGTGGGTCGAGCTACTCAGTGACTACGAATGCGAAATTCGTTATCATTCGGGTAAAGCCAACGTAGTAGCAGACGCCCTAAGTCGGAAGGAATATTCTGGTCGAAGAGTCAAGTCGTTGACAATGTCTATCCATTCACACTTGTCTAAGCAAATTCAGGTGGCCCAGCTTGAAGCCATTTAACCTGAAAACGTGACGAGTGAATCCCTTAGAGGAATGGATAAAAATTTAGAAGCCAAGGGTGGCAGAGCCTTATATTTCACGAACCGGATCTGGACACCGAGACACAGTGGTTTCCAAGACTTGGTCATGACAGAGGCACACAACACTCGGTATTCCGTCCACCCAGGTTTAGATAAGATGTATCTGGATCTTAAAAAGTTATACTGGTGGCCTAATATGAAAGCAGAAATTGCTACCTTCGTAAGTAAATGCCTTACTTGCGCAAAGGTTAAGGTCGAGTACCAGAAGCCCTCCGGTTTATTACAACAACCAGAGATTCCAGAATGGAAGTGGGAGCGGATCACTATGGATTTCATAACCAAGTTTCCCAAGACAACGGGTGGACTTGATACCACATGGATCATCGTCGATAGATTGACCATGTCTGCACACTTCCTGGCTATCAAAGAAACTGACAAGATGGAGAAGCTTACGAGAACATACATTAGGGAAATCGTACGACTACATGGTGTACCTATATCCATTATCTCCGATAGAGATAGTGAGTTCACCTCAAGATTCTGGCAATCACTACAACATTCCCTGGGAACAAGGCTGGACATGAGCACAACCTACCATCCACAGACCGACGGACAAAGTCAGAGGACCATCCAAACATTGGAAGATATGTTGAGAGCGTGTGTGATTGACTTTGGAAAGGCATGGGATACTCATTTACCCCTTGTCGAGTTTTCCTACAATAACATTTATCACATGAGCATCAAGGCGGCTCCTTTCGAAACCCTCTATGGCCGAAAGTGCAGATCCCCTCTGTGCTGGGTGGAAGTGGGTGATACCGAATTAGCTAGGGGGCAAGTTTCTGATAGTACTCTCACATGCCCGGAAATCATTCGGGAAACGACAGAGAAGATCGTTCAGATCCGTAAACGATTGAAAGCCTCTAGAGACCGATAGAAGAGCTACGCCGATAAGAAAAGGAAACCTTTGGAATTCCAGGTGGGAGACCGAGTCCTGCTTAAAGTCTCACCCTGGAAGGGCTTGATATGCTTCGGTAAGAGTGGAAAGCTTAATCCAAGATATATAGGGCCCTTCAAGATTCTCGCAAGAATCGACCCTATAGCTTACAAACTCAATCTACCCGACGAACATCGTAACGTACATTCTACATTCCACATATCTAACTTGAAAAAGTGTCTGTCCGATGAGACTCTTGTAATCCCACTTGATGAGATCGAGATCAACGAGAGCCTCAACTTCGTGGAAGAACCAGTAGAGATCATGGACCGAGAAGTCAAGCAGACGAAGCAAAGCCGTATCCCGATAGTGAAGGTTCGCTGTAATGCCAAGAGAGGACCGAAATTCACTTGGGAGCATGAGGATCAGATGAAAATGAAATACCCTAATCTCTTTGCTTAGTTATTTGTAACTACTTTATTTGTTTAGACTTTAATTTCGGGACGAAATTCCCTTAACATGGGGACGATGTGACATCCCGAAATTTCCATTCAGTCAAACCCTAAAAGTCAACCACTTTGTATCATAAGTTAATGTAATTATTTCTTATTTTTAAGAAATATAAAGTTCGTTTGATTATTTTAATATAATTTTTAAACGAACGGGTGAAAGAAAGTACCGTCTCAGGTTTTGAATTTTAAAAACCGCAAACACTTCGCGTATTAGAAACACCCGACCAAACTTTTATGTTTTGGGTTGAGAAATCCCCCAAACCGCGAACTCATACGTATGTATGAGTTTACTCCCCAAAAAGTTAGTCATTTGTGTTTACTCCCCAAATGTCAAAAGAGTAAACTCCAAAAACTCTCTCAAATACCATCCAAGATTTAATTCAAATCATCAAAGTTGTAAGTGTTCTAACCTTTTCAAGTTAGTAAAGCACTTAATCTAGTGTTTGTGCATCTATTCATCCATTCATTTATGTATTTTATCTAGAATTTCCAAAACACCAAGAACACACACTAAGTCTTCTTGGCCTTTTAGCTCAAATCAAGCCTCCTAATAGTAAGTACTTCCATCCTTGAATGTTATTGAGCTAGTATTACAATTAAACATAAAGAAAATTTGTCAAGAACACAAGGATATAGGTGTTCATGGTCCAAGGAGATGCTTGGACTGTAAACACCATAAATGACACCAAAGTGTGTCTATGCCTCAAATCTAAGTCCTAGTTGATGTATAAACCATCCCTGACATGTTTAAACCTTTCCTTATTGTGTTTAAACCTTGAAAAACATCAAAAACCAACAATCATAGGTTTTTATGGTTTGGGGATCTCCTAAAACCGTAAACACCCTAAAGTGGGTTTAAGTTGGTCGTTTTCCTTCCTTAGGCTTAGAAACTAGCACATACACGTACCTAATTGTGTTAGGGACTTGAAAACATGGCCTTACCTTTATCCATAAGGGTTTACGATAGTAAACCCAAAGGAAAATGCCATGCGGCCGTAAACTCCTCAAAGGAGGTGTTTTGTTGCCCTAGTCTCTTCCAAAGGCCAAACCACTTAGTAGAATTGCTTCAAAAGGCTTGCTAAACTACAAAACAACACCTAGTCATTAGGACTAGAGTTTAAGACCATAAACTCTAGAGTTTACTACCATAAAATCTTTGAGTCATGACTACCAAAACCATAAACTCCAAAGGAGTTTACCCTTGAACCCTAAACACCCTAGCTTTGCTTTGCTAACACTTGGATGCAATCCTTGTGGTCTTTAACACTTGAAACCAAGTGTTTTCATGTTCTAGAGTTTCCCAACTTATTTTATTAGTTATAATTTGGCTAATTAGTTATACATATGTTCATAATATGATAACTAGGCTCGTGCGTGTGTACAAGTCTTCATTTGTCACCTAGCACCGTACCTGACACTTCAATCCAATCCACTCACCACAAGTGAGTTCATACACCTTTAATTAATCTTTGAAATACTTTTAAATGTTTTAAATGCTTTTATGGGGGGGGGGATACAAGTTGAATACTTATAGTTATTACATTAATTACATGTCATTAATAACTACAAAACCAATGATTTTATTACTGTTCAAACTGTTTATCAAACTGTTTTACTTCAAACTGCTTTACAAACTCTTTTACTTATCAAATACTTTAACTTAAAATTTGTTACACTTATTATAAATTGCATGCCCGTATATGTATAGTTATATAAGCACTGTTTAAAACGCTTAGGAAGGCCGTCCACCCTGTTTCCTTTTCCTCGATTTGGATGTGGTCTGGTGGGATATCGGGTAGTCGTACGAAGGTCGTTTCAATATTGATTATATATCATCTGTAGATATATAGACATATAAGTGCTTCCATATTCATGCGTACTAGTTACATCAATAGTAAGCTACCATCGGGGTAGCACAAGATCGTACTTATACTATTGCTAGATGAATGAGTCAGTTCATTCATGAGTCAATACTTATTACTATGAGAACATATACATTACATTACTATGAGAACATATACAACTATACTAGGAGAAGAACATATACAACTATACTAGAAAGAGAACATATACAACTATACTAGAAAGAGAACATATACAACCATACTAAAACGAGTAACAATACATTACATATATATATATATATACATTCATAGAATTGTGATCCACTGTATCAGAGCATTCCTTAAATGTCATGGCCCGAGTTGTAGCCAGAGTCTTTTGGAGGGAGAGCGTGAGTTTTCATATAGATCTATACTGGATTGACTATCCTACACCTTGCTGCTAGCTACAGCCGGACCTGCAGGTCTGCGGGTGCCAAACGTAATTTCTTTTTACGACCTACATTTGTCGTTGTTCACCCAGTCGATAGTATAGTACAATTAATCACATGATACCTTAATATAAATCTGGTTTAAGGTAGTTAGTACAGCAGTAGTTCCTATAATACAACATTACAGTACTACAGTAATTTACCCTTTATATACATTTAGTGATCATTTCACTTAAACATTAAAGTACAAACTATATTTTGTTAATGATAGTTACACTTGGGAAAAATTACACACTTTTATGATAAACGAACGTACAAAATAGTTACGCCTTGGTAGAAGGCTACTTTTAATAGAAAATATAGGTTTTTTTGAGAGATTCAAACTTTTACAAACGCTTACAAACATTCACATACTTTTATCACCAATGTTTACAAACTCATACTTTAGAACCATGTTCAAACGTTTTGATACAAACATCGACACTAAAATACTTATGAACTCACCAGGTTAATGTTGATAAACTCTTTCAAAATAACTTGTATTCTCAGGTCGATAGTAGACAGGTACCAAGGCCAGCTTTTGAGAAGATGGAGCGCATCCAAGACTTATCTTATTATTTTGATTTACTTTTGGTGTCTATAACTGTACAAAACACTTGTATTAAAATTATATATTTAATGCAATGGATGATGTTGTTTGCTTATTTACTGTTATACTGTGTTGTGATACTTTACATGACGTCCTCCGCCCCAGAACATTTCCGCCGTTCTTGGTTTTGGGGTGTGACACCAACTGCTCAAGATGAAGTCATTTATTGAAGATTCATATGTTCATCTTGATGCTGTGAAGAAACTTGAAGATTAATGTTGAAGCCAAGCTCCCAACAAGAAAAGCCAGCTACTTTTTAGGGGGAGTTTGTTTGGCCAATTAGAAAAGAAAACTATAAACCAAGGGGAGATCGTTGGGTCTAAAATTGGTTTATACTTTTCTTTTGTAAGCATTTATTGTTTTATCATTTGGTCCGAAAACTAATATTGGGATTTATTGTAGCTTGGACCGAAAACCCATGAGTTTTCGGTCTAGCATTGGGTTTTCGGTCCAGCCTTGAGTTTGTGGCCCATGTATATATAGATGTTAGGTGGGTGAGGTGATAATTTTCTCAAGGTGCTTAAGTGTGTGTTCGTAAGGTGTGAGAGAAAGTTAGAGAGAAGAGTGTGTGTGTGTATGAATCTATATGTGAAGAGCTTCATTCCAACATTGAATACATCATAGATTCAAGTTATTCTTCTTCTCCTTCTCTTGTATTTTGATCTGAAATCATCCAATTGATTGGGATTCCGCACCATCAATTGGATCTGATTGATACATAAGGAAACTTGGGGACTTACAATAATTCAAAAACTAATTTTTGAGAACTTCTTTTTACAAAATCAGTAGTATATTTAGTAGAACTATCCCTTTAATTTTTATGATTTTTGAATAAATTTCTTCTATATTTAATTTATAAAAAACTAAAAAAATATATTTTTTTCTTTTCAAATTTTCATGATTAAGCTCGTTTTGTAGAGAACTTAAATTTAAGGACATTGGTTTTTCAGAATTTTTTTTAAGGAAAGAAAAATTATGATAAAAAAACCAAGTTAGTGAAAAAAACCCCTACCAAATGGACGTGCGTTTGGGGGGATAAGACTACGGGGGAGCCGTAACATTCACTAATGGTCGGTTTGGGCGAAAGTGTTGTAAGACTACAGGGGAGCCGTAGTCTTCACTAGTCGTCAATTGGGGTGAAAGTGTTGTAAGACTACGGGGGAGTCGTAGGATTCACTAGAAGTGAGATAGTGTGGGAAGTGTTTTAAGACTGCGTGGCATCCGTAACATTCACTAGCGGCCAAATAGTGTGGGAAGTGCTATAAGATTGTAGGGTAACCATAGCATTCACTAGTGGCTAGATAGTATGCGAAGTGTTGTAAGATTGCGGGGTAGCGTAGCATTCACTGGCGGCCAGATATTGTTAGAAGTGTTGTGAAAGTGCGGTAGGACTTATAGCATTCCCGAATTCTTTCAAACGATTAGGCAAGGGTGGTCCAAATCGCAAGATTATGGGTAAACCACAACATGTTTGAAATCAGGAAATGGTAGATCGTGGGAGACTGGGTATGAGGAAGACTATAGTTGGACTTGTAGCGTTCAACCTAGCATCGAGATAGTGTTGAGATGGTTTGAGTAGTTGTTACCTGTGAAGTTTTCTGTTGGAAGTCGCGAAGGGCGACGGTTTGGGAGCCTTTTTGGCTTGGTAACTGGGCTGGAACCCGAAATTTCAGATGACTGGCTGAAAAATTGGGGACAGGGTGATCTCGTTGGATTGAGGAAAGTAGCTAGAAGGCAGCAGCCTGTTGTTTCAAGTAATTTTAGTGTTTCGGGCAATATTAGTGATTTGGGTTATGTGGGAATGAGGAGTATCTGGGTGTTTGGAGAACGCCAAGTCACTCACAACAGGATTAAATAATCTAAGAGTAATTGATTTCACCCTGTTGCACAGCTCTCGTCTGAGTCTCACTGTTGCAGGGATGAATCTTCTACTTGAAGGATTCTGAACCTCCTGTCAGGTTGAGTGTTCTTTAACGGTATGTGGTCAGTGACTTCGTCTCCGTCGAGATGACTCGATGATCAGGGAGTAAAAGCATTTTGTATGGTGCGAGACCCTATGGTGATGGATTTGTGGCAGTTTGGTGTGAGGGATTTGTCAGGGTGTCAGACCATTGAGACTTAGGTTTCGGTTTCCAGATAATTGGGGTCGGATTTTTTTCGAGATTCTGAGGATTCATTCTTCATCGGATATGGGGAACTATTCCGAGGATGGTTTCGACAGATCTGGATAGATCATTGTTGGAAATGTTATAACTGGTCTGCAACTCGTTGAGAGTTTCACAAGAAGTGGTTTTAACACGGGCAAGCTGTTGGAAGTCAGGTTATTGTAGATTTCGGGTTTCAGAAGGTAGAAGTGTCTTGCAAGGGTTGAAGATTCGGTTGTTATTTCCAAGATAGAAGTCTTGGTTGTCTTGGGAAGGCCATTCATTGCGCGGGAGAATGGTTGTACCCTCAGGATGGCGGGAGTCAGTACTCGTGGGAAACATCAGTTGGTTAATGGTAGATAGTGGGGGAGAGTTGTAACACCCATAATCTAGAAGGTCAATTTTGGAAGTAAAACTCCCATTTCTAATGAACAAGTCGTCGAGTTTAAGGCATAAACTCGACATATTAGAAATATACGGCACACACTTTTTAAAGATCAACTCGACGATTTTGGAAGGTCCAACTCGACGAGTTGGTGCTGCAAGAGAATACCCTAATTTTTCGGACATTGCACCTTATTTAAAGGTTTTAACTTCTAGGGCTGGCCTCCTTACCAGCCTCTATTGCATTAGATGTCTAAGCCCATAACTATTAACGGTATGTATTCGACCCGAGAGTAGCATGGTCTATTTGGGTTGCACTTCACCAGAACAATTTATATGGATAGTCTTTTGAGAATAGTATGTTTATGAATTATATTAATATATTATAAGTTCTAATATGTTAATATAGAATCATATTATTTAATTAGTATTGATCAAGAATTAATTTAGTGATCAAAAGGAACTAACTAAATGTGAACTCTTATATATATATATATATATATATATATATATATATATATATATATATATATATATATATATATATATATCATGGACCAAGTTCATTTAGGTTGGGCTAAGCTTGCATGGATAGTCCATGGAGTTTTTAACCCATGGATCCTATGGAAATGAAAGGTCATGGATATTAGGGTTTACATGAATGTAACCGTAATCCTCCATACTATATAAAGAGGTCTTTGGCACATGAAATGACACTAGTGAGTGAGTAAACAAGAGTGGTCTAATTTCTAGTGTGCTTACTATCCTCTCAAGTTTTCCAAGGTTTTTTTTTGGTGATTTGTGATTCCACTTGAGGCATCAACACTATTTGGGCTAAGCTCTTAAAGATCAAGTCTTCAAGCTCCATCAAGAGGTATGTCATCTAACTAGGCTTTTGTAGTATATTTTCTACATATTATGCTAATTAGGATGAAAGCTTAGAATATTGAATATTTGCATGTATAATAGAGAAAAAAACATAGATCCAAGGTTTATATAGTTGCATGTACACCATAGGAGTGTTAGAATGCTCAAAACCAATCAGTGGTATCAGAGCCTAGGGTTGTATCCAATTATACTTGATGCTACTTGCTTTTTAAGGTTGAAAATCGAAGTTTTTTTTGCTGTCTGGACAGATGAATCGATGAGTCCATGGAGTGACTCGACGAGTCCATGCCTAAAATCATCCAACTCGTTGAGTTGGTTCAGGCACTCGACGAGTTGGACCCCCATACAACATATTTTCGAGTTTCAAGGCTGGAATTGGACTAGAGTCATTACACTAAGCTATTTTTGAACTTATAAGCCTGTTTTTTTTGATGTGGTAATGATCATTATAATTCAATTCCAAAGATAATTGTCAATAGATTCAAGTTTTGTATTAGTTTAATGGTTAGGCTAATTACATGGAAATTCTTTGATTTGAATTGTCTTGTTGATATGAGTTTAATTTTCATCATAGTTTTGCTTGACATGTTTATATGCCTATCAGATGATCTAAATGGCCTTTGATGGATTCCATAACTTTTCCTCAAGTTATGGAAAACCAAAAGTTTTTCTTTAAAAGAATTATTAAAGAGTCTTAGGTTATGAACTTGAAGAGTCTCTTCCAATAAATTGTTTTAAGACCTCCATAACTTGTCCTCAAGTTATAGATTTTCAAGAGACTTGGCATTAAAAACAATATTAAACTCATATGTTATAAAAATGAAATGTTTTTGAATAGTTTCAAAATTTGTTCTCAAGTTTTGGAATTTGTAATGTCTCACACACACTTGAATTCCAAACCCTAGAGTTTTAAAAGTTAAAATTCAACCCTTATACTTTATAATATTATGAGTTAATAATATATATATATATATATATATATATATATATATATATATATATATATAATAGCAAGCTAGTCTTACCGTTAGTAGGCCTCATTCACAAAGCCTACTAACGGTAAGACTAACTTGCTCTCACCTACCACTTCCTTGACTGGTGGACGGTCGTTAGCCTTACCGTTAGTAGGTCTATAAGGGGGTGTAAGGTAACTGCCTATAAAATGGCAGTTTAACGGGTATCCACTCTCACCTACCACTACCTTGATTGGTGGACGGTCGTTAGCCGAATGGGTAGGACAAGGACTATAATTTTCATTATAAGTATAATGATAAATATAAAGTAACTAAGTGTTTTATAAATTCCCAATCTTAGTTAATTTAGGAAAATGTGAATTTGGTGCTAAACCTTGAAATTACACTTTGCACCTTTCTTAAGTCGTTAGTGGAGCGTGTGTGGTTAAGCGATACACTAACTTGGATTTAACAAGGTTAGAAAAGGGTGGCTTCAGGTTTATCATAGATCGGTGGAGCGCATGTGGTTAACCCACATCGATTAGGTGATAAAATTAAGAGCACGAAGTTAATTTGCATGGTTATACACAGCTTGTTTGTGATCCTCGACATCCCAGTCACAAACATGAGAGGACACAATCGAGATTTAAAAACGCCATTGAAAAGTTCAATGAATCTCAAAAGATCTAGGAGTTTCAAACTAATTAAAATATTTTATAGCTTCAAATAATTTGGTGAATCTCCATTCGCCTAACCTCAAATAGTTTATAGCTTGGATTACGGCATCCCTCTTCCAACTTATATAGTATTGTGTTGGGTCCTAGCCTTAATATTTCATATTGGGTGTTATATTAAGGACTTAAATCAAATAACTTGAATATCTCCCATATTAGATGTCTGGTTCAGACAACTACGATCTTCCCAAATATCATGGAAATCATACTTCTCTTCCTCCACCTCCTCCAATTATTTTCCCTGACCCACAAGATCGAAGACTTGAAAAGTTCAAGATCACTCAAGCCCTGCTTGCAATGAAACATAAAGATGGAAGACCAATATGCACTTATGTCTTAGGAATGAAGTCACACATTGACAGGTTAAGAATGTTAGGTGTCGTTGTCACAAGGAAGTTGGCAATCGACTGTGTTCTATAGTCACTTCCTGAATCGTATAATGAGTTCATTAAGAACTACTATGTGACAGATCACGACATGAACCTAATAGATCTATCTTATTTGCTTGTTTCTGCTGAATTAGAAGTGATTTGGCGTAATGGTCAAGCAAATATGGGTGGAAGGTCTATTTCTAAAACTTCCATGAACATTGACAATGGTAACATTGGAAGTCCAGAAAAGCTTTCTCTTCCTAATGGAATGGGATCGTCCTTGGTCAACCCGATTGACCAAAAGGTAAAGGGAAAAGCTAAGTCTGTGACAGTCCCGTGTACCATTCCTAAAGAGTTTATATGTTTTCATTGTCAAGAGAAGGGGCATTGGTTGCGAAGCTGTCCTGGCTACCTGAAAGATTTGAGAGAAGGAAGAATCAAAAATTTTGACTCTGCTTCAGGTATGTCCACTATCAAACTCGGTTAAGTTCCAAATTGATGATTCTTAATACAAAATGTGACTCGGTTACATTTTGATGTTTGGCAAGATCAAGCAAAGGGAAGGAAACTTAAAGGAAGAGTATACTGAATCTGATTGTGAAGATGGATTTCAATCGCATGGTTCGAAGATTGGATTCTTGAGCTACTACTTAGGAGTTATGATAGATTGCTAGAAAATATGTAATTGCGTAGTTTTCATTTAAAGTTGCATTGTGAGGAAAAAGTTTTTTTTTCCGCATTTATAAATAAATAAAATTTTGTTTTACTTTATTTTATATCTCCTTGCAATGGCTTTTATGGAAAATTGATGTTTTGTATGTTTCTAGCAATAATGGAAATATGAATTTGATTCTTTTATTTGTGGTAGTGTCTAAATTTACCAAATAAGGAAAGATTCTCATCACCCAAAGTTTTCAATTGGACTGAAACTTGGAATCATGCTAGTTGTCTTGTATGATGAATGGGAATTTTCATCATTGGAAAATTAAGACTAATCCCTTGTTCACATGTATATGTGATTCAAGTGAATGACAAAGGGATGGAGTACAGTTGGTTCTGCGCTGGTCAGGTCCACCACAAAGATCGATAAGACTATTCGTCGTGATTTACTAAAGTTTAGTAAATATGGTTATACTTACAAAGTTTACGTATAATTCTGAAACATTGGAAAAGTTTCGATGTATAGCAAAACGAGTGAGAAGAATCAAATTTGGCAGAAAGATAAAAGTTTGTCAAATCTTAAAAGATGGGAGAGTACTTTAGTATCATGTTTTATGATCATCTTAATTATTGTGAGACCTTATCAGAATTCATCCTCTAAGGACATCTTAGTGCATTCTTATGTCTAAGAAGAGGATTCATGAATTGTTGAAGTGGCTAAATCAAGCATATGAGTCATACTTCGTTCCAAAACAAGTCTTAGAGTCATACTCCAAGATTGTAACTTGAGTGACACATCCTAAAGAAGGTTATTAACACTTGTCAAATGTAAGAGTAAAATGTGTTCTACTCTTCTTCATTTGAAATTGGTAAGTTGTGATGTTTTGGATAAAACAAAGACCAACTAAGGAAAATTGTGTGAAGTCTTTGTTTTGTTAAGAATCCACACTATCTCATAAATATTTGTTTGTCAAGGAATGGGTCTTTGAAAGAGAGTCTTATATGTCAAGAGGACAGTGGGAGTCTAAAAGATCCTGAAAGATTTTCAAGATCTAATCAAGATTAAAACATGTAATTTATCACTAGCACATGACTTGAGGTTTATAACCTATCGTGTTGACATATTCCTATTTCTGTGCCCATTCCAGTTAAAGTTGGGTTTGCATATGAGTTCTGGGAGTTCTCAATTAGTTGCATAACAACTTGGAAGAAATGGCAAGCTGTCACACCCCAAAACCAAGAACGGCGGAAACGTTCTGGGGCGGAGGACGTCATTTAATGTATTACAACAATGTAAACTAGTAAACAAGCAACAACATCATCCATTGCATTAATAGTATAATTTTTAATTACAAGTGTGTTCTTTCATAGTATAAAACAACCTAAAGAATAATAATGAATAATCAAAATATAAGACGAGTCTGGACAGCTCCGTCTTCATAAAACCTGGTTGTCGTACCTGTCTATTTGTGACCTGAGAATACAAGTTATTTTGAAAGCGAGTATCAACCAAAAAGCGGGTGAATTCATAAGTATTTTAGTGTCACTGATTTGTAAAAGTTGTAATGAAAGACTTGAAATTTTTTTTAAAGAAAGTTCATATAGGTATGAAAAATGTTTGTAAGTAATTGTACACGTTTGAAAACCCTAGAAAATCCCATATTTCCTACTAGTATAAAAAGTAATCTTCTACCAAGATCTAAGTGTTTTGAAAGTAGTCTTCTACCAAGACCTAACTGTTTTGAAAGTAGTCTTCTACCAAGACCTAACTATTTTGAAAGTAGTCTTCTACCAAGACCCGACTGTTTTGAAAGTAAGCATCACTGTAAATGTGACGGTTTTTCCTTGTTTACCTATTAGAATAAAACTGTAGTATACCTCATCGTTTATGCGTAAGAGTCACAATATAAAGGTAATAAGGAAAATAGATTATCTATATCAAATATATCCTACCTCGTCGTTTATGTGAAAATATCACAAAGTAAAGGAGAAAAATAATATAATAACTAAAAAGTATCCTTTTGTATTAGGATAATCACGACGTGGAGACTCGCCAAACAGTACAACAGTGGACACCTATCGATGCTCCTTTTCCCTACTGTAGCTAACAGTTTTGGGTATGGAATGATAAGTCCCTAAACGTTTGTAACAGATTCTATGTAATAGTATCTATTAAATGTATTAATGTAACCGTGTTCATGTAAGCGTATCTCTGTAAGTGTATCAACGTAATCGTATCTATGTAAGTGTCTCTTATGTAAACGTACCCATGTAAGCGTATCTATGTAAACGTATTCATATAAGTGTATCTATACAAACGTATTCATGTAAGCGTGTCTATGTAAACTTATTCAAGTAAGCGTATTCATGTAACATGTAATGTATTAGTATAGACTCATGAATGAACTGACTCTTGTGTGATTCCTTGTACTTGGAATGGTAAGTAGTATTTCCTAACTATACCTATTATAGTTACTAGTACTATATAAGTATAACCGGAAGTATAACTTTGCTACCCAAAGGTACTGAACTAACTAATGGAACCTTTATACATATATATGTATACATGATATAAAATTAATATTTAGATGACATTCGGACGAGCAACCGATGCCCTAAGGCCACATCCCAACGAGGAAAAGGAAATAAGGTGAGTTAGCCTTCCTAAGTCCTTTAAAAATTAGTTATATAACTATACATATATGGGCATGCAATTGATAATATAAAAGCGTAAAAGAAGTTTTGTAAAACCTTTGAAAAGTTTAATACTAAGAAACGATGACTTGATGTCAGTTTATAAAATGATTTGAAATTATTTTGTTTGATAAAACAGTTTAAGTATCAAGAAAACCTTTGTTTGAAACATAGTTGTAACAGAGTTTAAAAGGAAACATACGGTGTATAAGACAGTTTAATATATAAAACGTTTAAGAAAATCATTTGAAGAAATCTGTTTGGTAAGACAGTTAACGTATAGTAAATCCATTTGCATGTTAGTTATTAATCACATGTGATTGATATAATAACTAGCATGATTCAACTTGTATCCCCCCGACACCTCATAAAGCATTTAAAAATATTTAGAAACATTTAAAAGGTTAATTTAAGGGGTATGAACTCACCTGCAGTGAGCGGATCGGATGGGAGTGTCGGACAAGTGCTTGGTGTCAAGTGAAGACTTAGACACACACAATGATCCTAATAACATATGAAGACATATGTATATATATATATATATATATATATATATATATATATATATATAATTAGTGATTATAACACTAATTAATCATGTATAAAGATCCTAATGTGAGGAAAACACTTTGGTTAAAGTGTTAGGAGGCTATCGGGTTGCAATAAAGGAGTGCAAAGCCTTATACGAGAGTTTATGGTCAATGGACCATACCTTAAGGAGTTTACGGCCCAGGGGAGTTTACTCTTGGCCGTAAACTCTCAATTGGGTCACCAAATGACGATCAAAGCTATAATGACTTAACTGGTTAAGTGTTCCAAGGCATAAACAAGAGGTTGGGTGGGTTTAAGGTCCAAGAATGGCCTTGTATGGTGTTTACGAACTGGGGAACACTTCCCCATGATTTTACGGCCGTAAACTCATGGTATGAAGTACTAAATAGTGTACTGAAGACCCTAGTTCAATGGTGTATGGTTCTATGCTAAGTTCTAAGGCTTACTAAGGTGATAAGGTGTCATTTGCACCCTTAAAAGGGTTTTACGACCCAAGAACATGTCTTGGCCGTAAACTCAGTGAATCCTATGATTCCTTATGTTTTCTAAGCCCTAAACATGATAAACCAAGTGTACAATGAGTTAGAATAAGAGTACTTATGATCTAGGAGCTTGAATTGTCGTTTTTGGTCAAGAACACTAGAGTGTGTTCTTGGTGGAACTTGAAGATCTAGAAAATGGAATGATTTCACGGATGAAATCATTTAAGATTACTAGTTCATGCAAGATATCAACTAGATAAGACAATAAGCTTATGAGATTTGAAGACCAGGGACAAAGATTGGGATGATACTTGAGAGGATTTCAGCCAAAAGGAAGGAAGGAATGAACAAATGACCAACATATCATCTTATAAGCAAGAGTCATTTCTTTGGGCTATAACTTCAGCCGATAAACCCCGACACTTATTCCTTAAGTGTTCAAGGCTTATAACGCTCAAATAAACTCTTAATTGTGCTAAATGATAGCAGGATATCAACTAGTTAAGACAATAAGCTTACGAGATTTGAAGACCGGGGACAAAGATTGGGATGATACTTGAGAGGATTTCAACCAAAAGGAAGGAAGGAATGAACAAATGACCAACATATCATCTTATAAGCAAGAGTCATTTCTTTGGGCTATAACTTCAGCCGATAAACCCCAACACTTATTCCTTAAGTGTTCAAGGCTTATAACGCTCAAATAAACTCTTAATTGTGCTAAATGATAGCAGGAATAAGTTTGACTTTCAATAAAGTGTTTGACTGTACATGATAGAAAATTCCGGGTTGTTACACAAGCCCTTGTGCTGCCAGGTGGCAAGAAGTTAAGACTGCACAAGTTCAGTCCATATGAGGGCCATGACGTGTTGCCGCATTTCCCACAATCTGGAATCAGTCAGCAGAACTGCACACTTAAATAAGAACCATGACGGGCCAACCTGTTGGCCACGACGTTGTGATGATTCTATGTGAACTCAAATTCTCGTAGGTTATAGGCCTATTTAAAGCAACTGATGGCTAGGGTTTGCACACCATCTTCCTTAATCACCTCCATTCACCCTCACGAAAATCCTAATCCTCCATTGGTTATTGTGAGCTCCTTTTAGGGACTTTTAACACCTCGTTTATTTAATAAATAAATAAAAAAATTAATGAATGAATAGTAGCCCTAAAATCAATAATGATTATGTAGCAGGGTGTTGGTCTGCGGGTGTAGCCGTAGCATTCACTAGTAGCCAGATAGTGTTAGAGTGTTGTAAGTCTGCGGGTGTAGCCGTAGCATTCAATAGCAGTCAGATAGTGTTAGAGTTTTCTAAGTTTGAGGGTGTAGCCGTAGCATTCACTAGTAGTCAGGTAGTGCTAGATTGTTGTGAGACTACGAGCATAGCTGTAGAATACACTAGGCTGGTAGACAGCATGAGCGTGTTGCTAGAACGCGGAAGGAACAATAGTACCCACTAGTTCGGGTGTAGGAGTAAGGATATGGAAATTCACAGATTGGATTTCAAAATTATTTGGATGGAATAGACCTAGTTGAGCCAATGATAAGCTTGTAGGAATCCAACTGCAGTTTTGAGATCAAGGAAGCAATGGATTGATTAAGGTTACATGTTATATAAGGCTATAATTGGTCATGTAGCAATCGCGTTTAGCCGAGGTTTGTTAACATCATGATTCGACGCACGGACCCAATCGGTTGGATCATGAGGTTGTTAGATCCTCAGTGACATGATAACTAGTGGCAACTAGTTCCAGAGAAGGATTTTGTTCAAAAGTCGTGAGAGGCGAATAAATAGAGAGTCCTTTGGCTCCGCAGCCGGGCTGGAACCCGGTATTTCAGATGACTGATGAACAATATGAGACCAGGGAGGTCTTGGTAGATTTTTGAAGGCAGCCAGGGCGCATCATACTGCTTCATACATTACAGTGTTTCAGGAATTTCAATGCTTCGGACAATTCAATGTCTCAATTAGTAATGGTACTTTGAGATTTTAGGTATGGTTAAAGTCACAGATAGCTTGGGATATGTTAAGTCACTCACAACAGGATTAGCTGAGCCTTGGCCAAGTATAAGCGATCTGTATGGATAATTAGGTCTGTGATCCTGCTTTATAGTGGGAACCTCGAGCTATTAGAAGTTGAGTAGTTAGTTGAGGGATAAACAGACTGGGTTCAACGATAATGATCCAGTATGAGTGGTCTGTCAGGGATTCAGACCATCTCAAGACAGTAGATTTCAGATAGAGTACATGTGATCTTGTTGCGAGGAATTCGTTCACCGATGGATTTCAGGGCTTTGCAAAGAGTGATCATGGCTACCCTAGGAGGGCAAGGGCGTGCCCAGGATGGTGACCATTTTACTAGAGTGGGTGGGCGTGTAACGAATGGTAAGGAATGAATTCATAGACTAAATCTAATTTAAGTGGGGGAGAGTTGTAACACCCCGTTTATTTAATAAATAAATAAACAAATTAATGAATGAATAGTAGCCCTAAAATCAATAATGATCATGTAGCAGGGTGTTGGTCTCGAGGGTTAATTGTCACGATTCTAGAAGTTGGGGGTATTTATAAGATTAATGCTTTGTGTTCGTAATTAATAAAGTCAATGAGTAAGATTTATTAATTCCAATAAATGGTTTGTATATATTTTAAGTCCAGGGTCCACATAGTAATTATGGGAAACTTCTTTTAAGGAGGGAATCAAGCTTTGGATAAAAGTTGTAATAGCACCAAAACCTCGAGGGCCGCTTCTGCCAATTTTTGGAAATTGGGTTCCATTTTCCACCTGATAGCCAACAAGCGTGAATCGGAGATTGCTAAAGGCTTATTGTCGCGATCTGCACCGGAATTTTCTACCTTCGATCATGCACCATCCACCTTAAATAGAGCCCTAATTTTGATTATGTGCGGCATTTGTGTGTGTGTAGTAAGAGAGAGAGAGAGAGAAGAATTAGAATGGAGCCTTCCAATAATTTTTCTGATCATTAGCTCTGGAAGCTGTGAGTGAATCGAGAAAAAAGAAAAAGAAAAAGAAACGATATGGAGGGGGAAGGAGCTGTGATATATCAATGAGAAAGGAGCGATTGAGAGCAGTAGTCGTTCTATTCTTTCCGTATCGAGGGCTTAGCGTTTTTATAGCAATGTTCAAGAAAATTTCGAGTTCTGGTGAGGTTCTAAATCAAGCCTATTTCGAGCGAGTTATATCACCGAAGGCGGTGCTTAAAGCCATCAATGGCAATGATGACTAGCAGGGTGTTTGAACTGCGCTTTTCCCTTGAGGAAAGCGTTGTTGGCGCTTTCAAAGAATCAAGTACCAGGAGATGGATTAGATAGCCTTGTTCCTCTCCAAAGACGATGACGGAGGCTGCTGAGTGCTTCCGAAAAACGACCATTGTGGGCCGGAGATGAGAGCTTTGTCGGAGGTGAGGTTGTCGCTGGAGTGGGAGTGCGGAAAGAATCAAGGAGGGAGGAGTTGTTTGGCATCAAAGTTGGAAGCGATGAAGGTACCGCCTCCCTTGGCCCCCTGTTTGGATACTTAGGTACAATTCCTATTGGGCTAATTAATTGTTTATTGGGCTGGTAAACCAATTGGCTAAATGATGAAGCTATCTAGTATTGGACTCGAAAATTGAGTGCACTAGCAAAACTTTATTTTGGCCGGTTATATATCAATTATCACATGAATAGTTATATGACAATTAGATGGGCCATATATAATTAAATACGGTTATCTGTAATCACTTATACGAACATGGTTTTTTGATGTAGACCGGGTAATATTAGGTCATGGAGTTAAACATGAAATATGATGGGGAGATGGTGAATTATAAGTAGGTGGGTTTATCTAAGAACATGTATATGGACTACAGTATTGGACTGGGCATTAGGATAAGGCCCATTAGGCAGGCTTGGGCCCAATTGGAAAAATTGGGCCATAGAGGGGCCATATTTGGGCCTTGAAAATTATAAGGTATTGGACTATTGGATTTACAAGGGTTTGGATCAAAATAAATGGTTGGGCCTTTAAAGTAAGACCATGTAAGGGATCTGGGCCCAATTTAGAAAATTAGGCCATAGTTGGGTTTTAGTTGAACATTAGACTATTGGGGCTTGGGCTTGAATCAAGCTAAGTTAGGGGTAAAGTAGTCTTTTACTCAAGCAAGGACTTATGAATATGTATTTGGGATCCATTTATTAATTGGGTTTAATTTGATGTTGACAGCTTGATGATCTGTCAGACAGCAGCCCGAGATTTATTCACGGGACTTCAACAATGCGACGTGAGTTTCCTTCCAGTAAGAACGGGTCTACAACCACATTGTAGGCCCGTTTAGATAGCAGTAGTTCAATATGCTTGATGTGTTTGTGATTCAGGCATGTCTATTTGCTGTGTGTTCCGGGCTGCGGTCCGATGCAATATGCAGTAAATGTGTTATTCTTACATGTTATGATTATGTTATTCTATGTTTAGTTAGTTCCGGACCCCCGTCTGATGCAGAAGGCGAGGCCCTAGTTAGTTCCAGACTTCGGTCTGATGCAGTGGACAAGGCCCAAGACAGTTCCAGACTTCGGTCCGATGCAGTGGTCAAGGCCCATTATCTGCTTTATATGTTATTGTATGGTATCTGGTAGTTTAGGGGAGCTCACTAAGGTTCGTGCTTACAATTTTAGTTTTGGTTTCAGGTACTTCAACTAGCAAGGGGAAGGGCTCGGGATGATGGCATGGCACACACCATAGTTTTAGCCTGGGAGTTAGACTCTGATATTTTGTCATGTTATTGACATCATTTTGATATGAGACATATTTTATAATATTTTGTGACACACAACTTATGGTTTTCTCATATGATATTTGGATATTATGGTTTTAGTAATGTTTTCAAACGAAGTTTTTGGCTTGTATTTTCGGGATGTTTCAGATTTCTCGACAAGAAGAAGAACAAAATAGAGTTTTGATGCCTCATCTCAGCTTCCAAGCCTCACCATTCCATAGGTTTTATATGTTACAAAAATCATGTAGCGGAAAACAACTTAACTTTTAAATTCTCATGCAACCTAGTAGGATCTATGTTTACACCATTGAAAGCTATGATCTATGAACATCAAAGGACCTTATGGAAATCATGTGACTTTAGAAAAACATAAGATAGTTAGGGTTTGCATACCTTTTGATTATTATTTTAAATAATCAATAATATCCTTCTTCAAAAACTCTTGGAAGCCAGCACCAGAATTCTCGTGCCTCTGATTGTTCACACCTAAACCCTAACAATTAGGAAACTTGAAGAGAGAGGAAAGGGGAGGTATAATTTCGGCTATCCTTGTAGGAGAACTGGTGGCCCAAATATGAAGGATATAAGGCCCTATTTATAGTTGTTAGGAATACCCAAGATAACCCTAATTTGAATAAAATACTATAATTTTAAATTAGGTATTTATCCTTATTCCCTAATTATGATCAAGGGATATTCTAGAAACCCTAGAATATTCCCCTAAAATTGTCCACGTCATATGGGGAAGGTTCTGGAACCCTTTTGTTCAACTATTGAACAAATATAGCTTAGGCCCTTGTACTTTTAATTAATCCCAAAATTAATTCTAATTAATTTATGATTAATTCATAATTAAATAACCCTATTTGTAATTAACATATTAATCTCACAATATATTAATAAATCATTTCTTTATATTTATTAATCAGTCTCACTCTCTCTCTCTATCTATCTCTCTAAAAGTCATCTTATTCAATTACTAGGTTTGAGGGCAAACGAAAAGGACTTTGCCAATAGTTCAAGTATATACCAATTTAGTTATTGGCTTAGATACCTAATCCAAGATCATCATCTTCTATCACACACTCTGGACCTTTTTGAGTATTGAAGCTCAATGTTTATGATCCTATTGATGGGTTTTATAGATTACATTAGCTATGTGCTTGCGGAATTTCACTTATCATTTAAGGGCACATGTAACCTAAATGATCTATGTCTTTAACACTTTGAATGTAACATGCAATGAACAACAAAATCAACTTTAACCCTAATGAATAACTAGTATAATCAAATACAAGAATTGAGTTACATACCTTTGATTTGTGGTAGTAAACAAATCACTTGAAACTCGTTATAGAAAAACCTTCGAAAGCAAGCACCAGAAATCTTGTGCCTCTAATAACTCACACCCAAAAACCTCGAAACCCTAGAATGAAGAGGAGAGAGAGAACAGAGGTATACTTCTCGTTCCTAAGCCTTATGGGAACATCATAAACGAAATTGAGGCCATAAGGGATCATATTTATGGTTTAGGTAACTTAAGTACAAAGCAAGATTTGAATGCTTAAATAATAGATTTAATCCCAAATCAAATCCTTTCCTTATCTACATCCAGGGGGCTTCTGGAAATCCTAAGGAGGCTCCCAAAATTGATCACCCCTTAGACGATTCTAGAATTGCCTTTTTTTTGTTCAACTATTGAACAATTACAATTTAGACCTTGCACTTTCAATTAATTCCAATTAATCCCAAATAAATTCCATATTAATTCTGATTCATAATTAATTAATTCTAACTGATTTCTTATTAATTTATTGATCATATAAACTAACAAATTATATATATAACAATTGATCTCATTTTAATTAATTAATTACATACTAAATTAACATACCGATTATCTATTTCCAATTAATGTATTAATCACATAATATATTAACAGATTATTTATCTCTCTTTCTCCTAATATCATTTCTAGCTATTTTTGGTTATGAGGACAACACAAAAGGAACTTTGCTAATAATTCAAGAGTATACTAATTTATTTATTGGCGTATACAACTAATCCAACTGTCTCACACTTGGATAACTCTAAAACTAAATTATACGTATAACTTCTAAATAAAACATAAAAGTGTGCTTTCGAAAGCAACTGTCAAACTCTGATCCGATCAGACATTGGTCGTAAGATAAGTGATCAAATATTCCTTCGTTCTGCAAGATATCATATAAATATGAGACATGGATCATAATCAATATCTTACAATAAGATTCTATTTCCCGATTTCCGATTTATGACGACTAGATTCAGACTACTAAATGGACACATGAATTCAGTCTGGATAAGGCCTTACACATGAATGTCAACATCAAATTGTCGACATCCCCAAAGATATTGCTTTTCCTATTAAGACAAATGGAACGAATAAACTTTGACTTATATGCTTGTATCCTTTACTCATCACGTTACTAATGCATTTTCGCAATACCAATGCAAAACCGACTTGTAAATTGCAACTCATATATCTATGCTTAAAAATATAAGATATTATCGTCTTAGAATTACTTGTGATAGAATCCATGAAGTAATTCTCTAAGCGTGGGTTTATCCAATACTCTAAATCCCCATTTACTAAGTATTCATGAACATTGTAGCAATCTTATTGCAATGTTTAATCTCCGTAGACAATCTACAATTCAATTTATGACAGTCTTAATTCACTACTTACTTCCAAAAGTATGAGCGACTGTGGAATTCGAATAGTCAAATTATTCAGGAAGTAAAACATGTAAAGTAAAAGACAATAATAAACTAATTAACTATAGTCTAAAACCTATTGAATATAACTAATCTCTTTTAATTAATTACCATAATAGTTATGACTTTATTTATTGTATAACGTTTGGAGTAATCAACTAACCACTTAACTTAAATAACATCATTCGTTCCATGTTAGGTACATACATAGTATGTCCCTCTATGGTCCTTCCTTTGTGAATAGATTGGCTGTAAACTATTCCAATGATGCTCCTTTCACAATTCCAAATTCTTGTCATTGTCTAAAATTTATTAGAATTCCAACCTTACATGCATTGACCTTCTGTGATGTCAAGGATTCAAAGTCATAGAGACTGAGCCAATGATATTACAAAATGTTCCATTGGAACTTTGTTAATAGAAATAATTCCATGGTAATGAAGTTTCAAATTCAAGGTACACTCCTTAAACACCTATCTTGCATCAAAGTTTCAATTTCAGATGTAGACTTAAAAATTAACTCTTATAAGGGTAATATTTCCATAGTCTAATATGAGCATCGATTTTAACTAATAATCATCTCAGTCCAAAACATGTCACTATGGTTCTCCAAAACAATACCATATTTCAAATTGTCCATAAGCAACCAATCTTTAGTAAACCTCAGAATGTTCTTGACGGTTGTTTAACAAATCCAGTTACATAAAAACTATAATGTTTTTCCTCTTAATGCTCAAGGCATTTATAAAAATCAGAATAAGTAAATATTATAGCATATGTAATTGATCCTATATCTAAAGCATAACGGACTCGACTCATTATATCAGATATCTGTTCAATCTCTTGCTATAATATTTCCATATATGGTAGTTCCTATGTTGAACTATTTCAACATGATATTCTGACTAAGTTCTATTAAACTATACAATCTAAACTTTTAAAATCGAAACAAAGTATGAATGCCCTCTTATTAAGTCTATCATAGCGAAACAATTCCCAAACCTTTCAATTTGCAAATTGAAAACCTTGTTCCTTACTAACAGTTTATGCAATACTAGCATAATAGTTATGCTCCCACTAGCTTTTACATGTACCCAGAAATTAACTGGTCTTTTACAAATAAATACTCTTGATTTCCTTACTGAAGTACAAATTTCTGTTATGCGATGCTTTGATAAGTTTCGAACTAGACATCTTAAGCTTATACACCTTCATTGGATAGCTTATGTGTGTGTTTAAACCCTTTCAAAACATATAGATATATGTCTTGAAAGTGCAAACAATTTCATACCATTCCTCACAATTCAAAATATGAAGAGGGATGACGTAATCATATTGTGAATTTAAGAATGCAATTAACACAACCAATATCCATACTAATCTTTATCAGATCTTTTAAAATCTACTTTCCAAAGTATTTCCTCACAATCATCCCAATGAATTAGAGTAAATCTTTGCCACATAGACTTCAAGGAGCATGTGTTCCCATCCTTGTGAATATATCATTTCCAACCTACAATCATAAGATAAGGTTTAGGACAAAACAAAATTCAAATTTAGCTTTCCTTCATGGACTAAAATTTGCTATTCTAAATTTATATCCCTCTTGTAGAACGAGGGCTTACAAGTGCTTATGTGTTGTTAAGAAACTCACCTATAATGATCAATGTACTTTCACTGATCAATGTTCTTTTCTTTTGAAGTTAAACGAAAAAAATATAGAACTCATAAGCATTGTCAACTCAACTAGAAGCTGCGTAGAAATAAGAATGTCTCAATCAAGCGTAACTGGTTCTCAACCTTAGATCATGTGCTAGTGAAACTAAAAGGTTTATTAACGATTAACTCCTGAAACTCTCGAGATCTATAAGACTCCCACTGAATTCTTGACATATGAATTTTCTCTCAAGGAATTTTCATTAACGAGCTAAAACATATATTCAATAGTTCGTGTGGATTCCCGACAAGAAAACACTTTATAAAATTGGTATTAGTTCATCTTTTGTTTTGACGAAACATCAAAACTCCAATTCTAAAAGTTCTAGAGTAAGAAAACATTATTACACCACATTTAGCGAGGTGTTATAAACCTTTTATTATGAAATAAGTTTCAAGACACGATTTTTAGTAACTAGAGCATGGCTCTAAAACTTTCTTGGAAACAAAGTATGATTCATCTCCTAATTGAAACATTTCAAAAATATATGACTCGTCTTCTTAGGCATGCAATTGTACTACGATGTTCTTCGATGATCAATTGTGATATAGTTCCACAATCATTAAGATGATCATAAAACATGACGCTAAAGTATTTTTCTTTTCCTTTCAGATTGGAGAAACTTTTATCTTTCTTCCTAATAGATTCTTCTATTCGTTCTGCTACTCTTTGGATCTTTTCATAGTATTATAATTACGCTTAACCTTATAATCACAACCATATTTACTGAAACATCAGTAAATCATGATGAACAAAATTATCGTCATGTGTGGTGGATCTGAATAGTCAATATGAACATGTACTAGATCCAGTAGTTATTCAATTGACTCATGTAAACATGTAAACGATGAATTAGTTATAATTTTCCAATAAACAAGATTCTCATATACTATACAATGAAAATTATACAACATCAAGTATCTGTCCAGTTGGCGATGGGATTTTTTTTCACTTGGTCAATTATGACAATAGCACATGCAATATTATAAGAATCAAATCCATAATTAATATTACTATTATTAGAAATGTAACCAAGACTTTCATAAATTCTATTTGCAAGAAATACAAATAAAGGCAACCAGATAAACCAAAATTTCACTTTTATTGAAAATAAATGGAAAGTTGGAACTTGTACTTACAACGTATAAAATGAGGAATTATGTTTCTAGACATCTCCTAAGAGTAATAACAATATTTTACTAGTTTTTCTATTTACCATAGGACCAAACAATTTGATCTTGGATGCCCCCTTTGCATTGGGAAGATAAATCTTTCTGAACCATCATTGTCACCAATGTCCATGGAAATCTTAGAATTAGACCCAATAACCATCTCTTCTTTAGATGTTCTCTTAAGCATTTATGCTTCAAAAAAATCAACATTTATTTCAGACCAATTAGGGTCATGCCCATATTCATCATACAAAAATTCTAAATGAACAGGACATATGACTTTGGAAGCAAAAGATTAGTGAATTCAATGGCTTTCCTCCTTTGCAAAACGACATCGATTTATCCAACTTGTGAATCTACAATTTCCTTTTTTAGAATATGCATACATACACAATTTTCATTTTGATGTTTATAAGCCAATAAGGGTCGTGGAGTTTCGTATCTTTCAACTTGGGGAAAAAGTAACGTGGGGAGAGTCACTCGATGAGGAGGTGGAAAAGTTGAAGAGAGATGATATTCACTTCCATCATTTCCTAAGGAAGGGAAAACAATTTCACCTTTACTTGAAATTGGAAGACCATCTTTTGAAGATTGAGGAAAACCATTTTCTTCAGAATGAGAATGACCATTTTTATCTCTAAAATATCTAAAAGTTGGAATGGATAGAATTCAAGTTAGCTGTTTTTAATCCATAATTATTACCCAAAAAAATAAATTAAAGCTAAGATCCATATTTCCAATTCAAACTTTGAAGAGGGATGTCGTAATCTAATTTGAACCTATTTTAGGTAAGTAAGGCTTTGACCAATTTCAATCTTATGAAACTCCTAGATCTTTTGAGATTCAATGAATCTGATCAATGGCATGTTTAAGCTCATATTACGCTCCTACTTTTGTAGATGGGATGCTGAGGATCACAAACGATATGTGAATAACCATGCAAACCCGCTTGACAATGTAACGCCCCGATTCTCAGGTATTGTTTAAATAAGATTTTTTTGGGTTAGGCTCTACTCGACGAGTTGGTTTCCCTACTACCCAAGTAGCACCAGGGTGGGATCGTGAGTTAAGTGACCTACTCGACGAGTCCATATTAGGACTTGGCGAGTAGGAGCTGACAGATGAAACCCTAAATCCTGGGCTTTGCACCTCTATTTAATGGAGCCTCAACCTCCTTTGGCCTCTTTGTAGTCTTTGAGAGCTCCTTAAAACCCCAATACGCGTATGTGTGTGCCCATTGTGAGTTTGAAGGTTGAAAAGAGGATCTTTGGTGGGAGAAGGCTTAAAGGAGAAGGAGATTAGAGCAAGTAGAGTGTGGGAATCAACACTTATCTCAGTTATCATCTTCTGGAGGTAAACAAATCGCCTTTTTCCTTATGAATCTCTTATATTGATTGATTTTTAGGGTTTTTGTGAGATATTGAGTTGGAAAGATGAGTTATGGGCTAGATCTGAGGTTGTAACTTCAGATCTGGACCCTCCTTGGATTCTAGAAGCATAAGGTTGTAGTTTTGGTCATGATTGAGGTCCCTCTTGAGCATGAAGCTCCATTAAGAACTTAAAATGGGTATTTAGAACCTTTATAGCCATGCATGCACGTAAAGTTTGCAACTTTATGTGATAAGCATGCCCTTGAAGCTTGGATCTATGATTTGGAGCTGCTTCATGGATCAAATCAAGTCTGTATGGGAAAAGGATTGAATGGACTTGGCGAGTCGCAAGGTTGACTCGGTGAGTCACATGAAGATGGTCGTGAGCTCGACGAGTTAGATGAACAACTCGGCGAGTCCGATGAAGATTACCATAAGACTCGACGAGTTGAAGAACAACTCGACGAGTCGTATGAGTTTTCCCTAGGATATGTATGCATTTGTATCGGTCGAGTTGAAAGGAGGGAACTCGAAGGGTGACCTTAAAGGTTGGACAAGAATCGAAGGGACTCGACGAGTCACCCCGATGACTCAGCGAGTTGGGATGTGCTTCAAGGAACTCGGCGAGTAGCCGGTGGTACTCGGCGAGTTGGGGGTCAACATGGACTGTTGACCTTGACTGAGGAATTTGACTTTGGTCAGGGGTTGACTAGTGGGTTATGGAGTACCTTATAAGGTTAAGGACTTATGAGTACATTGTACTATGATCATAGGTGGTGGAGCACGTGTCAAGTGAGCCGAGAGTTGGAGATTATATTTCGATTCGACATCTGCAAGGTGAGTTATCCTCACTATATCGATAGGGTCTACGGCACCAAGGCCGGCCCTTTAGTTGATATTGTTATGGTATGCTACATGTGGTTATGATCTGTTAGATCAGAATCAGGGTAGACAGTATGTTATGCTCTTATGATCCGTAAGGATTGGTATGTTAGTGACCTGCTAGGTCGGTAATCTAGTTTACGAGAGAATTGTATGATTGATGATCAGTGAGATAGATATCTTGATGTTTGTATATGCTAGTATATGATAGTTATGCACACATGGTTATTTGCTTATCGGTTGGGTTGAGGCGGTCCTGCTTTGTGCTGAAGGCCAACATACCCTATGAGTGGTCCTGGGAGACTGTAGGCCCACGTGGCGGACCGGTCATGCCGAAGGTTCGAGATAGATTCAGATAGATTGTAGGCCTAGTAGGGCGGTCCAGTCAGGCCGATGGTCTAGTATGCACGTTGATTGATTGATTGTTACCGATATGGCATTGTCAGTGTGGTATTGGTATTTTGGGGGTAGCTCACTAAGCCCTCGAGCTAACAATTTTTAGTTTATTGTTTCAGGTACTTCAGGAGATCATGGCAAGGCGAAGGCGTGACCGTGCCGCTCCTCATCCTTATGCTATGATTTTCGGAAACTATGATGGATATTGATTTGAAAACATTTTTTGCAAACGATACTATTTGATTTTTAATGATGATTGAAAAAGTTGAAATTTGACGCAAAAAAATACGGATGTTACAGACAACCTTAATGTCATTTATCATCTCACCTTGATGTGTCTGTTAACCACACAAGCTCCATTAATAATCATAATTTTTTAATATGTCCATAATATCTCTTTATAGTCCCTATTAGTGAGTCGGTTGACTACACTCGCTCAACTAACGATATATAAACCATGATGTGCGTTTTTCATGGATTAGCATATTTTTCATATTTGTCCTAAAGTAACTATGAGTAGGATTATAAATAAATGTTTAGTTACTTTATATCATTATTCATACTAATAAGATTGTATCCTAAAAAATTCGCTCGGCTAACAACCCTCCACCATAAAAGAGAGTAGTGGCTAAGAATGAATGCGCAACGACGGTCATTTTATAGTCTGATTTCTTAAACTCCCCTTATAGTATGGCTTCATGAATGAGACATACTAGCGATTTGAATGACTTGTCTTATACATATAATATATATTAAATGTTTAATTATATATAGTAGAAGGTGTACTTTAAAACATTTAATATAAGGTTTAATCTTGTAATTGTATAAATTAAACATTTTTAATTTAATTAAATTTAAACCAATTTATGGATTTAATATTTATCTTTTAATTAATCATTTAATTAAAATAATAATAATATCCATAAGGATAATATTAACTAATCTTGTAATCAATAATTATGTAGTCTAAGGATATCTCCTAACATTTAGGGATTTAATTAATTATCTAATACAGGCAAAAAAAAATCGGATTATGGAAGATATTGAAACATATAACTACCAATTAACAACCGCATAAATCACATGAGACAAGAAAATCCACAAAACAATATCTGGCAGATCTCATGTCATGAGAAACAATGCTGACAATGTGAGAAACAATTTTTCTCAAAACCATTTTGATCAGTTCATCTAATGTACAAACAATGTTAGACACACCAAGAGCTATGATGTCACTTATGGGTTTTATTGATTACATTTCCTATGTCACTTATGCAAGCTAATGGATATATGTATTTAACACTTTGAATGTAACATGTTATGAGCAACAAAATTAACTTTATCCTTAATGAACACCTAGTATAATCATGTACAAGAATTAGAGTTACATACCTTTGATTTGTTGTAGTAAACAAGATTTACTTTCCAATTAATATATTATTCACATAATATATTAACAAATTATTTATCTCTATTTCTCCTAATATCATTTCTAATTATTTTTGGTTATGAGGGTAACCCAAAAGGAAATTTTCTAATAATTCCAGATTATACTAATTTAGGCATTGGCTTAGACACCTAATCTAATACCTATGTGCATAGATCTAGGTTTTTCATGTGCTTTTTTCATGTTTAAGGTAGTTAGAGTGTCGGGTTTCCATAAATTTGCCAACTTTGTAGATCTACAAAGTCCCTTTGTAGTTAGAAGTGATGGATCTAAAACTTGATAGAGTTTTGAACTTTGTAGTTAAAGGTGACGGATATGAGCTTTGATAAGGTTTTGAAACCTTACATGAGATTTTGAATCCATTTTACACCATTTTGACCTAGCTTGAGTTCAAGAAAAGCATGTCTATCAGGCAACGAGTTTTATGATCTTTTAGAAGTCTGAAAGCCTTCTGGAAAGTATGGATGGGTGGGGTAAAGGATTTTTTTTGATCTTTTATGATCTTTAACCCATTTTACACCATTTTATGATCTTTTAGCTTGAGTTCAAGCCAGGCCTATCCCTTTCGAATTGGAAGTACCTAAAACAATAAGAATAAAACCATAAGCACAAAGCTTAGTGAGTTCCCAAAAATACCACATACCATACATATAAATTGGCCTAGCCCACATACTAGGCCCAATTTACCATATGGACTCAGTCCTTCCAGACCAATGGGCCCAACCTGACTTACAAATGCAAGAGTCATAAAGAAAGTTAGGTCCATACATAACATAGAAGAATCCTAGCCCTTCCTGATCCACGGAACTAGCACATCATATAAATGCCAGAGTTACAAAGACAACTCACATAACAGATCCTAGTGGGACGACATTGGAGCCTGCGATCCATGGGTACAGTGAGGAGACTCACCTCAATCTAAGATAACCAAAACATACGCGCCGCCGCACCCGAGATCCTCACACTGACCACAACTAAATTACCCCCAGTCAATAATTAAGACAATTTCCCAAACTATGATGTGCAAACTGATGGGTTTTACTATACTACAACATCCTATGGTGAACATATAACCCTAAATGTTTTGGATCTATGTTTTCTCTATTTATACATGTAATATTGTTTCCAAAGAATTTAGCCTACACCTAACATGGAATGACATAATCAACATAAAATAGAGTTATAGAATTACCTCTTTTTTTTAGCTTGTAGAACTTCTTGAGTTTGGCCTTTAAGAACTTAGTGCCCCAAGTGTTGCACCTCAAATGGAATCACAACACACCTAGAACAAAGGAGGCTTTTGAGAGAGTATTTCTTGCACCAAAATCGACTCAATGAACTCCAAGATCACTAGTGTATGTAGTAGCGAATTTTTGACGCTAAGTGGCTTCTTGTATAGTGTGGCAAGATTAGGGTTACACCATCTAAACCCTAATGTGTGACAACCCGAAATCTCTGTCTGTAACTCAACGCAATCAATAGGAAGTCAAACTTGCTTTTGCTTCGGTCTTACTTTGTTTAGGATCAGTTTGAGAGTCTCTAAGCCTTGTATACTTAGGGATTGAAGGTTGAGAAGTGCCAGTTCGGGATTAGAGGAATTTATTCGAGCCGGGAACATCATCTAGGGATGTTGACGGCCGCAAACTAGGCTCACGGGTGTGAACCCATTTTGGCCGTGACCCCCCCTATATATATATATATATATATATATATATATATATATATATATATATATATATATATATATATATATATATATATATATATATATGTTCTTCCTTCATTTACCCCTCATTGCTTCTCTCCTTGGCCAAAAACTCCTCAAGACTCTCTCAAGACTCATCAAACAAAAGCTCTCTTTTCACCCCACAAACGTAAGTAATTCATCCCTCTTCACTTGTTAATCATGTTATTCATGTAAAGAGCTTCGTATTCATCCATTAATTCATCATCTTCATCACCATCTTTATGAACTTGAGGAGTTCACAACCGTAAACCCTTCATATGGCCATGAAGCTTCATAGATGGGCTGTAAACCCATCAAATGTTCATGTGTGCTTGGGCCATGAACACATCTTGGGCCGTGAACCGTTCATGTGTTCATGGGCCATGAACACATCTTGGGCCGTAAACCCATGGTGGTTTAGACGTGAACTCCATTTCAACCCTCATTCTTGATTCTAACACTTCATTGCAAGTGTTTCCTACATTACAAGGGTGTTTCCTATGATCATTGGTGGTCTTAGACACTAATTTTATGCCTTTACATGTTAATATGTGCTCAATAGGACCATACTATGCTCGGGACTTCACTTAGCATTCTAAGCATCCTATCTTTGTCATTCATTCAAATCATTCACAATCAGGTGAGTTCATACCCCTATATTTTCCAAGCTTTTAATGTTTTTAAGGGGGGGGGGGGGGGGAGGAAATAAAAGTAAAACCACAAGTAACCATGTGTTTGAAAATATACTTTGTTTTAATTTATTTTCCTATCGTTAGCATACGTTGAATATAGAACGTACTAAACATGGTAAACATTGTTACTACTAGACTTCAAAGGTATAGGATTTTCCAGGATAAATATCAGTAGTTTACAAAAAATAAGATTATTATTCATTTAAAAAATATTCCTTATTAATTCTATAATTCCTTAGTTTATGCAGTCGGGTTACGTATGACGAATATCCGATAGACTATGGACTGTGTGGCTTTTGCCGTATTCCCTGTTCCTTGTTTGGTTGTGGGTTTAGGGCAGATCCACACAATTAACTATCTGTTCGATATTGGTTTATACATAACTACTACGATCTAAGCAGTTATAGAAGTAATGGGTCAATCATGCTTTAAATCATGAAATATTGGATTTTCTTGAGGAACATTATCCACAGATATCAAAGGACTAGAATAGTTAAAACTGTAAGTATCTAGTGTATACTTCAGGGTTATATACATGAGGATCCGACAACCAGTGGGGTGTGTAGCCTCCACCTCATTTCATGTTCCTTGTTTGGTTGTGGGCTTGAGGCAGAACCACACAATCGATTGTTTGTTTCATCTGGATTGTATATGATTCGTATACGCTAAGTACTTGTAGGAGGAAATAATAAGATTCATTTGACATTCGTTACATAAGAAAATATAAGGTTTTCTTGAGAAACACAACATAATTTTCGAAAGAACGCATAATAGTTTTTTAGAACAAAACGCTTATGAACTCACCAACTTAATGCTGATATTCTTTCAAAACCTACTTGTATTCTCAGGATATTAGTCGACAGGTACATGCGCCGGGTTCAAAAAGATGGAGCATAGTAGCTTCAAGTCTTTACTTTTTATTTACTTTTGAAGTTAGTATTATATGAATCAAATGTAATGTAAAAATTATACTATTAACACAATGGTTGCTACCTTGATTACTATTATTCAATTGTTGTGATACTATACATGATGTCCTCCGCCCCTGAACGTTTCCACCGTTCCGGTTTGAGGGGTGACAAATTGGTATTTGAGCATTGTTTATAGTAAACTCAGTATATCAACCAGTAAAAGATATACAACTATAAATACAATGGGGCCAGAGTTCTCTGACTAAAAGTATACTTTTAAGATATAAGTATTTTTCGAGAAGTATACTAATAAGCATACATATTAGGAACATGTATCACAATAAGAACAAACAAAAGTATTTAGATGTTGGACACTACCTGATCACCTATATTTATTTGAGATACGGCCAACATGTGTTTGGGAGTGGTAGTGGTGTTGCAACGAGTCTAAAACTAACCTAATTCTACATAAAAAAGATCCATAGAACAAAACATAAGATAAAATACTATACAAGTATTTTAGGCACTATAACAAACTTACATGAAAACTAAAAGACCTTTACTGGAAGGTCTACAGTTGCGAAGTGCATTCTTCCATGGTTATATATAATTGGGATCTTATAGACTTATAATTCGTGATCTTCGCTCTACTACAAGTTCCTTGTTTGGTTGTGGTTTTAGAGTAGGATCACCTATTCGAAGGTCTATTTGGTCTTGGTTATATACAGCTTGCATGCACTGCTTGACTGTAGGAGGACCCAATTTAGATCGTCAATAACTACAGAAGAAATATTTTACTTAATCTCATAAGATTCTTAATCTCATAACTACAGAAGAACAACCTAGATATAGATAGCCACTCCACTATAACCACCAACAAAGAAGTCAACGAATAATAAGAGAGGGTTCATAAAGTGGATTCCGAGGAGGATCATATGAGGATGAAAATCTTCCATCAGGAGGTCATGGAGATCTATGGTAGAACACGAAGCATGATCTACAATGGACAGAAAACCCCTCCCAAGGTGCGTAAGGTGGTAGAGCACCATATAAGTCATACTAATAAATAACTAATTAATGTGATCTAGTAAGTTAGTGATCCAACACCTCCTCAGTATGACCTGGTTGTCTTTTAGGCGGCAGTAACAGCTGTCATGACTCAAATCAACTCAAGACTTCATAACTTGTGGAACCAAATCCTTTGAAGGAAGTGGAGGAGTCATCACCATAATGTGATGGTTCGAAAAGACAGAATCAATTTTTAAGTTACGCGCATGCCTAATAGGGAGCAAGGTGAAGTTTGCTGCCTGCACCTTCTCTGACAGAGCCATTACATGGTGGAATAGCCATGTCAAATCATTGACTCTTCCACTAGCAAACGCAATGGGATGGGAAAATCTAAAGGAGATGATGTTGGAAGAGTACTGTCTTAGGGCCGAAGTAAAGAAAGTAGAGAACGAGCAGTGGAATCTTACCATGGCAGGCTCTAACATTGTAGTATACACCAATAGATTCAGAGATTTAGCTGCATTATGCCCAGGGATGGTTACCCCAAAGAACAAGAAGGTAAAGAGATATTTTGGGGACTACCTTCTCCAATCCAAGGAAATGTATAAGCATCGAAACCTCTTACGTTTGACAGTGCCAAATGTCTGGCTCGAACATTGGTGGATTGTGGAATCTGCCAACACCCGACAGTCGTTATGTTGGAACCCTCCCTGAATGTAATAAGTGCAACTTTCATCATACCGAAAGGTGTCAGAAGATGTATTGCAAGAACTGTCTCAGAAGGGGACACACCATCCGTTTCTGTAGGGCACCGGCATGCCCAATCTCTCAGGTTCCATTTGAGGAAGTAAGTCAGACCTACTATGAAGGTGGTAAAATCGGTCACTAAAGAAGAGATTGCTCATTGGCTAGAAACCCTGTTGAAGAAGAAAGAGTGCCAACAATCACTGTAGGAGAGTCTACCCCAGAACCACCTGAGAACAACGGTACATTTCCTAACTAAATCCTAACTATAATAATTTCTTCATCGTCTAAACAAAGCACATAGTTTATGTAGAAACTAAATACTCTTTCTGGTAAGCTATAATGACTTGGTGTAAAGATTGGGGCCATGTATAATTAAGAACCAATAGACTTAGAGTGCGTGATTCCGCCTTATTTCCTGTTCCTTGTCTGGTTGTGGATTTAGGGCAGAGTCGCTCAGTCGGCTGTCTTATCAACCTTGATTATATATGAATTGTAGACACCAAGCAATTATAGAGGGACCGGATAGGGATCATAATATCAAGTATCATTCACTAGAACAATCTTTCAGTTAGTACACACTTAATATAGTATAAAACATTCGCAGTAGTAATAGCAAGGTCAAAACAGAAAGCACTACAAACGTACACACACAGATGCATTGATGTTATAATAAAATGATCCTTCCGAACTAACTTAACACGCGATCCAACAACGTCATTCCGCTTAGTCTGAATGACTCTATGTTATACAAAACCCACGTGTCACCGAGGAGACCCTTTTCCTTGAACAAACAAAATAATAGAACTCACATCACTCATAACGAGAAACTAGATGTGGACCTCGTAATTGTCTCTCGCTTCAAACCTCCGAAGTACTCATGCGAGGAGTACAGTATCCTCCCGTAACCCTCCCTAAGTATTCCCAGCAGATCAGTTTGGAAATACTACTCACACAGCAAGTGAAGTTCAAGCAAAAAGACTAGGAACACATATAGTTAGCCTATATATGTTAAAGGTACATGCGAGGGTGGTATATAATTAATATTCTATAGACTTAGGATGTGTGTTTCTGCCCTATCTCATGTTCTTTGTCTAGTTGTGGACCTAGGGCAGAACCACCCATCCGACCATCTTGTCAATCTTAGCTATATACGACTTGTGTACACAAGGAAATGATAGATGAACCAGGTATGAGTCCCACCATGAACTTCAGGACAAAATCTCCTCAGGACTATTAATGGACATCCTACCAGTTGGATGAACATACACAAGCAAGTAAAACCTACACAGACCATAACAACAGATACAATAATAAAGATCCACTGAAACAAGCAGCGAGGATCCGAAATCACTAAAGAATGCAAGGATTTAATGGAACTGAACTACACGCATCATTTCCTTATCCTTAACCAACAACTCGGAATCCGAATTTCGGGACGAAATTCCCTCTATCAGCGAGATGATGTGACAACCCGAAATCTCTATTTGTAAGTCATTGCAATCAATAGGAAGTCAGACTTGTGTTTGCTTCGGTCTTACTTTGTTTAGGATTAGTTTAAGAGTCTCTAATCCTATTATACTTAAGGAATGAATGTTGAGAAGTGTTAGTTCGGGATTCGAGGAATGCATTCGAGCCGGAAACATCATCTAGGGATGTTCACGACCGCAAACTAGGTTCACGACCATGAACCCATGTTGTGCCGTGAACCACCACCCCCCCCCTCTCTCTCTCTCTATATATATATATATATATATATATATATTCTTCCTTCATTTACCCCTCATTTCTTCTCTCTTTGGCCGAAAACTCCTCAAGACTCTCTCAAGACTCATCGAACAAAAACTTTGTTTTCACCCCACAAACATAAGTAATTCATCCCTATTCACTTGTTAATCATCTTATTCATGTAAAGAGCTTCATATTCATCCGCTAATTCATCATCTTCATCACCATCTTTATGAACTTGAAGAGTTCACGACCATGAACCCTTCGTATGGCCATGACCTTTAATAGATTGGCCATAAACCCATCAAATATTCATGTGTTCTTAGGCCATGAACACATCTTGGGCCGTGAACCCTTCATGTATTCATGGGCCGTGAACACATCTTGGGCCATAAAACCATGGTGTTTTGGTCGTGAACTCCATTTCATCCCTCATTCTTGATTCTAACACTTCATTGCAAGTGTTTCCTACATTCTAAGGGTGTTTCCTATGATCATTAGTGGTCTTAGACACTAATTTGAGGCCTTTACATGTTAATATGTGCTTAATAGGACCGTACTGTGATCGGGACTTCACTTAGCATACCAAGCATCCAATCTTTGTTTCATTCAAATTTTCACATTCAGGTGAGTTCATACACGTAGATTTTCCGAGCTTTTAATGTTTTAATGCCGGGAAATACAATTAAAAGCACAAGTAATCTTGTGTTTGAAAATATACTTTCTTTTAATATATTTTCCTATCATTAGCATACATTGAACGTAGAAGGTACTAAACATGGTAAAAACTGTTACTACTAGACTTAAAATCAATTTTTCAAAACATGTGAGGATACAAACATTAGAAATATAGCTTTCAAGGCAAAGGAAACAAACTTATGAATTATGAAATAAAAGGTACTATTTTATAAGGATTCTTGTTAATAATAAAAAGGGTTTTCATCGTATTATTCGCAAATTCAATGAGAGAACTACAATGTGAGACATGTCTTCTAGGAAGTCTACCCCTTGTAACCAGAGCCTCCGGGAGGGAGAGCGTGAGTTTGCGTATAGATCTATATGGGATTGACAATGACGCACCTTGAATATTAGCTACAGTCAACCTAGGGTGACAAATGTCATTTAGTTTGCGATGTCCGAAGTACGTCGTAATGTTTATCGTCCATAGTATGGTTATAAGAACTCACTGGGGAAACAACGACTCGTTCACGTAATAATGTACTTAACAATCAGTCATCAGGGTTAGTAACTAGAGGATTGCTTAGTATATACATCAGGGTGATATGAAATTAACATCTGACATGCAGTGGGATGTTTGACTTCCGCCTCATTCCCTGTTACTTGTTTGGTTTTGAGCTTAGGGCAGAATCACCCAATCGACTGTCTATTCGATCTTGATTTCTATGACTCGTATGTACTAAGTAGTCACATGAGGGAATTAAAAACACTTTTAGTATATAGAACAATACGTTTTCAACTAGTTTTATTTATGTAATAAAACTACTATACATCACTGATTGTAGCCAGGGTTTTCAAACAGAACAATGCTTAAACAACATAAGTATGGTAGATAGTCATACTCTTTGATTTGGAACAGATAATTCAACAACTTACAGTTAGGGAAAGTATACGATTTTCCAGGATAAATATTAGTACTTTACAAACAATGGGATTATTATTCATTTAACAAATATTCATTATTAATTCTATAATTCTTTAGTTTATACTGTCAGGTTACGTATGAAGAATATCCGATAGACTGTGGAATGTGTGGTTTCCGCCTCATTCCCTGTTTCTTGTTTGGTTTTGGGTTTAGGGCAGATCCACACAATTAACTGTCTGTTCAATATTGGTTTATACAGAACTATTATGCTCTAAGTAGTTATAGAAGGAATGGGTCAATCATGCTTTTAATAAGGAAATATTGGATTTTCTTGAGGAACATTATCAACAGATATCAAAGGAGTAGAACAGTTAAATCTGTAAGTATCTAGTGTATACTTAAGGGTTATATACATGAGGATCCGAAAACCAGTGGGGTGTGTAGCCTCTGCCTCATTTCATTTTCCTTGTTTGGTTGTGGGCTTGAGGCAGAACCACACAATCGATTGTTTGTTTGATCTGGATTGTATATGATTCGTATACGCTAAGTACTCGCAGGAGGAAATAGTAAGATTCATTTGACATTCGTTACATAAGAAACTATAAGGTTTTCTTGAGAAACACAACGCACTTTTCAAAAGAATGCATAATAGTTTTTTAAAACAAAAGGCTTATGAACTCACCAACTAAACGCTGATATTCTTTCAAAACCTACTTGTATTCTCAAGATATTAGTCGACAAGTACATGCGTCGGGTTCAAAAAGATGGAGCATAGTAGCTTCGAATGTTTACTTGTTATTTACTTTTGAAGTTAGTATTATATGAATCAAATGTAATGTAAACATTATACTATTAATACAATGGTTGTTGTTGCTTTGATTACTATTATTCAATTGTTGTGATACTATACATGACGTCCTCCGCCCCCGAACATATCCGCTGTTCCGGTTTGAGGGTTTGACGTAATGTGCATGACCTTCCATATTTCTTAGGCTCCATGGGTTTAATCCTCCATGGATCATCCATGGGTTGTCACATGGGTTTAGCCCAACTGAAGGAATTATGGATCATTGGCCCACACCATAAGAATGAATGTTTTACCAATCAATCCCCATATATTTAATTTGTATCTTTTGATCACAAAATTAATTCCAAATTAATTCTTGATCAATACTAATTAAATAATATGATTTCATATTAATATATTAGAACTTATAATGTATTAACAAATCATAAATAACCTCTTCTCAAAAGTCCATCCTATCAAATTGTCTTGGTGATATGGAACTCAAATGTACCATGCTACTCTCGGGTCAAGTACATACCAATTATAGTTATGGTCTTAGACACCTAATCCAACAGTCTCCCATTTGGATAAGTCTAATAACTATTATTGCAAGTACAACTCCACAACCCAACTAGCAATCGTAGCTCTTAAAAGTCGTTGTCGAACTCTGACCTAGTCAATGACGCGTCCATTAGATAAGGGATCATATATTCCTCCATTCTATATATCATATTGACTAAGACATGGATTATAATCATATTCTCTGTCCATCTGTTGTTACTTGATTTCTGATTTATGATGACCGACTAATTGAACAAATCAAATCAGTCCCGGCTTGGCCAATCACATAGGGGTGTCATCTCTAAACCATCAAGGAGCCAATGAATATCGCTTTTATCTACATGGGGTAAGAGGAACGGATAAACTTCGACACAAATTCTTGCTTGTACTTACTCATCAAATTACATACAACAATATGTTTTATAACATCCAAGTTACTGGTGCGTTTACATATGTTAATGTGTAACCGACTAGCAACTACAACTCATATGTCTTCGTTTCAAGAATATAAGATATTATCGTCTCGTAATCACTTATGACAAAATCCATGAAGTGATTCGGATGAACGTGGGTTTAATCCAATACTCGAATCTTATTCTAGGGGTACTCATGAACACTATAGCAAACTTGTGCTATGACTAAAACACCTTTACAGACCCATTCATGACAGTCTTGCCTTAATACCTACTTCCAAAGTATGATCGACTGTGGATGGTTTGAATTTACCAATTATTCAGGAAGTCAAAACATGTAAAGTGAAACAAAAGAATAATACTAATCCTATATGGCCCCAAAACATTTGAGTGCCATATTGATTACTTATTATTTATTGTATAATGTTTTGATTTATCAACTTAATACTTGAATTTAAACAATAGCTATGCCTTTCTCCAAGCATGCACACTTTGTTTGTCTATGGTCCTGACTTGTGAAATAGATCAATTGAAAATAAACATTTCAACGATGCTCATTTCACAATTCCAAATGTTTATTGCAAGAGTGAGAATTCCAAATTTCTGGCACTGCTAGAAGGTGTTAGATTCTAAACTATCATGCAATGATTCTTTTGTAATGTCTAGGTACCAAAAGTCATAGAGACTCGACCAACAATATTACAAAATATTCCTTTAGAGATTGTTACAAGACAATTCCATGGAAATGATGTCTCAAATTTGAATTACATTCCTTTGAACATCCTTTTTACATAAAAGTTTCTAACTTTGTCATCTATTCTTCAACCACCAATAAGGAATCATTCCATATTTTCCATACGAAAACTCATTATTAATAGACTCCTGTCTATTCACAATAATGTCAATATGGTCCATCCATTACTATACTTCCCACTGACCTTAAGCGACCAATCCTTGGCGAACCTTAGATTGTCCTTAACAATTGTTTAACCATTTTAGTCATATCCGGTTCTATTCCTTTTTCTCTCTTAATGCCCTAGGCATTTGGAAAATTAAAACATGAGAATATTATTACATATGTAATCGATCCTAAACTCGAAGCATATGGGACACGATTCATAATGTCTAACATATATACATGATACTTGATCAGTCTTTTCCTATAATATTTCTATTTGCCATGTTCTCATAATTTGAATTATGAAGAAAGATGCTGTAATCATAATCAAATTTTGAGAACGCAATTATCATTTCCATATATAGAATTTCCTGATATTAAACCATTCTAACATAATATTCATATATATTTGACTAAATTTGATTAAAAACTCAATCAAAGCTTTTAGATTTTGAAATGAAGTATAAATTCCTCTCCCTTAATTTAGCAAAACAACTTTTCAAACCCTGTATCTTTGCGAATTTAAACTTTTATTTTCTATAATTAACATTGCTAACTTATAACACTTATAATAATTATGCTCCTACTAGCATAATAATTATTATCTTGCTAGAATAACACTTATGCTCCCACTAGGTTTGACATGTACCCATAAATCAGCTGGACTTCTAGAAATCAATACTTATTGACTTTCTTATCAAAGTTCAAATTTCTGATAAGATATGCTTCAATAAGACTTTATCTAGGCTTCTCAGACACATACACCTTTCCTTAGATAGCTCACATGTGTGTCTAAACATTTTTTTGAACTTACAACCATAAGTCTGAAATGTTTTAGACCTTTTCCATATCAAACAATTCGAATTATGAAGAGGGATGCCATAATCATCATCGAATTTGAGAATGCAAATATCACAATTACTAACTATTAAAATCTACTTAGTGAAACAGTTTCCTCACAATCATTTTCATGAATTGCAGAGAAACCTTATGACCCTTTAGATTTTATGTTGTATGTGTTTCTATCCATGTGAATTTTTCATCACCATAATCACAAGACAAGGTTAGTGACAAATCCAAACCATATAGACTGAACTTGTTCAATCTTAATTTCTTGCCACCTGGTAGCACAAGGGCCTACCATTTCTTCCAGGTTTTCATGCAAACAATTGAGTACACATAGAACTCACATACATAGTCAACCAACTGGAATGGAACAAGAACAAGAATATAGCAACACGATAGTTTATAAACGTCAAGTCATGTGCTAGTCATTGACAACATGTTTACTCTTGATTTGTTCTTGAAACTCTTCAAGATCTTTAAGACTCCCACTAACCACTTGGCATATAAGATTCACTTTGTCAAGGAACAATATTTCATAAACAATTATTCAAGTGTTAGTGGAGTTTCTTATCAAGACACATACTTCACACAATTGGTCTTAGTTGGTCTTAGTTGGTCTTTGTTTTATCCAAAGCATCACAACTTACCAATTTCAAATGTACAAGAGTAGAAAATATTTTACTCTGCATTTGATGAGTGTTATAAACCTTCTTAATTTAGTGTCACTTAAGGCATAAGCTTGGAGTATGACTCTAAGACTTGTTTTTTTGGAACAAAGTACGATTCACCTTTTGGTTTAACCATTTCAACAATTCACGATTCCTCTTCTTAGCCATACAAATACACTAAGGTGTCTTTAGAGGATCAATTGTGATATGGTCTTATCATCACTAAGATATTCATAAAAACATGATACTCAAGCACTCTCCCATCATTTCAGATTGGAGAAACTTTTATCTTTCTGCCTAATTTGATTCTTCTTATTCGTTCTGCCATACATTGAAACTGTTTCCAAAGTTTAGAATTATACTTAAACTTGTAAGAATAACCATATTTACTAAACTTTAGTAAATCATGACAAGTTATCTTATCGTTCTTTGTGGTGGACCTGACCAGCGCACACCTAGTGTACCTGATCCCTTAGTCCTTCACTTGACTCACATATACATGTGAACAATGAATTAGTCTTAATTTCCCAAATATGAAGGTTCTCATTAATCACACAATACAAGTTGCATGATTCCAAGTTTCTATCCAACTGAAACTTCGGTGATGAGAATCTTTCTTTATTTTGTAAATTTTGCCACTCCCACAAACAAAAGAATCAAATTCATATTCCTAAGATAGAAACATACAAAAATCAATTTTCACAAATGCCATTGCAAGGAGATATAATAAAATAAAACAAAATTTTATTTATTTAGAAATGTAGAAAAACTTTTCCTTAAAATGCAATTACAAATGAAAACTATGCTATTACAAATTTCTAAGCAATCTATCATAACTCTTAAGCAACAGCTCAAAAATCCGATCATCGAACCATGTGATTCAAATCCATCTTCGCGACCAGATTCAAGATACTCTTCCTTTTAAGCTTCCTTCCTTTTGCATGATCCTACAAAACATCAAAATGCGGCGTTGCTACATCATGTATTAATAATCAACAATTAGGAACTTAATAGAGTTAGATAGTGGACTTACAAGAAGCAGAACCATACAATCTGACTAAAGTTTTGAGGTAGTCAGGGCATCTTTAATTCCAATGTCCCTTTCCTTGGCAATAGAAATAAACAGGCTCATTGGGAATGACATATGGAACAATCTCGAATTTCGCCCTCTCTTATGATCAAAACTTTTGTTCATGGCCAATTCCTTTCCTTTAGGAGAAGGAATCATTTCTAGGATATCCATGTCATTGCCCATGTCATCTTGAGAGGTAGATCTTACAATAAAATTTGCTAGACCATTGCGCCAAATCATTGCTCATTCAGCACCAATCAACAAATAAGTAAGATCAATAAGGGTCATGTCATGATCTATCACGTAGTTGTCTTTAATAAACTCACTATATGACTCGGGAAGTGATTGAAGAACCCAGTCAATAGCCAACTTCCCTGGGACCACGACACCCAACATTCTTAGCCTGTCAATGTGTGACTTCATATCCAAAACATGTGCACACACAAACTTTCCATCCTTGTGTTTTCTATCCAATAGGGCTTGAGTGATCTTGATGGCCACATGGGATATCATCTTCAAGAGGAAAGCTTGTTCCAAAAGATTTTGGAAGACCATAGTTGTCTGAACTTGACATCTATAATAGGAGAAACTCAGGTTAGTTGATTTAAGTCCTTAATATAACACCCAAATGAAATATTAAGGGTAGGAGCCAACACAATATTTTACAATTTGGAAGAGGGATGCCGTAGTCCAAATGCAAAATATTTGAACGTAGGTAAATGACGATTTACCAATTCCACCATGAAAAACGAAATTGATAAAAGTTTTAACGGATTGAAATTCCGAGATCCTTAGAGATTCCTTGAACTTTTCAATGGCATGTTTAAATCTCGATTTTGCCCTTCAAATTTGTGATTGGGATGCCGAGGATCACAAACAAGGTGTGAATAAACATGCAAATGATCTTGGTACATCTAATGTTACAACCACCTAATCAATGTGTTGGTTAACCACACACGCTCCATTTATCTATGATTAAGATCATGCTACCCTTTTCTAGACACTTTCAGTCCCAGATTAGTGTGTTGGTTAACTACAGATGCTCCGCTAATGACTTAACAAGGTGTAAATTGCAATTTCATGGGTTAGCATGAAATTCACATTTTCCTAAGTAACTATGATCGGGAATTAATAAGTGTTTAGTTACTTAGTATTTCATTTTACTTTTAATAAGATTTTAGATGTCCTGTCAAACCCGTTCGGCTAACGACCCTCCACCAGTTAAGGAAGCGGTGAATGAGAGTGGATACCCATTAAACTACCATTTTATAGACAGTAACCTTATACTCCCCTTACAGACCGACTTTGTGATTGAGGCCTACTAACGATAAGACCCACATTACTCTAATCAATATATATATATATATATATATATATATATATATATATATATATATATATATAAATATTAAACCTATAATATTATAATAGTATAATTGTTGAATTTTAAACTTTTAAAATTCTAGGGTTTGGAACTAAATGTTTCAAAGTGAGACTTTGCATTCACAAATTCCAAAACTTTAGGGAAAGTTTTGAACTATTCTAAAACTTCTGGTTTCCATAATTTATGAGTTTAATATAGGTTTTATGAAAAGACTCTTGACATTCCATAACTTGAGGCCAAGTTATGGAGTTCATAAAAACATTTATGTAAAAGACTTTTTAAGTTCCATAACTTGAGGACAAGTTATGGAAGACTTAAAACCATTTTATGATGACATTTAAAAATGAAACTTTTTACTTTCCACACCTTGAGGACAAGTTATGGATTTGATCAAAAACATTTAGATCAAAAATTCCAACTAATAAAATCAAACAATTTGCCTATGATCTAATTAAACTCATCAGTTAAGATAATTCATATCGAACAAGTTTCAAGAAATTAGCCTAAACAAATAAACTAATACAAATCATGAAACTTTGACAATAATAATTTATTTGAATGAGAATAATCATTACCATATCAACAAAATTAGATATTATGAACTAAAACATTTTGTGGTAATGATTCTAATCCAAAACAGACCAAAAAAACTCGAAAAACTGCCCACTGGAGCACCAACTCGGCGAGTACATGAACTAGACTTGTCGAGTTGGACTTTTTCTGAGTGGACACAGTGAGTCCCCCAGTGGAATCGGTGACTCCCCCAGTGGGCTCGGTGAGTTCACTGTCTAGAACGTAGAAAATTCGATTTTATTTCTTTGAAAACCAATAAAACATCAAGTGTAGTGGAAAACAATCCTAGGCTCCGATACTACTAATGGGTTTTAGTACACTACAACATCTTATGGTGCACATACAACCCTAAATGCGTTGGATCTATGTTTTCTCTAATTATACATGTAATATTTTCTCCAAAGCATTAAGCCTACAACTTGGATGGAAATGACAAAATTAACATAAAATAGAGTTATAAAATTGCTTCTTTGTTATAGCTTGTAGAACTTCTTGAGTTTGGACTTTATGAATTTAGTTCCCCAAGTGTTGGACCCAAAATGGAATCACATCACACCTAGAACAAAGGAGACTTTTGAGAGAGTATTTCTAGCACCAAAATTGACTCACTGAACTCCAAGATCACTAGTGTTTGTAGTAGCCAATTTTGGATGCTCAGGGGCTTCTTATATAATGTGGCAAGATTAGGGTTACACTATGTAAACCCTAATGTGCATGACCTTCCATATTCCTTAGGCTCCATGGGTTTAAACCTCCATGGATAATCCATGGGTTGTCACATAGGTTTAGCCCAACCTAAGGAATTATGGATCATTGGCCCACACCATAAGAATGAATGATTTACCAATCAATCCCCATATATTTAATTAGTCTCTTTTGATCACAAAATTTATTCCAAATTAATTATTGATTAGTACTAATTAAACAATATGATTTCATATTAATATATTAGAACTTATAATAAATTAACAAATCATAAATAACCTCTTCTCAAAAGTTTACCATATCAAATTGTCCTAGTGATATGGAACCCAAGTGGACCATGCTACTCTCGGTTCAAGTATATACTAATTATAGTTATGGGCTGTGACAACCCGATATTTCAACTCTTTGTAATGACCAAAAGGGTCAAGTATTGTAACCACTTTTGAGTAATAAAAATTTACTTTCATAATAAAATGTACAAATAGTTCTATTTAATTTCCTTCTATGTTTAAATGTCTTTAAACCATGATCGTACGTGAACAGAACGCCCAAATCCGACTTCATATAGCGAAGTTATGATTTTTCCAAGTTCGGCTTAGCAACAGACAGCTAAAAACTCGAATCGGAGATCGAGCGACTTTTGGCCGGAATGACCTAAACGAGAATCGAAGGTCTCGACAATGGTATTCCAGCGGTAAAAAGTCTGGCAAAAACCGACATCAGATAAAGAAGTTATGAATTTTCAAAGAAATTCCTTAAACACGATGAGTTTAAAATAAATAATAAAAAATAAATAAAAATAAAAAAAAAATAATTTTGGAATTTGCCGTCGGAGTCTAAACGAAAGTTGTAGAGCGTAGTCTCACCTACGCGAGGATATAAAGACCATCGAAAATGGAGTTCGTATGAAGAAGATATGAATTTTTGAAGTTTATTAAATAAATTATATATTTATTTAATTCAAAATTTCGGACCTTATCCGAAGAGGAGTCAGCGTCCTCAACCGGGTACGCGCTGCGTACCCCTGTATGCCCTGCGTACCCGAGAGACTTGGCCTCTGATCATCCACGTCGCCCTATCCGAGGCATCCAACCCGTCCGACCCGTCCGAAGTATCCGACCCGTCCGACCCGCCGTCCCATCCGACCCGTCTCCCCAGCAACCCGTCCCATCCGACCCGCGTACCCAGCAACCCGTCCCATCCGAAGCCGAGGTAGTCGAGGCTTCGGTCATGCATGACGTACGCGTACGCGCTTCGTACGAGCGTACGCCCCGTGTACCGAGGCGGTTCAGCCTTCCTATAAATAGGATGCGAGGGCTTCCGAGAAAAGGGCTCATTTCTCTCCTCTCTCTCACAACCTTGCCTCGTTTTCCGTGCCCGTTCAAACCCGATGCTCTGGTCTTTTAGCTCAAGTCCCGAGGGTCGATTTTACTCCCGAGATTCCCGAGAATCCCGAGGAAAATCCGTTTCCCGAGACGAAACTCTGCCCGGTTTTCCATCTCGCTATCTTCAAACTTTCAAGTGAGTTCATACCCCTTAATCTACCTTTTAAATATTCTTTAAATTCTTTTGTATGCTTTCAAGGGGGGGGGGGATTACAAGTAAAACACACGAGTATTATCGTGTGTTACATAAAGAAACTCTTTTATATGCTTTTATATATCTAAATCACATGCGATTTACAAACTTTATAAAGAACTTTCATATATATAAAATATGTTAAAAATAGCATTCTATCTTTTGAAATATACATTGTTGTAATGCATGTATAAACTAAACTTTTCTTAGATTATTCCTGTCTATCTTGGACTCTACACCAAAAATCTATGCTTTCATAAACAAGTGATTTCTTTTCTAGGTATTTCTAAACAAACAAGACACACTTTTAGAAAACTATAATAGGTATAGTTTTACGAACAAATTTCTAACTCTTATGTACTAGAAACATGAATTTCAAGAAGTTTACTTTCGTATACAAGAACAAACGTAACAGTTTAACAAGTAGATCTGTTTTTATACCTCGGTTTTGTGAGACACTAACTTCATGTACGTTCGAGTACACATTTCAAGTCCTGTATTATATACCAGAATCCCTTGGAGGTGGAGCGTGGTGTTTGTATATAGATCTATACGGGCTTGACAACCTGCGCCCTGACTGTTAGCTACAGTCCACCGTTTGGGGTGACAAACGTCATAACATTCCAACGCCTGAAGAACGTTGTGTATAGGCATTCCGAGTCAATAGTATGGTTATAAAACTCACAAGGGGTACTAAAAATGCATTGATTTACAAGGTTTTCAAACTCATTGGTTATTTTACACCTACATACATTTTAGAAACCAACATTGGTCTTGAGTGAAGGCTACTATTATACTAGTAGAAAATATAGGATTTTCTAAACACAAACAAACAAAGACAAAAGATTTCATTTCATTCAAACATTGTCATTTAAATACTTGAAACTCACCAGCTTAAATGCTGATCTACTCTTTCAAAATTTACTTGTATGTCCCAGGGAATCAGTAAATTTCAGGTATTCATTTTGCTTTTGATGAAGGGATGTTGCGGCGCCAGTTTAATCTCGTATTTTGACATCATATTGTAATTGGTTTTGAACATGTAACTTTTGACAAATGTAAACTCTCAATTATATATATGATGGTTGTATTGCTTTCTTTACTATGTATTCATTTGTTACATTACCACATGAAGTCATCCGCCCCCGAACGTTTCCGCCGTTCAGGTTTGGGGGTGTGACAGATTGGTATCAGAGCAATGTTTATAGTGAACTAAGTATATCGAACCACATAAGATATGCAAACTATAAATGCTTAAGGGACTAATACTCTCTGACAAAACAAATTTTCGTTTTACGCTGAAGCAGCTTTGCGTTCAACTTAAATTGATAGTTCATTTAAGTACAATTACATGCATACCACAAATTATTTTCATGTTATACAACTATACAAGTATTTAGACAAGTTGACACTACGATTGAGACTCGATATATGTAATCAGATTTTGGACAAATATAGCGTGATCAACTATATTTGCCCGAGATTGGACCAACGTATATCGAGGAATGATCGTAGTAAGCAACAAGTCAAACCTTACCAAACCATCACAAGAATCAAACATAAGAATTAAAATACTATAGGAGTATTTGCAATCTAAACTAGTTTAACTTACATGTTTTGCATGTTTCAACTTTATTCCATTCTTATAACCCTATTTCTCGTACAGTCAAATGGCTGGATTTCACCACCCTGGCGACCCCTACTTTCCCAACCAAGGCAACGGAGGATGGATCGAAGATGATCCCAAAGAGGACGAGGAACCCATAGAAATGGGTGATGACTCCGGTACCGACTCAGAGCCGGAAGTTATCGATCCACCACCCATTCAACCTCCCGTCTTCGTAAGGAACTTTCAAGGACCGACTCGCGTCTGGGGAAGTCACCTCCACCATTGGAGCCAACAGCAAAACCTACGCCCTCCCTACGGCATGTGCCGGGACTTCTATGATGTCCGCGACGGAGGTTCATGTCACACCCCAAAACCAAGAATGGCGGAAACGTTCTGGGGCGGAGGACGTCATGTAAGGTAATCACAACACAATAAATGTAAATAAGCAAACAACATCATCCATTGCATTAAATATATAAATTTAATACATGCGTGTTCTGTACAGTTTTAGACACCAAAAATATAACGTAAATCAAAATAATAAAATGATGAGTCTTGAGTGCGCTCCATCATCTCAAAAGTTGGCATCGGTACCTGTCTACTGATGACCTGGTAATACAATTTTGAAAGAGTTTATCAGCATTAAGCTGGTGAATTCATAAGTATTTTAGTGTCAAAGTTTGTAGTCAAAAACATTTGAACCTGTCTCAATGTATAAGTTTGTAAAAGTTTGAATCTCTCAGAAAATCCTATATTTTCTATAAAAGTAACCTTCTACCAAGGCTAAACTGTTTTGTAAACTCGTCTGTTGTAAAAGTGTGTAATTACCCAAGTATAACTATCATTTGATAAATATAGTTTGTACATTATTGCTTAAGTGAGGTTATCACTAAAATATGTAATGGGTAAATCATTGTAGCACTGTAGCTTGGTATAATAAGACTACTGCTGTACTAAATACTACTACCTTAAACCGGATTTATATTAAGGTATAATGTGATAAATTGCACCATGCTATCGACTGGTAACAACGACATAAAGAACGGTCGTAATAACGGAATGACGTTTGGCACCCGCAGACCTGTAGGTCCGGCTGTAGCTAGCAGCAAGGTGTAGGGTAGTCAATCCAGTATAGATCTATACGCAAACTCAACGCTCTCCCTCCAAGAGAATTCTGGCTACAACTCGGGCCATGACATTTAAGGCATGCTCCGATACAGTGGATCACATTTGTTATCGTATTCTTGCATATGTGATGAAATGTTTCTCGTTCTAGTATAGTTGTATATATTCTCTTCCTAGTATAGACTCATGAATGAACTGACTCATTGATCTTAGCAGTTGTAATAGTATGATTCTGTGTTACCCCGATGGTAACCTGCTAACTGTGCGTCTAGTATGTATGATTATGGAAGTACTTTCATGTCTATATATGTATATTTGATATATAATTAATATGGAAACGACCTTCGGATGGTCACCCGAAATCCCACCAGACCACATCCAAATCGAGGATAAGGAAATAGGGTGGATGGCCTTCCTAAGCCCTTTAAACATTATTTATACATCTATACATATATGGGCATGCAAATTATAATATAAAAGCATAAATAAGTTTTTATAAGACACTTGAAACATAAGTATTATTTTTCAAGAAAGATCGACTTGATGTCAATCCATAGAACAAATTGAAGGCGTAGGGTTGGTTAAAACAGTTTAAGTATAAGGAACATTGGTTTAAATCATAGTTGTAATATAACTTGAAAAGTAAATGGGTTTGTAAAACATTTTGAAGTAAAACGGTTTGATAGACAGTTTGAACAGTGATAAAATCGCTGGTTTTCCCTAGTTATTAATCACACGTGATTAATGCAATCACATCTGATTGAAGCAATAACTATAAGTATTTAGCTTGTATCTCCCCCCCCCCCCCTTGAAAGCATATAAAAGCATTTAGAATATTTAAAAAGGTTGATTAAGGGGTATGAAACTCACTTGATTGATTGAAGAAAGCGAGATGGAAAACCGGGCAGAGTTTCGTCTCGGAAAACGGATTTTTCTCGGGATTCTCGGGAATCTCGGGAGTAAAATCGACCCTCGGGACTTGAGCAAAAAGACCAGAGCTTCGGGTTTTAACGGGCATGGAAATCGAGGCAAGATCGTGAGAGAAAAGAGAGAAGTGAGCAAAATTTTCGGAAAGCCTCGCATTCTATTTATAGGAAGGCTGAAACCGCCTCCGAACGCGGGGCGTACGCCCGTACGCAGCGCGTACGCGTACGTCATGCATGACCGAAGCCTCGACTGCCTCGGCTTCGGATGGGACGGGTTGCTGGGTACGCGGGTCGGATGGGACGGCGGGTCAGACGGGACAGCGGGTCGGACGGGTCGGACGGGTCGGACGGCTCGGATAGGGCGACGTGGACGATCAGAGGCCAAGTCTCTCGGGTACGCGGGGCGTACAGGGGTACGCAGCGCGTACCCGGATGAGGACGCTGACTCCTCTTCGGATAAGGTCCGAAATTTTGATTTAAATAAATATATAATTTATTTAATAAACTTCAAAAATTCATATCTTCTTCATACGAACTCCGTTTTCGATGGTCTTTATATCCACGCGAAGGTGAGACTACGTTCTACAACTTTCATTTAGACTCCGACGGCAAATTCCAAAATTATTTTTTTATTATTTATTTTAAACCCATCGTGTTTAAGGAATTTCTTTGAAAATTCATAACTTCTTTATCTGATGTCGGTTTTTGCCAGACTTTTTACCGCTGGAATACCATTGTCGAGACCTTCGATTCTCGTTTAGGTCATTCCGGCCAAAAGTCGCTCGATCTCTGATTCGAGTTTTTGGCTATCTGTTGCTAAGCCGAACTTGGAAAAATCATAACTTCGCTATATGAAGTCGGATTTGGGCGTTCTTTTCACGTACGATCATGGTTCAAAGACATTTAAACATAGAAGGAAATTAAATAGAACTTTTTGTACATTTTATTATGAAAGTAAATTTTATTACTCAAAAGTGGTTACAAAACTTGACCCTTTTTGGTCATTACAAAGAGTTGAAATATCGGGTTGTCATAGTTCAGCTGATCGACCACTCCCGGTAATGGTGGGTAAGTTAACCAATCAGTCCTATCAGTCTAGAGTTCAAGCTAGTCGACTCCTGGATGTCAACGTGGAAGTGCAGGTTCACACTTCTGACATCCGTAGGCTGGAAAAGATGCAAGACAATGCTCAACTTCAAACCGAAGCATTTCAAGCGCAAATGATTGCAGCCCTCGCTGAACTGAGGGAACAACAAGCCGCTTTTGATAGGCATCTAATGGAGTCAAAGCAATCAGATGCGGAGTCAAGCTCCAAGCGCAACATTCGACGCAAGTAGTGCTTGTCAAGGACTCAAATTTTGTTATAGCTTAGGACCTCGGCTAAAAGTCTTTAAATTTCTCGAACTTTGTAATCGGAGACCCTTACAGGGGTCAAATTTTCATGATCGTTGTAACAACTTTTATATTAATATAAGTGGCACTATTTCTACTATGTTGAGTATTTCATTCAAACCTTGAATGGTCATTGGAAAACCAAATACTTGTTTCATACCTTCAGTCTTACAAATAACTTTCATTCTTCTATTTTAAGACTCATACTATCATCTGTTGTTGAACTATGGCGATTTAGTTCATGAGACACATACATTTTCTATTTTATGAAATTCTTATCCTTGTCTTTTCAACCTATAGTTGAAGGATGCATCCGCGTAGGAATCCAAGGCGAAACAACAGTGAGGAAGCACCTGTACCACCACCTCCTCCACCTCAATTTGATGCTGTTATGTTTCAAGCAGCAGTCACCGCAGCGGTGGCAGCTGCCATGTCACAGATCAATAACTCGAGTACTAATGGCTCGGGATCTGGCACATGCCTATCCAACCATGGTGAGAGTCATGGACCACCTCGAGAATGCACCTATAAGGACTTCACTAATGCCAAGCCCCGGATGTTTTATGGAACTGGTGATGTGATGGCCCTGAGGCAGTGGATTGAAAGGGCGGAGGCAGTCTTTGAAATCTGCTCCTGTCCCGAGCACAGCAAAGTCAAATTTGCAACTTTCACCATTCTTGATAAAGCTTTAACTTGGTGGAATGGCCACGTTAAAGTACTTACCCTGATTGTGGCAAACTCCATAAGCTGGGAGAGCCTGAAAGCCATGATGATGAGAGAATACTGCCCACGGGGAGAGATTCAAAAGTTTGAACACGAGCTATGGACTCTCGGAATGGTTGGTACCGACATCGCTACTTATACCAACAGATTCTGCGAGCTGGCAATCCTTTGCCCATATATGATTACTCCCGAGAGCAAGAAAATAGAAAGGTACATCTGGGGACTGACGCCCCAAATGCGATCAAGCGTGTTAGCTTCTAAACCTAACACCTTTGAAAGTGCTAAGGAACTGGCACAATCCTTGATTGACTACGGAGGTCATCAGAACTCAACCACTTCTGCTCCAGCACCACAGAAAGGAAACAACAACAACAACAACGACAACTACAACAACAACAACAACCATGGCAGAAAGAGAGTGTGGAATAAAGGGAAGGGTGGGTCTTCCCAAGAATCTGCAAAGAAACAACTGGTTTCAGTGAATGCTGCCACTGTATCTACTACAGCTCCTACAAATACCTACCCAACTAAGCCTTATATAGGTAACCTCCCAAAGTGCACCAAATGAAATTTCCACCACCATGGACCTTGTCGGGAAATGCAGTGTGCCAACTGCAACAGGAAGGGACACACAGCCCGTTTCTGCAAGGACCCTGCAAAACCTATCACTCAAGTTCCCGGTGCAGGTGTGGGGCAGACTTGCTACAGTTGTGGCGTGGTGGGCCACTACAAGAGGAACTGTCCTAAGGTAGCAGGCACCAGAGGTGTGGGACGAGTTTTGGCGATAGGCCACAACGAAGCTGTAGCTGACCCAACTATAGTTGTCGATACGTTCCTTCTCGATAATTCATACGCATGCATATTATTCGATAGTGGAGCGAAGAGGAGGTCCGTGAGTCAAAACTTTATTCATTTACTTAAACCTAAACCTAGCAAGTTAGAAAAATCATTCACAGTAGAGATGGCCAATGGAAAAACTGAAAACACTAATTGCATATACATGGGCTGTACGTTAACTTTAGACGGCCATTCTTTCCCAATCAATCTCATGCCGGTCCAAATTAAAAGTTTCGACGTCATAGTCGGCATGGATTGGTTGAGTCTTCTTCGCGTTGACATCATGTGCTTTGAGAAAGCGGTCCGTCTTAATCTCCCTAACAACGAAACCTTAGTTATCTATGGCGACAAATCTAGTACAAACCTTCGCATCATTTCGTGCATCCAAGCTCGAAAGTGCTTGCGGAAGGATTGTCAAGCATTCCTAGCGGACATCGTTGATACAAGTCAAGAACTGAAGGACATCAAGAGCATCTCGGTAGTACGCGACTTTCCCGATATCTTTCCAGAAGAACTACCAGGATTACCACCGCAACGCCAAGTCGAGTTCAGAATCGACTTAGTTCCAGGAGCTACCCTAGTAGCGAAGTCGCCTTACCGTCTCGCACCAGCAGAGATGCAGGAACTTTCCAGTCAACTTAATGAACTCCTTCAAAAAGGATTCATAAGACCAAGTTTCTCACCTTGGAGAGCACCGGTCTTGTTTGTAAAGAAGAAAGACGGATCGTTCCGTATGTGCATCGACTACAGAGAGCTGAACAAACTTACTGCCAAGAACCGCTATCCTCTACCCCGCATTGACGACCTATTCGATCAACTTCAAGGAGCGAACTACTTCTCAAAGATAGACCTACGATCCGGATATCACCAACTACGAGTTCTAGAGGGGGACATTCCAAAGACAGCTTTCCGAACTCGTTATGGACACTACGAATTCGTAGTGATGCCGTTCGGATTAACCAATGCACCAGCAGTATTTATGGACCTAATGAATAGGGTATGCCGCCCTTACTTGGATCAGTTCGTCATCGTCTTTATCGATGATATACTTATCTACTCTCGAAGTGAGGAAGAGCATAGTCAACACCTACGAAAAGTCCTAGAAACACTGCGAACGGAGAAACTCTATGCGAAGTTCTCTAAATGCGAATTTTGGATTCGAAGAGTCGAATTTTTAGGCCACGTTGTTAGCGAGAAAGGTATACACGTGGACCCCTCCAAAATTAAGGCTATTGAGAACTGGTCGGCACCAAAGACACCTACAGAAATTCATCAATTTCTAGGTCTAGCTGGCTACTATCGCAGATTCATAAAGAACTTTTCGAGCATTGCGAAACCTCTTACTACATTAACCCAGAAGGGTGTGGCCTTTGACTGGGAAGCGAAACAAGAGAAGGCATTCCAGACGCTAAAGCAGGCCTTGTGCACCGCACCGATACTATCCCTCCCCGAAGGGATAGAAGACTTCGTAGTGTATTGCGATGCGTCAAATCAAGGACTTGGTTGTGTTCTTATGCAGAGAGGGAAGGTTATCGCTTATGCCTCCCGAAAGCTTAAGACACACGAAGTGAACTATACGACACACGATCTCGAGTTAGGAGCAGTGGTATTTGCGTTGAAGATCTGGAGGCACTACTTATACAGAACAAAGAGTACTATTTTCACCGATCACAAGAGCCTTCAACACATTTTCGATCAAAAGGAACTCAACATGCGACAACGACGATGGGTTGAGTTACTGAATGACTACAATTGTGAAATTCGTTATCATCCTGGGAAGGCCAACGTAGTAGCTGACGCCCTCAGTCGAAAGGAATACACTGGTCGGAGGGTCAAATCTCTGACCATGACTATCCATTCCCACTTATCCGCGCAAATTAAGGAGGCACAAATGGAAGCTTTGCAACCTGAAAACGTGGCAGGTGAATCCCTGCGAGGAATGGAGAAGAATTTAGAAGTCAAGGGTGGCGGAGCCTACTATCTCATGGACCGAATCTGGACTCCGAAACATGGTGGTTTCAGAAACGTAGTCATGACCGAGGCTCACAACTCAAGATATTCCGTTCACCCGGGTTCAGATAAAATGTATCTGGATCTTAAGAAGCAGTACTGGTGGCCTAACATGAAAGCAGAAATTGCTACCTTCGTGAGTAAATGTCTTACTTGCGCTAAGGTTAAGGTCGAGTATCAGAAACCGTCAGGATTACTACAACAACCAGAGATACCAGAATGGAAATGGGAGCGGATTACTATGGACTTCATAACCAAGTTACCCAAGACGACAAGTGGACTCGATACCATATGGGTCATTGTCGACAGATTGACCAAATCCGCGCATTTCCTACCCATCAAGGAGACTGACAAAATGGAGAAGCTTACAAGAACTTACTTAAGGGAAGTAGTGCGACTACATGGTGTTCCGATATCCATTATCTCCGATCGAGATAGTAGATTCACTTCAAGATTCTGGCAGTCACTACAAAGTTCCCTGGGAACTAGGCTAGACATGAGTACGGCCTACCACCCACAAACAGACGGACAAAGTGAGAGAACAATACAAACTTTAGAAGACATGCTGAGAGCCTGTGTGATTGACTTTGGAAAGGCATGGGATATTCATTTACCCCTTGTCGAATTTTCATACAACAATAGTTATCATACAAGCATAAAAGCTGCTCCGTTTGAAGCCCTCTATGGTCGAAAGTGCAGATCCCCTCTATGCTGGACTGAAGTTGGCGATACCCAGTTAGCTAGAGGAAGAGTTCCAGAAAGCACTCTCACCGTTCCGGAAATCATACGAGAAACGACAGAGAAGATCGTTCAGATTCGTGAACGATTGAAAGCCTCTAGAGACCGACAGAAAAGCTACGCTGACCAAAGGAGGAAACCTTTGGAATTCCAGGTAGGAGAGCACGTAGTATTAAAGGTCTCACCATGGAAGGGTTTAATACGATTTGGAAAGCGTGGGAAACTAAATCCAAGATGCATAGGGCCTTTCTAAATCCTTGCCAGAATCGGCCCTGTGGCGTACAAGCTTAACCTACAGCGCGAACTTAGTAACATCCATCCAACCTTCCACATCTCAAACTTGAAAAAGTGTCTGTCCGACGAGACTCTTGTTATTCCACTCGACGAGATCGAGATCAATGAGAGCCTCAACTTTGTGGAAGAGCCAGTAGAAATCATGGACCGAGAGGTCAAACAAACAAAACAAAGTCGCATACCCATCGTGAAGGTTCGCTGGAACGCCAAGCGTGGACCTGAATTCACATGGGAACGCGAAGATCAGATGAAACAAAAGTACCCTCATCTCTTTCATGTTCACTAGTATCTTTACTACTTTAAATTTCGGGACGAAATTCTCTCTAACGGGGGGATGATGTGACAACCCGATATTTCAACTCTTTGTAATGACCAAAAGGGTCAAGTATTGTAACCACTTTTGAGTAATAAAAATTTACTTTCATAATAAAATGTACAAATAGTTCTATTTAATTTCCTTCTATGTTTAAATGTCTTTAAACCATGATCGTACGTGAAAAGAACGCCCAAATCCGACTTCATAGCGAAGTAATGATTTTTCCAAGTTCAGCTTAGCAACAGACAGCTAAAAACTCGAATCGGAGATCGAGCGACTTTTGACCGGAATGACCTAAACGAGAATCGAAGGTCTCGACAATGGTATTCCAGCGGTAAAAAGTCTGGCAAAAACCGACATCAGATAAAGAAGTTATGAATTTTCAAAGAAATTCCTTAAACACGGTGAGTTTAAAATAAATAACAAAAAAATAATTTCGGAATTTGCCGTCGGAGTCTAAACGAAAGTTGTAGAGCGTAGTCTCACCTACGCGTGGATATAAAGACCATCGAAAACAGAGTTCGTATGAAGAAGATATGAATTTTTGAAGTTTATTAAATAAATTATATATTTATTTAATTCAAAATTTCGGACCTTATCCGAAGAGGAGTCAGCGTCCTCATCCGGGTACGCAGCACGCCCTGCGTACCCGAGAGACTTGGCCTCTGATCGTCCACGTCGCCCTATCCGAGGCATCCGACCCGTCCGAACCGTCCGAAGTATCTGACCCGTCCGACCCGCCGTCCCATCCGACCCGCCGTCCCATCCGACCCGTCTCCCCAGCAACCCGTCCCATCCGACCCGCGTACCCAGCAACCCGTCCCATCCGAAGCCGAGGCAGTCGAGGCTTCGGTCATGCATGACGTACGCATATGTGCTGCGTACGAGCGTACGCCCCGCGTACCGAGGCGGTTCAGCCTTCCTATAAATAGGATGCGAGGGCTTCCAAGAAAAGGGCTCATTTCTCTCCTCTCTCTCACAACCTTGCCTCGTTTTTCGTGCCCGTTCAAACCCGATGCTCTGGTCTTTTTGCTCAAGTCCCGAGGGTCGATTTTACTCCCGAGATTCCCGAGAATCCCGAGGAAAATCCGTTTCCCGAGACGAAACTCTGCCCGGTTTTCCATCTCGCTATCTTCAAACTTTCAAGTGAGTTCATACCCCTTAATCTACCTTTTAAATATTCTTTAAATTCTTTTGTATGCTTTCAAGGGGGGGGGGGATTACAAGTAAAACACACGAGTATTATCGTGTGTTACATAAAGAAACTCTTTTATATGCTTTTATATATCCAAATCACATGCGATTTACAAACTTTATAAAGAACTTTCATATATATAAAATATGTTAAAAATAGCATTCTATCTTTTGAAATATACATTGTTGTAATGCATGTATAAACTAAACTTTTCTTAGATTATTCCTGTCTATCTTGGACTCTACACCAAAAATCTATGCTTTCATAAACAAGTGATTTCTTTTCTAGGTATTTCTAAACAAACAAGACACACTTTTAGAAAACTATAATAGGTATAGTTTTACGAACAAATTTCTAACTCTTATATACTAGAAACATGAATTTCAAGAAGTTTACTTTCGTATACAAGAACAAACGTAACAGTTTAACAAGTAGATCCGTTTTTATACCCCGGTTTTGTGAGACACTAACTTCATGTACGTTCGAGTACACATTTCAAGTCCTGTATTATATACCAGAATCCCTTGGAGGTGGAGCGTGGTGTTTGTATATAGATCTATACGGGCTTGACAACCCGCGCCCTGACTGTTAGCTACAGTCCACCGTTTGGGGTGACAAACGTCATAACATTCCAACGCCTGAAGAACATTGTGTATAGGCATTCCGAGTCAATAGTATGGTTATAAAACTCACAAGGGGTATTAAAAATGCATTGATTTACAAGGTTTTCAAACTCATTGGTTATTTTACACCTACATACATGTTAGAAACAAACATTGGTCTTGAGTGAAGGCTACTATTATACTAGTAGAAAATATAGGATTTTCTAAACACAAACAAACAAAGACAAAACATTTCATTTCATTCAAACATTGTCATTTAAATACTTATGAAACTCACCAGCTTAAATGCTGATCTACTCTTTCAAAATTTACTTGTATGTCCCAGGGAATCAGTAAATTTCAGGTATTCATTTTGCTTTTGATGAAGGGATGCTGCGGCGCTAGTTTAATCTCGTATTTTGACATCATATTGTAATTGGTTTTGAACATGTAACTTTTGACAAATGTAAACTCTCAATTATATATATGATGGTTGTATTGCTTTCTTTACTATGTATTCATTTGTTACGTTACCACATGAATTCATCCGCCCCCGAACGTTTCCGCCGTTCAGGTTTGGGGGTGTGACAATTAAAAATTCATAGGTTCTTTATTCGACGTCGGTTTTCGTTTGTCTTTTTATCGTTTTATTACTACTGAGGAGATCTTCAACTTCCGTTTAGGCGGTGATAGCTAATTAACACTCAATCTTCAATTTGAGTTTTTAGCCCTCTACTACTGTTACGAAACTTAGGAAATTCGTAACTTCTTCATACGAAGTCCAATTTGGGCGATCTTTTTATGCACGCTCACCTTTCAACGAGATCTACGACTTTTGTTTAGATACTTAAGGCTAAAATGCATTGTATTGAGATTTTACTTTTTACGTCAAATAATGTTTTAACGTCGTGTCGTAAATATACGAGTGGTTATAATTTCTTCAATATAACTCGGTTTTGAGCGTTCTTTATGTTTTTGGAAACCTTGGCATGATATCAAATATTTGAAGCATCCCAACTTAGATACTTGAAAAACTTTATTATCGAGGTTAATTCCGTTGTATTTGGCTTCCGAGTGTTACAATGCTTTTGGAAAATATAGGGTTGTCACATCATCCCCCTGTTAAGGGAATTTCGTCCCGAAATTTAATCTAAGATAGAGTTTACAGTTTTAGGAAAAAGATGCGGGTACTTTTTTTTCATCTAATCTTCGCGTTCCCAGGTGTATTCAGGTCCTCGCTTGGCGTTCCAGCGGACCTTTACAATGGGTATGTGGCTTTCTTTAGTCCTTTTGATTTCCCAATCCATGATCTCTACTGGTTCCTCCACAAATTGGAGGTTTTCATTTATTGCAATTTCGTCTAGAGGGACGACAAGGGTCTCGTCGGATAAGCACTTCTTTAGATTCGATACGTGAAAGGTAGGGTGTACGTTGCGGAGCTCCTGAGGTAGTCTAATTTGTAAGCCACTGGACCGATCCTGGCAAGGATCTCGAATGGTCCGATGTATCTAGGGTTCAGTTTTCCACATTTTCCGAAGTGTATTAAACCTTTCTAAGGCAAGACTTTGAGTAGTACATGGTCTCCAACTTGGAATTCCAAGGGTTTTCGTCTCTTATCTGCGTAACTCTTTTGTCTATCCCTTGATGCTTTTAGACGTTCTTGGATTTGAACAATCTTCTCCGTAGTCTCCCTTATGATTTCTAGCCCAGTGAGCGTGTTGTCAGTTGCTTGCCCTTTTGCTAGTTGAGTGTCCCCCACTTCGACCCAACACAAAGGTGACCTGCATTTGCAGCCATAGAGGGCTTCGAACGGGGCAACTTTGATACTGGTGTGGTAGCTATTGTTGTACGAGAACTCGACCAAGGGTAGATGTGTGTCCCATGCTTTGCCAAAATCGATTACGCAAGCTCTCAACATGTCTTCTAGGGTTTATATTGTTCTCTCGCTCTGGCCGTTGGTTTGTGGGTGATAAGCGGTACTCATGTCTAGTCTTGTCCCCAAAGCTTTTTGTAGTGACTGCCAGAACCTTGAGGTGAATCTACTATCTCGGTCGGAGATAATGGATATGGGCACACCATGCAGTCGTACAATTTCTTTGAGGTATGTCCTTGTTAACTTCTCCAATTTATCCGTCTCTTTGATCGGTAGGAAATGCGCTGACTTAGTTAACCTGTCGACAATTACCCAGATGGTGTCGAGTCCACTTGTTGTTTTGGGTAATTTTGTTATGAAATCCATGGTTATCCGCTCCCACTTCCATTCGGGTATTTCTGGTTGTTGTAATAAACCCGAGGGCTTCTGGTATTCCACCTTGACTTTGGCACATGTCAGGCATTTGCTCACGTAGGTAGCAATTTCGGCTTTCATGTTTTGCCACCAATACAACTTCTTGAGATCGAGATACATCTTATCGGAGCCGGGATGTATGGAGTATCGTGTTTTATGGGCTTCGTCCATAACGATTTCTCTGAATCCACCAAACTTCGGTATCCAAATTCGATCCATGAAATAACGAATTCCGTTCCTCTTGGTCTCAAGGTTCTTATCCATTCCCCTTAGGGCTTCTCCTGTCACATTTTCGGATTTCAAGGCTTCTATTTGGGCTTCCTTGATTTGCGTGAACAGGTGTGAATGGATCGTCATAGTTAGGGACTTCACTCGACGACCTGAGTACTCCTTCCGACAGAGTGCATCAGCCACTACATTAGCCTTTCCAGGGTGGTATCGAATTTCGCACTCGTAATCACTTAGTATTTCTACCCATCGTCTCTGTCTCATGTTGAATTCCTTCTGATTGAGGATATGTTGGAGGCTTTTATGATCAGTGAAGATGGTACATTTTTTGCCGTAGAGATAGTGTCTCCATATCTTCAGAGCGAAGACGACTGCTCCTAGCTCAAGATCATGCGTTGTGTAGTTCACTTCATGCGTCTTTAGTTGCCTTGAGGCGTAGGCGATGACCTTCCCTCTTTGCATTAAGACACACCCAAGTCCTTGGTTTGATGCATCACAATAGACCACGAAGTCCTCTGTTCCCTCTGGCAGGGTTAAGATGGGCGCACTACCTAAGGCTCGCTTTAGTGTCTGAAATGCGCTGTCTTGTTTTTCTCCCCAGTCGAAGGTCACATTCTTTTGGGTTAGGGTGGTAAGTGGCTTCGCAATCTTTGAGAATTTCGGTATAAATCTTCGGTAATACCCGACGAGTCCCAAAAATTGCCGGATTTCTGTAGGGGTTCTTGGAGTAGTCTAACTATCTATTGCCTTTATCTTAGAGGGGTCCACGTGTATTCCTTCTTTGCCTACAACATCTCCTAGGAAATCCACTTCCCGAATCAAAAATTCACATTTGGAAAATTTTGCGTAAAGTTTCTCTGCCCTTAATGTTTCCAGTACTTGGCGGAGATGTTGGTTGTGTTCTTCCTTGCTTCTTGAATAGATGAGTATATCATCTATGAATACGATCACGAATTTATCCAAGAAGGGACGACATACTCGGTTCATCAAATCCATGAACACTGCTGGAGCATTCGTCAATCCGAAGGGCATTACTACAAATTCGTAGTGACCATAACGTGTTCGGAAATCCGTTTTGGGGATGTCTCCCTCCAGTACTCGCAGTTGGTGATAACCAGATCTTAGATCGATCTTTGAGAAGTAGCTTGCTCCCTGTAGTTGGTCGAATAGATCGTCTATGCACGGTAAGGGATATCGGTTCTTGATCGTGAGTTTGTTTAGTTCCCGATAATCAATGCACATGCGAAAGGATCCGTCCTTCTTTTTCACGAATAGGACTGGCGCTCCCCATGGTGAGAAGCTCGGTCTGATGAATCCCTTGCTCAGCTGCTCGTTTAATTCACTGGATAGTTCCTGCATCTCGGCTGGGGCTAAACGGTAAGGTGACTTTGCTACAGGGGTAGCTCCGGGGATTAAGTCGATTCTGAACTCGACTTGACGTTCCGGTGGGATTCCTGGAAGATCTTCTGGGAAAATATCCAGGAAGTTGCAGACTTCTGGAATATCTTTAATTTTTTTCGATTCTCGTTTCTTGTCTACGACGTGGGCTAGAAAGGCATGATATTCCTTACAAAGATACTTTTGTGCTTTAATACAGGAAATGATTTTTAAACTTGAACTAGGTTTATCGCCATAAATGACAAGAGTTTCGCCGTTTGGCAGATTTAGGTGAACAACCCTTTCGTGGCAAAGGATATCGGCATGTTGAAGGCTCAACCAATCCATACCGATGATGACATCGAAACTTCTTATGGAAATGGGCATAAGATCGACTCGAAACAAGCTCTCGTTTAAATTTAGTGTGCACCCTACGTACAAATCATTTGCGTGTTCTGTTTTACCGTTTGCCATTTCTACAGTGAATATTTTATTGAGTGGTTGGGGTTTTGATTAAGTAGGTGTTTGAATTTATGACTCACAAAACTTCTCTCCGTACCGCAGTCAAAAAGTATGCATGCATAAGTGTTGTTGAGTAGGAACGTACCCGTAACCACCGTGGGGTCCGCTATTGCTTCATTCTGTCCTACTGCCAACACTCTCCCCACACCGCAAATATTCCTTTCCTTGGGAAAATCCCTCCTGAAGTGTCCAGTCTCTCCGCACCCATAACATGCCCGACTTACTCCAGTGCCCGATACTTGAGTGATTGGTCATGCCGGTGCTTTACAGAAACGGGTTGTGTGCCCTTTCCTGTCACAGTTCTTGCAGTGCATCTCGAGACAAATACCATGGTGATGGTAGTTGCACTTGCTGCACTTGGGCAGATTCCCCGCATATGGTTTTGTTGGTGCAGAGGTAGCAGGAGTTGTGGTGGGGGTAGTAGCAGCATGAATCGCAACCATTTGCTTCTTTGAAGGTTCTTGCGAAGTTTGCCCCTTCCTTTTGTTCCAAAATTTCTTCTTGTTGTTGTTGTTGGCATTGATCTCATTGTTGCTGTTCCCTTTGGTTGGTTCATCCATGATAGTCGTGACTCCTTGACAGACACCATGATCAACAAGAGATTGCGCCAGTTCCTTGGCGCTGGCGAAGGTCAAGGGTTTGGAAGCTAATACACTTCCTCGAATTTGGGGTGATAGTCCTCAGATGTATCTCTCGACCTTTTGGCTTTCCAGGGTTAACATTTCTGGGAAAAGTGTTATTAAGTCACTGAACCTATTGGTGTAACCTGCGATGTCCGAACCTACCATCGAGAGGTTCCACAGTTCCTGTTCAAGCTTCTGAATCTCGCCTCTTGGGCAGTATTCTCGAAGGAGCATTCTTTTCAGGTTTTCCCAACCAATGGAGTTCGCCACCACTACGGTTAGTGTCTGGACGTGGCCATTCCACCATGTCAGGGCGCGTTCCGAGAAAGTAAAAGCAGCAAACTTTACTTTGCTTTCTTCAGGACATGCACAGATTTCGAATACAGCTTCCGTTTTCTCTATCCATTGAGATAGAGCCAATACTCCCCCAGTCCCGTAAAAGGGAATAGGTTTTCCGTTGGTGAAGTCTTTGTAAGGGCATACCCCTGAACGGCTTTGACCTTGGCCACTTGTAAAACTGTTTGTTCCACCCCCCGATCCGTTGTTGCTCATTTGTGCAATTGTTGCAGTTACAGCAGCGGTTACAGTAGTCTGGAACATAACGGTGTCCATAATTGGAGGAGGTGGTGGAGGTGGTGTTGAAGTTGAGTTTCTGCGTGTTGATCTACGAGGATGCATGTTCTGGTAGAGAAAAATAAGAATGAATACTATAAGTTTCTAATGTTTTGACAATCGTGTGTTAGTTGTATCTTGTAATTTGTTTTGACTTTAGTTTATGGTTTCAAGGTAGGCATAGAAATTTAAAACTCGTAATTTTTGAGAGGTATAAAATAAGAAATACTTCATATGCATACATATAGGTCACACCTGAGGTGTGTTACATTACATGTTTTTGTTTGGAAAATTTGATCCTCCTAGAGGTCTCCGATTACAGATACAACAGGGAAAATAAGGGAAATAAGGGAAAAACTTTTTATCCGAAATCCTAATCTATAACAAAATTGTTGGGGCTCGAACAAGTTCTACTTGCGGCGTTTGGAGCTAGATTCGGCATCCGACCGTTTGACTCCCATCAGTCGCCTCTCAAGATCTGCTTGTTGTTCCTTCATCTCTCTTATATCTGCCAGAGCCGTTATCATTTGGTTCTGAAGTGTCCCCGTGTAGATTTGGGTATTCTCATGTAGTCCTTCCAAACGGCGGATGTCAGCGGCGTTACCTTGGGTAGCAGCATTGACCTCGCGAACTCTGCCTGCTTGCATGTCCGTCTCGTAGTTCTGGGTAGCTATAGCGTTCACAATAACAGGAAGTGCTCGATCAGATGAGCTTCCCCCACTGACATTGTAAAAATCTCGGCACATTCCGAAAGGAGGGCGTACACCTTGCTGGCGGCTCCAGTAGTAGAGGTGACTTCCCCACATGGGAATGGGTCCCGGTTGATATGGTCTGATTTCGGGAGGATGAGGGATGGGAGGGTCGAACACTTCTGGCTCGGAGTCTGTCCCGCTAGAAATCTCCTCGATCTCTTCATCGACTTCGAATTCCTCTCCGACTTCGACTTCGAATTCTCCCTCGATAACCCCTTCGGGTTCTTCCTCGACCTCTTCTTTGATTTCCTCTGGGTCTTCCTCCGGGTCTTCTTCTATCCAACCGCCGTTGCCTTGGTTTAGGTAGTAGGGATCTCCTGGTAAATGGAATCCGGCCATTTGTCTGTACTAGGATAGATGTATGAGAACTTTATAAGAAAAGAAAATTCTATTTAACGACTTACTATTTTTAACTATAATTTATACAACTATTTTTAATAATACTTCTATAATATTTCAATTTGGCGAAACTAAAATAATTTGTATTTGGTAAGTTCTTGGCTTGTTGTCCACTACGACCATTCCTCGACATACGTTGGTCAAATCCAGGATAAATATAGTTGATCAGGCTATATTTATTCTCGACCTGATTACATACCCCGGGGCTCAATCGTAGTGTCGTAACTTGCCTTAATACTTTTTAGTAAAACTTGTTATGATACGAGATTAATGCATGCTTGTAAAAATGTATATCTTTAAAAGAAAGTATTTTGTTCATGAAAATGTTTCGTCAGAGGGTTTTTGGTCCCCTTTGCATTTATAGTTTGTATATCGTATGTGGTTCGATATACTTAGTTCACTACAAACAATGCTCTGATACCAATCTGTCACACCCCCAAGCCAGAATGGCGGAAACATTCGGGGGTGGATGACTTCACGTAGTATCACAACCATTGAATATTGTAAAGAAAGTAACACAACCATCACATATATAATGAAAACGTATGTTGTTGCGTTATACATATTAGCAAAAGAATATTACAATAAGATGATAAATGTTCAATAATAAAACATTCTTAGTGTTCCCTTCTCCAAAAGCTGGTGGTTACCTGTATTACTGATTCCCTGAGAAATACAAGTGGTTTCGAAAAAGTGTCAACAGTTAAGTTGGTGAGTTCATAAGTGTTTTGCATTGAAAAGTATGTCCTTTTTGATAGTAAATCGATGAACGAGGTTTTCAGAAAATCCAATATTTTCTATAAATGATTTGAAAAGTTTTCCGTGTTGGAGTGCGTTAGTGTTTTCCATACTTGAATAATAGTGATAAGATTTGTGTTAACAATAAAATGGAAAATTGAAATGCATAGATGAATCTCGTAAATCAAACTTGTTTTTATACTTTTATGTGAGTTTTATAACCATACTATTGACACTGACGGCCTGTAACAACATTCTTCAGGTGTTGTAGTGTTATGACATTTGTCACCCTAGACCTGCCGGTCTAACTATAGCTAATAGTTTAGGTGCGGGGTTGTCAGTCCCGTATAGATCTATTCACAAGTATCACGCTCTCTCTACAAGATATTATGGTATATAATACAGGACTTGAAATGCATACATACGAGTACGTTGAAGTTTAAATGTCTCACATTACTTGGTATAAACAGATTTACGATAATAAAGACTTTACTTCTTTTGAAAGTATTTCATTTGTCGAGATGTATGTGTAAATGTATGAATAACTGGAATACTATACTCATTATAGTTTCTCAAAAAGTATGTTCCCATTTGGTAATAACAACTTGGTGATATAATAGCCCTTTAAACATAAAGTTATTTTTGTATCAAAACCCTATAAGAACGATATTATAATTATGTTTATAAAATGATACTTTGATTTGTAATGTACTTGTATTCCCCCCCTAAAACGTGAAAAGAATTGAAAAGTAGGGGTATGAACTCACTCGTTAAGTTTGAAGAGAGAGGCTAGAGTTGAGCAGAGTTTCGACCGCGGAAAGTTGCGCCTTCGGGTTCTCGGGAATCTCTGCAGCGTAGATCCTTCGTCGGGGGCTCGAGTGCGGAAACCAAGGAAAGGAAATGGTCTCTGGAGCTGGGAGAATGGCTGAGGAATTGTGAAAGTGTGCCAAAACTCGGAGCTCATGCCATCTATTTATAGTGCTGGAAGAGTGAGTACGCGGGGCGTAATTTTGGAGTACGCGGGGCGTACTCACGTACGCGGCGCGTACCTCGTTACGTTGGGCGTAATATGGCGTCATGGCTTACGACTCCTGGCTAGCTAAGCATAGAGGGGGCGGGCCGATGGGACTCGACTCTGGGTCTAGTACGCGGGGCGTACTCCTAGAGAACGCGGGGCGTAATCCGGCCTGTCCTCTTCTGAATTCCGTAACTTTCGCGTACGAGCTCCTTTTTTCGTGTTCTTTATATCCACGCGTAGGTGAGATTATGCTCTACAACTTTCATTTAGACTCCGTCGGCTAGTTTTGAAATTATTTTTAATGATATATTTTTAATAGGCCGGGCCTCCTAAAGTTCGTTAAAAATTCATAGGTTCTTTATTCGACGTCGGTTTTCGTTTGTCTTTTTATTGTTTTATTACCACTGAGGAGATCTTCAACTTCCGTTTAGGTGGCGATAGCTAATTAACAGTCAATCTTCAATTTGAGTTTTTAGCCCTCTACTACTGTTACAAAACATAGGAAATTCGTAACTTCTTCATACGAAGTCCAATTTGGGCGATCTTTTTATGCACGCTCAACTTTCAACGAGATCTACGACTTTTGTTTAGATACTTAAGGCTAAAATGCATTTTATTGAGATTTTACTTTTTACGTCAAATAATGTTTTAACGTCGTGTCGTAAATATACGAGTGGTTATAATTTCTTCAATATAACTCGGTTTTGAGCGTTCTTTATGTTTTTGGAAACCTTGGCATGATATCAAATATTTGAGGCATCCCAACTTAGATACTTGAACACTTTATTTTCGAGGTTAGTTCCATTGTATTTGGCTTTCGAGTGTTACAATGCTTTTGGAAAATATAGGGTTGTCACATACCCTGTGTGTAGCTGCACACGTGTGTGTGGCTGAACACTCATGTGCTGTTGGGGTGATATAAATAGTAGGTATCTGTGTCAGTCTTAGGGCAACGTATGTGTCTATTTTCCAAGGTGTATTTGATGTTTATATGATATAAATGTGTGCATGCTTAGGTTAATTCTTCTTCTACTCCTTCTACACTCTGATTGATTGCAATATCATTTGATCACTGATTTGGATCTTAGAATTGGGACTTTACATAGGCTACTTTGTTTGTTGAGTAGCCAAGGAAAATGCCTTCATCTGACTTCGGTGCAAACTTGTTCAGATGATCCTTGTTGTTGATCACAAAACATCTACACCCAAAGATGTTGAACAAATGGACATTCGGCTTGTGGTTGTTGAGGCCCTCATATGGAGTTTTGATGAGATGCTTGCACACAATGCTTCAGTTTTGAACAAAGCATGTTGTGGCCACTGCTTCGGCCCAGAAGTAGAGAGGAGGGTTTGCAAAGTTGAGCATAGATCTGGCTGCTTCCACCAGAGTCTGATTTCTTCGCTCTACTACTCCATTCTGATGCGGTGTGTAAGGAGCTGAGAAATTGTGATTGATACCCTTTGAAACCATGTAAATTTTCAGTAGATGATTAGTGAACTTGGTTCCATTATCACTTTGGATGCGTCGTACTGGTAACTTGATCTGCAATTTAATCTCCTTGATGAAATTGATCAGGACCTGCGGTGTTTCAGACTTGAGTCTCAAGAAGAAGATCCATATGAAACGAGTGAAGTCATCCACTATAACCAATATGTATTTCCTGTGATCGAGACTGCATAGATCAATATGTAAGAGCTCAAGAGGTTCATAGATTGAAGAATCAATCACCATAGGAGGACTTGATTTGGATTGTTTGCCACACTCACAGATAGAGCACAGAGTATAATTGCTGAATTTGAGAATTCGGAGACCTCGGACGAGTTCTCCGGTAACTAAATTGTTGATATATCTAAAGTTAAGCTACTTGCGGTGCCATAGCTAGCTAACCTCGGATACTGCTTTTGACAGAAAGCACAGTTGCAGTTTTCTAATTATTATAGAAACATCCAAGGGGTACATGGTCCCTGCAAACTTAGATTTGATCAAGCATATGCTTCTATCACTCGTCATTATGTAGTAGTAATCATTGCCAAATTCAACCCTATGCCTTGCTTTACATAGTTGGCCTACACTGATGAGATTATGTTTGAGACCTTCCACATAAGAAACCTTTTAGATAGAGAAATTCCCTATAGTAAGAACACCATAACGTCGGATTATCCTGTCCACAATGTTGCCGAAAGTGACATTTCCACCGTTATAGATTGCCTTGAAATCCCGAAGGTGTTCTATCCTTCTAGTCATGTGCAAGGAGTAGACAATGTCAAGTAAGCATTCCTCTACTTGTTCCTCCTTCCAGATTGCCTGAAATTTACACGGTTAGTTTGGGCACCCAAAACAAGTTAGGAGCCTAGGGCTACATGTCGATTTTTCATAGATGCATGAACCGAGGTTGTAGGGACAAATTCCGTGTCAACTTTGAATCCTAAACCTGGGTACTTATGAGATTTTGGAGTGTTGTGAGATTTTGAAAAGTTACGAAGTCTATGAAAAGTGCAAGGTTTTTGAAAAGTATGCATTTTTTTACAAGTACAAGTTTTTTGAACAGTGGGGTTTTTTTTGAGAAGAACGAGGTAGGGCTAGAGATGAACCCTTTTGATGAAATACAGATGAATATTTTTTAGCATTTGCCCTGACATTATTTTTGGTCAGTGGTCAGGAAGGTGTGGGATTACTCTTGGGACCAGTCCGTGTTGGTAATATTTTGATGTGATTGTCACTTGAAATAAGTTGAGTATTGATTTACATTTTCTAATAAACATTATCAGAATGTTTCAGGTTGAAAAGATATTGAAGATTCAACAAGTGTTTGAAGAATCAGACATTGGAGTACTTGAAGTTGAACATGAAGCAATTGAAGCCTACTGTTGACATGGATCAATTGCTGAAAGATAGTTGGGTCATCATGATCTCAGATGGCACGTCTAGATCATATGTGGAGCATCAAGATGTTGATGGACCATCTAGAAAATTGATGGCTCGTCAGAAAAATTGTTGATTCATTAACAACTCTATGGCTCAACAAGAGTTGATGGCTCAACAGGAACACTTGGTGGGTCAACTCAAGTCAATGGATCAACATGATCACATTGATGGGTCAACAAGACTACACATGACTCATCATGTACAATGAAGGCATGTCCAAATGCTCAAAGGAACATGAATTTAATCTATGGTCCATCATGAACATGTGGTGGTACATCTTCAAGTTCAAGACGTAGTCTAGCACTCAAGAAACAACTCAACTTGGTCAACAACACTTTTAGAAGTTGATGACATCTAAGAAGACAATTGAGCAACATGATGCTCATGTTGTTCATCACTTTTTCAATGTTGTTCAAGAAGGTTCAAGAATTATGAAGACTCATAACTTGGATGGAACCCTAACGGAATTGGAATATTCCATTCATTCTCGGTTAAGTAAGGCAAAGGTGTCAACTGATGACTAAGTCATGATGACGTGTCAACACCTGATTGGTCAATCCATGTCATGAGCTTTTCCAAAGCCTATTATTAGGCCCCTTAGGATCCATTATAAAGTTGCTCTTCCTTGCTCATTTCCGACCATTCTGCATAATTGATGTTTAGATTAGTCTTCAGAGATCCATTTGAGTGTTTTAGCTTGTCTATCATTCAAACTGTTAAAACATAAAAGTGACCCTCTAGAACTAATGTACCACAATCATCTATCATCCGCAACTATTCTTCATCAATAATCATCTCAGCACCAAGAGTCAACAAGTCTTCAGCATCCGCAGTCTTCGTTATTTCCTTTACATATCTTTATGTAATGTACTCTATTATCCAGCATGCCTTGCACGACTGCTTATAGAATATTTTATTTCTGAAACTCTATAAATAAAGACTCTTTCTAATGTATTCTGTATGAAATCTTAACTTCTTAATACACAAGATTTCTTCTTCAATCATCTCTCTTATCACTCGATGACTTGTGAATTATTCTGAATATATTTCTAAGTTATCTTCTTCGCTTCTCTATCTTACTACTCTTCACACTCTAAACTGGTACTGAAACATAACCTCTCTTCGGAGCAAGTCTTCTAGACTTAATCACTAAACTTGATCGTCCTTACTAACTCGGAGTGAATGCATTCCTTGTTATGAATCAGTTTAAGTGTATTCTTGATATAGCAATTGTTGTCATTTATATTTCTTTACTTTCCGAAACTAACTATCTAACTATCTAACTGTATTATTGTTGAGCTTTTAGATCCTTTGAGATTAACTATTCCACAATATACTTGCTCTAACGTTTCTTCAAGTGTGTCTCCAAGTTTTTCTCTCAACAATTGGTATCAGAGCCAAAGTGGTTGCTTTTTGAATATCGGAACTGTGATTTTCTCATTAAGCCTTCTATACCACTAAAGCTCATTTCTCAAAAATAAAAAAATAAAAAAAAACATAAAACATAAAACAAAAAAGAAATGGTACAATCATTATCTCTAAATATCTCAAATAGTGTTGGTGGTTCAAAAAGAGCTCCAATTCTGGTAGCAAATGAATATCATCACTGGTCACAAAGAATGGAGAAGTAGTTAAGAAGACTAGGTAGAGATGTATGGCGATCCGTGGAAGAAAGACCACACGTTCCAGTCCTCACACCAGTCCAAACTGACGGCGCGACAACCAGGCTAGGAGGAGGTCAACCAACCATGAGCCGTCCCACCAAGGATGATCTTGATAAAATGGAAAATGATGTTGTTGCCTTTTATGAAATTTCTTGTGGTGTTGCTCCTAACAACTTTGATATTATCATAAACTGCAAGTCAGCAAAAGAGATCTGGGATGTACTCAAAAACCTGTACGAAGGCTCATAACAAGCACAAGATAAGAAGCTCACTACCGCACTTACGACTTCAACAACTTCAAAGCTCATGCAGGTGAAAGTTTGGAAGACTCCTTCAAGAGATTCAACCTGATAGTCACAAAGTTATCAAATGCTGGTACCATCCGCAGCAACCATGAGTCCAATCTCCAGTTCCTTAATGGCTTAGGACGACATTGGACTACGACTAAGATGATAGTCCAAGGTGACAAGAAGATTCACTCTTTATCACTCTACAAACTCTATGGAGAACTCCAAGCAAAAGAGTCCATTGTACTCAAAGACTGTGCTGACTACGGAGGATCGCTTGCTCTCATAGCACAAGCTCCACCGCAGTCACCCTACTCTTCATCGTATGATACCCCACCACAGTCATACGAAGCAGATTCTGAGTATGATGATGATGAAGAATTTCAGAAGGCTATTGCTCTGGTTAGCCAACAGTTCAACCGCATACCACCTTCTTCTTTCCGCAAGAATCAACAATTAACCAACCTCCATTCAACTGTAACTTCAGTCCTCAGAACAACCACTCTCGATATCCTAAAGGCTCTCAGAACAATCAACCAAAGGAGGCACCGCAGTCTCCTTAGAACAATGACTCCGGTACTCAATCAGAAGACAAGACTGATGTTGTGATTTGTCACAAATGCAATAAAGAAAATCACTTCGCAAAAGACTGTAAGGCCAATGTAGTCAAGGACAGAGCATTCTATCTTAGAATGGCTCAAGAGTTGGAAGAAAAAGAAAAGGCAAGGGCATATGTGTTGGGTTTTGAGCATTCTAACACTTCCTAAGTGTACATGCAACCCTAATAACCTTGGCTCTATGTTTATCTAATTATCATGCAAAGTTGAATTCCAAGGTTATATTCCTATCTAGCATACATGGGGAACAATTCTTAACTTGAATGAAAGATAGAATAACTTACCTTGTTGTTGCTTATGTTCCTTGAAACCTTGTGAGCCTAGCACCCCAAGTGTGATGCCTCAAATGATTCACACAACACCAAATGCTCTTGGAAAGACTTTTTAAAGAACACACACTTCTTAAAATCGGCCTAGCCCTCTTGTTTCATATGTGTAGCCAATTTTGGTGGAGAATGGGACTCTTATATAGTGTTGACACATCTAGGGTTACACCATGTAAACCCTAATGTGTCATGACTCTTCATTTCCATGACCCATGGGTTTGTAACTCCCATGGAGCATCCTATGGGTGGAACCCAACTTGATAATCCATGGAGCCTCTTAGTCCACTATACAAGATATGGATGATTTATATAATCAACCCATATATTTAATTAGTTATCTTTTGATCACTTATTTAATTCTAAATTAATTCTTGATGAAACTAATCAAATAATATTATTAATATATTAGAGCTTATAATATATTAATAATCTCCAAGTGTTATTTCTCTCATTTAGTCTATCCAATTGCATGGTGCCATGCAACCCAAATGGACCGTGCCGGGTCGGGTGAAGTACTTACCAAAAACAGTTATGGACTTAGACACCTTATCCAACAGTCTCCCACTTGGATAAGTCTAATAACTATAACTATAGTACTTCAGGAACCGATCGACAATCGTAGCTCTTTCAATGTCTCTTGGAACTGAGAAGATTTTGATACGCCATTTAAGATAAGTGATCATATAATCCTCTATTCTAGATATCAGCCGGACAAATACATGGAACAATGCCTTACTTATTGTCCAACAGTTTGTTTCCCGATTTCCGATTTGTTTGACAAAGAACTTAATTGAACACATCAACTTAGTTCTGACCAGGCCCGGTACACAGGTGAAAACAAAATCATCGAGGGGCCCAGATATTAGATTCTAATCCAAGAAGGAACAGATGAACTTCGACTCATATGTTTGTTCTACCACTCATTGAATTATACACAAAAGCACGTTTTCTAACATCGAGTTACCAATGCGTTTTCGTATAATCAATGCATAACCAACTCGTAAGTAACAAATCATATCTCTTGGTTTGAGGACTTATATGATATTACCATCTCACGATCACTCGAGATAAATTCCATGAAGTGATTCCAGTGAGCGTAGGTTGAGTCCAATGCTCAGAACTTATGAGCACTCATGATTGTTGTAGCCATGTCCAACACCTTAGACCTCTGCAACCAATCATGACAGTCTTGATTTATACCTACTTCCGACATATGACCGACTGTGGAGGTTTGAATAATATGATATACCAAACATAATTATTCTAGAAGTCAAAACATGCAAAAGAAATATAGTAAACGATCGACAAGAGATAGCAACACTTTACTCATAAATAAAACACCTTTTATTCATCATCTAATGTCAATTACACTTTAAAAATTTCGAGGTTATCTAACTACTAAATCTAATATCATCCTTCAGCCCTATGCTCCGTGCATGCTAGAGATGCTTAACCCGAGTCAGTCCCTTCGTGAGGGGATCTGCTGGATTCTCATCCGATGATACCCTCTTTTCCACGAGGAGTCCTTCTTCTATTCGATGTCTGATAAAATGGTATTTTCTGTCAATGTGTCTAGATCTCCCATGATCCCTTGGTTCCTTGGCTACAGCAACAGCGCTTTCACTTTCACAAAAAATTTCCATTGGCTCTTTAATAGCTGGTACAACTCCAAGGTCTCCAATGAAGTTCTTCAGCCATATTGTGACATCCCCATTTTCACGGCCAGAAAAGACCGATTTGTTTATGCTTTGTTTTATAAATCAGAGTGATCGTTTAAAGAAAACGGTTGCGGAATTTGTTCCCAAAATAAAATATGATAACCATTTATCAAAACGTTTCTCAAAGAGAATGTATTTTCATTAAATAATAAAACCTCAGGATGTCATGTTCCGATACAGACCAAAAGCATAAACAATATAAAATAGACCTTACAACTGTTATTCATAACTACTAGCCTATAATCCAAAATCTCTTGTCAAGTCCACCAACTTATACTCTAGTGCCATTACCTGTAATGCAAAGAAAACTGAGTGGTTCAGGCTTGGGAGCCTGGTGACCATGTAAGGTTTTCAACCCACAATAATATAATTATTATATTCAACCATCAAACAATCAACCCAATTACCCATCCCCATTATCTTCTTTATTTCTTAGGATTTTACCCTAAGAATTCAACTAGCCGCCATTCATCCATTCCTAGGATTGACCTAAGGAATTAGCACAAAATCTATTGCTACATAAGGCACATCTACCAACATCATCCTTTAAGCGCCTCTGCCAGGATTACGTCATACACTATGAGGCGTGACTGCCAGGTTTATGACATTCTCTTTTAGGCGCATCTGCTGACATTATCTTATAAGCGCATCTGCCAAGATTATCCTATAAGCGCATCTGCTATTGTTATGACAATCTCTATTTGGTGCATCTGCCAAGATCACGACATTCACTACTTGGTGCATCTACCGATATTATTCTCAAACGCATCTGCTAGTTTTATGACATTCTTTAATTGATGCATCTACCAATATCATTGTTAATCATCTTTCATACCTCATCATTTTATCACATACCAACTATCTCATCTACCCATGTTCTACCCAATATATTTGTAGATATAAAATACATATACAGTTTAACTCATTTAAAAACTATATAAAACATTCATTCCATACTCATCTCAAATAAACAATAATATATAAACACATAACACGTATTTTATAACAAATACTTCATATTTATGTGTTAGAAGAAAGTAACCACACACTCTCCCAAACATATACTTAATACATTCAAACAATACTTATATTATACCCGTGTTTATGAAAGGGACTATACACCCACACATATAAACAACTTTATATTATACACATAGCACGGATTTTATATTATACGCTCTACAACTTTCGTTTAGACTTCGTCGGCTAATTTTGACTTTATTTTTATTATTTATTTTTAGTAGGCCCGGACAGGAAAACTTCGTTATAAATTCATAACTTCTTCGTTTGACGTCCGTTCTCGCCTAACTTTTCATCGCTTCGATACCAACAACGAGATCTTCGATTCTCGTTTAGATTGTTTCAGCTAAAAACCGCTCGATCTCAAATCGAGTATTTCGGGCTGCATACCGCTAAGTCGAAACTTAGAAAAATCATAACTTCCTCATACAAAGTCAGATTTGGGCGTTCTTTTTATGCACGCTCATGGTTTAACGTATTATACGACTTTCATTTAGATTGCTAAGGCAAAATATCACTCTAACATAAATTCACTTTTTACGTCGCGCTGTGTCGTGCCGATTCTGTCGCGAAATATCGACAGATCATAACTTCTTCATTATAACTCGGATTTCGGCGTTCTTTATATGTACGGAATCCTTGTAACATATACTATAACTTAGTTAAGATTATTCATTCTAAATAACTTTTCATCAAAAATTAATTTTTGACGCCTACCGTCTCTAAATTGACTAGCCCTGATCTACGGGCGTTACAATTATCTCCCCCTTAGGATGATTATGTCCCGGAATGATTCCATACGCTATCTCTTCATCCTAGGTAATAACCGTAAATTCTATGTTTCCTCGAAAGAGTATTTAACTCTATGGCTTTCTTGACCGCAGACGATGCCCAATCTTGCATCTGCTTATCGTACTATGTTGTACTTTCAATCGTAACCCTCGAGTTACCAAATAAGTCGTTATCATGGACTCCTTCTTCTTCTCAGGATAAATACTTTCATTTATCTATTGTAACAAACCGATGGGTCGTGCTCTACTGACCTCTCATTGAATGATGTAATGCTTAGACTCGGGTCTCTTAGAGTTAAATTCCAAAATGGAATATACCTTCCTTCATATTCTAATGTGATATAATCACATTTCAGCATGTAGCATTTCTACCTACAACCTTCTTTTAACAACGAGCGTGACACTATCAATTGCATTAACTTCAACCTTCTGACTTAAGTCAGATGTTACATCTAACTTGGTCCTCTAGACCACGTAACATACCCCTCGTAGTCGAACTCAAATTTAAATATGACCACTAGGGTCGGAACAAGAAACATCTTACTAGTCACTACCGAAACAAAGGTAATGACACACTTAAACAAAACGGAATCAATCACTAGCTTCTTGGTAATCTTGTGACTTTCCCTGATCCAAGTGTGAGTCTTGTGCTTCCGGTATCATATTCATCTACTACCTTTCACACTTACTCATACTCGTCCCAAGTATTGTCCCGTAGTCGACCAAGTCACCATACAAGAAAATCAGACAATCATTCAACACATCAGTTAGCAAAACTAGGGTTTATAATAATTCCTTGAAACGATTACACAAAGTTCAAGTTCACCCTATACTATGCCTCTAATAGGCTACACCCCATGTTACTTTTCATATCGCTACTTTATAACTTGATCTTTGGATATAAACTCCTCATTCCTGATTCCTTGCATTGCCATCTGCTTCATCAAGGATCATTTGAAATGCTCTTGCCTTTAGCTTTGGCGGCGCCTCTAGCCTTGCTGCTTGATTTTTCCTTGGGTAGTCTTGCTTGAAGTGCCCCTCTTCTTTACATTCGTAACACACCTTTTTGTTGAAATGCGCTGTCTTGTTTTTCTCCCCAGTCGAAGGTCACATTCTTTTGGGTTAGGGTGGTAAGTGGCTTGGCAATCTTTGAAAATTTCGGTATAAATCTTCGGTAATACCCGACGAGTCCCAAAAATTGCCGGATTTCTGTAGAGGTTCTTGGAGTAGTCCAACTATCTATTGCCTTTATCTTAAAGGGGTCCATATGTATTCCTTCTTTGCTTACAACATGTCCTAGGAAATCCACTTCACGAATCCAAAATTCACATTTGGAAAATTTTGCGTAAAGTTTCTCTGCCCTTAATGTTTCCAGTACTTGGCGGAGATGTTGGTTGTGTTCTTCCTGGCTTCTTGAATAGATGAGTATATCATCTATGAATACGATCACGAATTTATCCAGGAAGGGACGACATACTCGGTTCATCAAATCCATGAACACTGCTGGAGCATTCGTCAATCCGAAGGGCATTACTACAAATTCGTAGTGACCATAACGTGTTCGGAAAGCCGTTTTCGGGATGTCTCCCTCCAGTACTCGTAGTTGGTGATAACCAGATCTTAGATCGATCTTTGAGAAGTAGCTTGCTCCCTGTAGTTGGTCGAATAGATCGTCTATGCATGGTAAGGGATATCGGTTCTTGATCGTGAGTTTGTTTAGTTCCCGATAATCGATGCACATGCAAAAGGATCCATCCTTCTTTTTCACGAATAGGACTGGCGCTCCCCATGGTGAGAAGCTCGGTCTGATGAATCCCTTGCTCAGCAGCTCATTTAATTGACTGGATAGTTCCTGCATCTCAGCTGGGGCTAAACGGTAAGGTGACTTTGCTACAGGGGTAGCTCCGGGGATTAAGTCGATTATGAACTCGACTTGACGTTTCGGTGGGATTCCTGGAAGATCTTCTGGGAAAATATCCAGGAAGTTGCACACTTCTGGAATATCTTTAATGTTTTTCGATTCTCGTTTCTTGTCTACGAAGTGGGCTAGAAAAGCATGATATTCCTTACAAAGATACTTTTGTGCTTTAATACAGGAAATGATTTGTAAACTTGAACTAGGTTTGTCGCCATAAATGACAAGAGTTTCGCCGTTTGGCATATTTAGGCGAACAACCCTTTCGTGGCAAAGGATATCGGCATGGTGAAGGCTCAACCAGTCCATACCGATGATGACATCGAAACTTCTTATGGAAATGGGCATAAGATCGACTCGAAACAAGCTCTCGTTTAAATTTAGTGTGCACCCTACGTACAAATCGTTTGCGTGTTCTGTTTTACCGTTTGCCGTTTCTACAGTGAATATTTTATTGAGTGGTTGGGGTTTTTGATTAAGTAGGTGTTTGAATTTATGACTCACAAAACTTCTCTCCGTACCGCAGTCAAAAAGTATGCATGCATAAGTGTTGTTGAGTAGGAACGTACCCGTAACCACCGTGGGGTCCGCTATTGCTTCATTCTGTCCTACTGCCAGCACTCTCCCCACACCGCAAATATTCCTTTCCTTGGGAAAATCCCTCCTGAAGTGTCCAGTCTCTCCGCACCCATAACATGCCCGACTTACTCCAGTGCCCGAAACTTGAGTGATTGGTCGTGCCGGTGCTTTACAGAAACGGGTTGTGTGCCCTTTCCTGTCACAATTCTTGCAGTGCATCTCGCGACAAATACCATGGTGATGGCAGTTGCACTTGTTGCACTTGGGCAGATTCCCCGCATATGGTTTTGTTGGTGCAGAGGTAGCAGGAGTTGTGGTGGGGATAGTAGCAGCATGAATCGCAACCATTTGCTTCTTTGAAGGTTCTTGCGAAGTTTGCCCCTTCCTTTTGTTCCAAAATTTCTTCTTGTTGTTGTTGTTGGCATTGATCTCATTGTTGCTGTTCCCTTTGGTTGGTTCATCCATGATAGTCGTGACTCCTTGACAGACACCATGATCAACAAGAGATTGCGCCAGTTCCTTGGCGCTGGCGAAGGTCAAGGGTTTGGAAGCTAATACACTTCCTCGAAGTTAGGGTGATAGTCCCCAGATGTATCTCTCGACCTTTTGGCTTTCCAGGGTTAACATTCCTGGGAAGAGTGTTATTAAGTCACTGAACCTATTGGTGTAACCTGCTATGTCCGAACCTACCATCGAGAGGTTCCACAGTTCCTGTTCAAGCTTCTGAATCTCGCCTCTTGGGCAGTATTCTCGAAGGAGCATTCTTTTCAGGTTTACCCAACCCATGGAGTTCGCCACCACTAGGGTTAGTGTCTGGACGTGGCCGTTCCACCATGTCAGGGCGCGTTCAGAGAAAGTAAAAGCAGCAAACTTTACTTTGCTTTCTTCAGGACATGCACAGATTTCGAATACAGCTTCCGTTTTCTCTATCCATTGAGATAGAGCCAATACTCCCCCAGTCCCGTAAAAGGGAATAGGTTTTCCGTTGGTGAAGTCTTTGTAAGTGCATACCCCTGAACGGCTTTGACCTTGGCCACTTGTAAAACTGTTTGTTCCACCCCCCGATCCGTTGTTGCTCATTTGTGCCATTGCTGCAGTTACAGCAGCGGTTACAGCAGTCTGGAACATAACGGTGTCCATAATTGGAGGAGGTGGTGGAGGTGGTGTTGAAGTTGAGTTTCTGCGTGTTGATCTACGAGGATGCATGTTCTGGTAGAGAAAAATAAGAATGAATACTATAAGTTTCTAATGTTTTGACAATCGTGTGTTAGTTGTATCTTGTAATTTGTTTTGACTTTAGTTTATGGTTTCAAGGTAGGCATAGAAATTTAAAACTCGTAATTTTTGAGAGGTATAAAATAAGAAATACTTCATATTCATGCATATAGGTCACACCTGAGGTGTGTTACATTACATGTTTTTGTTTGGAAAATTTGATCCTCCTAGAGGTCTCCGATTACAGATACAACAGGGAAAATAAGGGAAATAAGGGAAAAACTTTTTATCCGAAATCCTAATCTATAACAAAATTGTTGGGGCTCGAACAAGTTCTACTTGCGGCGTTTGGAGCTAGATTCGGCATCCGACCGTTTGACTCCCATCAGTCGCCTCTCAAGATCTGCTTGTTGTTCCTTCATCTCTATTATATCTGCCAGAGCCGTTATCATTTGGTTCTGAAGTGTCCCCGTGTAGATTTGGGTATTCTCATGTAGTCCTTCCAAACGGCGGATGTCAGCGGCGTTACCTTGGGTAGCAGCATTGACCTCGCGAACTCTGCCTGCTTGCATGTCCGTCTCGTAGTTCTGGGTAGCTATAGCGTTCACAATAACAGGAAGTGCTCGATCAGATGAGCTTCCCCCACTGACATTGTAAAAATCTCGGCACATTCCGAAAGGAGGGCGTACACCTTGCTGGCGGCTCCAGTAGTAGAGGTGACTTCCCCACATGGGAATGGGTCCCGGTTGATATGGTCTGATTTCGGGAGGATGAGGGATGGGAGGGTCGAACACTTCTGGCTCGGAGTCTGTCCCGCTAGAAATCTCCTCGATCTCTTCGTCGACTTCGAATTCCTCTCCGACTTCGACTTCGAATTCTCCCTCGATAACCCCTTCGGGTTCTTCCTCGACCTCTTCTTTGATTTCCTCTGGGTCTTCCTCCGGGTCTTCTTCTATCCAACCGCCGTTGCCTTGGTTTGGGTAGTAGGGATCTCCTGGTAAATGGAATCCGGCCATTTGTCTGTACTAGGATAGATGTATGAGAACTTTATAAGAAAAGAAAATTCTATTTAACGACTTACTATTTTTAACTATAATTTATACAACTATTTTTAATAATACTTCTATAATATTTCAATTTGGCGAAACTAAAATAATTTGTATTTGGTAAGTTCTTGGCTTGTTGTCCACTACGACCATTCCTCGACATACGTTGGTCAAATCCAGGATAAATATAGTTGATCAGGCTATATTTATTCTCGACCTGATTACATACCCCGGGGCTCAATCGTAGTGTCGTAACTTGCCTTAATACTTTTTAGTAAAACTTGTTATGATACGAGATTAATGCATGCTTGTAAAAATGTATATCTTTAAAAGAAAGTATTTTGTTCATGAAAATGTTTCGTCAGAGGGTTTTTGGTCCCCTTTGCATTTATAGTTTGTATATCGTATGTGGTTCGATATACTTAGTTCACTATAAACAATGCTCTGATACCAATCTGTCACACCCCCAAACCAGAATGGCGGAAACATTCGGGGGTGGATGACTTCACGTAGTATCACAACCATTGAATATTGTAAAGAAAGTAACACAACCATCACATATATAATGAAAACGTATGTTGTTGCGTTATACATATTAGCAAAAGAATATTACAATAAGATGATAAACGTTCAATAATAAAACATTCTTAGTGTTCCCTTCTCCAAAAGCTGGTGGTTACCTGTATTACTGATTCCCTGAGAAATACAAGTGGTTTCGAAAAAGTGTCAACAATTAAGTTGGTGAGTTCATAAGTGTTTTGCATTGAAAAGTATGTCCTTTTTTATAGTAAATCGATGAACGAGGTTTTCAGAAAATCCAATATTTTCTATAAATGATTTGAAAAGTTTCCCGTGTTGGAGTGCGTTAGTGTTTTCCATACTTGAATAATAGTGATAAGATTTGTGTTAACAATAAAATGGAAAACTGAAATGCATAGATGAATCTCGTAAATCAAACTTGTTTTTATACTTTTATGTGAGTTTTATAACCATACTATTGATACTGACGGCCTGTAACAACATTCTTCAGGTGTTGTAGTGTTATGACATTTGTCACCCTAGACCTGTCGGTCTAACTATAGCTAATAGTTTAGGTGCGGGGTTGTCAATCCCGTATAGATCTATTCACAAGTATCACGCTCTCTCTACAAGATATTATGGTATATAATACAGGACTTGAAATGCATACATACGAGTACGTTGAAGTTTAAATGTCTCACATTACTTGGTATAAACAGATTTACGATAATAAAGACTTTACTTCTTTTGAAAGTATTTCATTTGTCGAGATGTATGTGTAAATGTATGAATAACTGGAATACTATACTCATTATAGTTTCTCAAAAAGTATGTTCCCATTTGGTAATAACAACTTGGTGATATAATAGCCCTTTAAACATAAAGTTATTTTTGTATCAAAACCCTATAAGAACGATATTATAATTATGTTTATAAAATGATACTTTGATTTGTAATGTACTTGTATTCCCCCCCTAAAACGTGAAAAGAATTGAAAAGTAGGGGTATGAACTCACTCGTTAAGTTTGAAGAGAGAGGCTAGAGTTGAGCAGAGTTTCGACCGCGGAAAGTTGCGCCTTCGGGTTCTCGGGAATCTCTGTAGCGTAGATCCTTCGTCGGGGGCTCGAGTGCGGAAACCAAGGAAAGGAAATGGTCACTGGAGCTGGGAGAATGGCTGAGGAATTGTGAAAGTGTGCCAAAACTCGAAGCTCATGCCATCTATTTATAGGGCTGGAAGAGTGAGTACGCGGGGCGTAATTTTGGAGTACGCGGCGCGTACCTCGTTACGCTGGGCGTAATATGGCGTCATGGCTTACGACTCCTGGCTAGCTAAGCATAGAGGGGGCGGGCCGACGGGACTCGACTCTGGGTCTAGTACGCGGGGCGTACTCCTAGAGAACGCGGGGCGTAATCCGGCCTGTCCTCTTCTAAATTCCGTAACTTTCGCGTACGAGCTCCGTTTTTCGTGTTCTTTATATCCACGCGTAGGTGAGATTATGCTCTACAACTTTCATTTAGACTCCGTCGGCTAGTTTTGAATTTATTTTTAATGATATATTTTTAATAGGCCGGGCCTCCTAAAGTTCGTTAAAAATTCATAGGTTCTTTATTCGACGTCGGTTTTCGTTTGTCTTTTTATCGTTTTATTACCACTGAGGAGATCTTCAACTTCCGTTTAGGTGGCGATAGCTAATTAACACTCAATCTTCAATTTGAGTTTTTAGCCCTCTACTACTGTTACAAAACTTAGGAAATTCGTAACTTCTTCATACGAAGTCCAATTTGGGCGATCTTTTTATGCACGCTCACCTTTCAACGAGATGTACGACTTTTGTTTAGATACTTAAGGCTAAAATGCATTTTATTGAGATTTTACTTTTTACGTCAAATAATGTTTTAACGTCGTGTCGTAAATATACGAGTGGTTATAATTTCTTCAATATAACTCGGTTTTGAGCGTTCTTTATGTTTTTGGAAACCTTGGCATGATATCAAATATTTGAGGCATCCCAACTTAGATACTTGAACACTTTATTTTCGAGGTTAGTTCTGTTGTATTTGGCTTTCGAGTGTTACAATGCTTTTGGAAAATATAGGGTTGTCACATACCCTGTGTGTAGCTGCACACGTGAGTGTGGCTGAACACTCATGTGCTGTTGGGGTGATATAAATAGTAGGTATCTGTGTCAGTCTTAGGGCAACGTATGTGTCTATTTTCCAAGGTGTATTTGATGTTTATATGATACAAATGTGTGCATGCTTAGGTTAATTCTTCTTCTACTCCTTCTACACTCTGATTGATTGCAATATCATTTGATCACTGATTTGGATCTTAGAATTGGGACTTTACATAGGCTACTTTGTTTGTTGAGTAGCCAAGGAAAATGCCTTCATCTGACTTCGGTGCGAACTTGTTCAGATGATCCTTGTTGTTGATCACAAAACATCTACACCCAAAGATGTTGAACAAATGGACATTCGGCTTGTGGTTGTTGAGGCCCTCATATGGAGTTTTGATGAGATGCTTGCACACAATGCTTCAGTTTTGAACAAAGCATGTTGTGGCCACTGCTTCGGCCCAAAAGTAGAGAGGAGGGTTTGCAAAGTTGAGCATAGATCTGGCTGCTTCCACCAGAGTCTGATTTCTTCGCTCTACTACTCCATTCTGATGCGGTGTGTAAGGAGCTGAGAAATTGTGATTGATACCCTTTGAAACCATGTAAATTTTCAGTAGATGATTAGTGAACTTGGTTCCATTATCACTTTGGATGCGTCGTACTGGTAACTTGATCTGCAATTTAATCTCCTTGATGAAATTGATCAGGACCTGCGGTGTTTCAGACTTGAGTCTCAAGAAGAAGATCCATATGAAACGAGTGAAGTCATCCACTATAACCAATATGTATTTCCTGTGATCGAGACTACATAGATCAATATGTAAGAGCTCAAGAGGTTCATAGATTGAAGAATCAATCACCATAGGAAGACTTGATTTGGATTGTTTGCCACACTCATAGATAGAGCACAGAGTATAATTGCTGAATTTGAGAATTCGGAGACCTCGGACGAGTTCTCCGGTAACTAAGTTGTTGATATATCTAAAGTTAAGCTACTTGTGGTGCCATAGCTAGCTAACCTCGGATACTGCTTTTGACAGAAAGCACAGTTGCAGTTTTCTAATTATTATAGAAACGTCCAAGGGGTACATGGTCCCTGCAAACTTAGATTTGATCAAGCATATGCTTCTATCACTCGTCATTATGTAGTAGTAATCATTGCCAAATTCAACCCTATGCCTTGCTTTACATAGTTGGCCTACACTGATGAGATTATGTTTGAGACCTTCCACATAAGCAACCTTTTAGATAGAGAAATTCCCTGTAGTAAGAACACCATAACGTCGGATTATCCTGTTCACAATGTTGCCGAAAGTGACATTTCCACCGTTATAGATAGCCTTGAAATCCCGAAGGTGTTCTATCCTTCTAGTCATGTGCAAGGAGTAGACAATGTCAAGTAAGCATTCCTCTACTTGTTCCTCCTTGCAGATTGCCTGAAATTTACACGGTTAGTTTGGGCACCCAAACAAGTTAGGAGCCCAGGGCTACATGTCGATTTTTCATAGATGCATGAACCGAGGTTGTAGGGACAAATTTCGTGTCAACTTTGAATCCTAAACCTGGGTACTTATGAGATTTTGGAGTGTTGTGAGATTTTGAAAAGTTACGAAGTCTATGAAAAGTGCAAGGTTTTTGAAAAGTATGCATTTTTTTACAAGTACAAGTTTTTTGAACAGTGGGGTTTTTTTGAGAAGAACGAGGTAGGGCTAGAGATGAACCCTTTTGATGAAATACAGATGAATATTTTTTAGCATTTGCCCTGACATTATTTTTGGTCAGTGGTCAGGAAGGTGTGGGATTACTCTTGGGACCAGTCCGTGTTGGTAATATTTTGATGTGATTGTCACTTGAAATAAGTTGAGTATTGATTTACATTTTCTAATAAACATTATCAGAATGTTTCAGGTTGAAAAGATATTGAAGATTCAACAAGTGTTTGAAGAATCAGACATTGGAGTACTTGAAGTTGAACATGAAGCAATTGAAGCCTACTGTTGACATGGATCAATTGCTGAAAGATAGTTGGGTCATCATGATCTCAGATGGCACGTCTAGATCATATGTGGAGCATCAAGATGTTGATGGACCATCTAGAAAATTGATGGCTCGTCAGAAAAATTGTTGATTCATTAACAACTCTATGGCTCAACAAGAGTTGATGGCTCAACAGGAACACTTGGTGGGTCAACTCAAGTCAATGGATCAACATGATCACATTGATGGGTCAACAAGACTACACATGACTCATCATGTACAATGAAGGCATGTCCAAATGCTCAAAGGAACATGAATTTAATCTATGGTCCATCATGAACATGTGGTGGTACATCTTCAAGTTCAAGACGTAGTCTAGCACTCAAGAAACAACTCAACTTGGTCAACAACACTTTTAGAAGTTGATGACATCTAAGAAGACAATTGAGCAACATGATGCTCATGTTGTTCATCACTTTTTCAATGTTGTTCAAGAAGGTTCAAGAATTATGAAGACTCATAACTTGGATGGAACCCTAACGGAATTGGAATATTCCATTCATTCTCGGTTAAGTAAGGCAAAGGTGTCAACTGATGACTAAGTCATGATGACGTGTCAACACCTGATTGGTCAATCCATGTCATGAGCTTTTCCAAAGCCTATTATTAGGCCCCTTAGGATCCATTATAAAGTTGCTCTTCCTTGCTCATTTCCGACCATTCTGCATAATTGATGTTTAGATTAGTCTTCAGAGATCCATTTGAGTGTTTTAGCTTGTCTATCATTCAAACTGTTAAAACATAAAAGTGACCCTCTAGAACTAATGTACCACAATCATCTATCATCCGCAACTATTCTTCATCAATAATCATCTCAGCACCAAGAGTCAACAAGTCTTCAGCATCCGCAGTCTTCGTTATTTCCTTTACATATCTTTATGTAATGTACTCTATTATCCAGCATGCCTTGCACGACTGCTTATAGAGTATTTTATTTCTGAAACTCTATAAATAAAGACTCTTTCTAATGTATTCTGTATGAAATCTTAACTTCTTAATACACAAGATTTCTTCTTCAATCATCTCTCTTATCACTCGATGACTTGTGAATTATTCTGAATATATTTCTAAGTTATCTTCTTCGCTTCTCTATCTTACTACTCTTCACACTCTAAACTGGTACTGAAACATAACCTCTCTTCGGAGCAAGTCTTCTAGACTTAATCACTAAACTTGATCGTCCTTACTAACTCAGAGTGAATGCATTCCTTGTTATGAATCAGTTTAAGTGTATTCTTGATATAGCAATTGTTGTCATTTATATTTCTTTACTTTCCGAAACTAACTATCTAACTATCTAACTGTATTATTGTTGAGCTTTTAGATCCTTTGAGATTAACTATTCCACAATATACTTGCTCTAACGTTTCTTTAAGTGTGTCTCCAAGTTTTTCTCTCAACAATTGGTATCAGAGCCAAAGTGGTTGCTTTTTGAATATCGGAACTGTGATTTTCTCATTAAGCCTTCTATACCACTAAAGCTCATTTCTCAAAAATAAAAAAATAAAAAAAAACATAAAACATAAAACAAAAAAGAAATGGTACAATCATTATCTCTGAATATCTCAAATAGTGTTGGTGGTTCAAAAAGAGCTCCAATTCTGGTAGCAAATGAATATCATCACTGGTCACAAAGAATGGAGAAGTACTTAAGAAGACTAGGTAGAGATGTATGGCGATTCGTGGAAGAAAGACCACACGTTCCAGTCCTCACACCAGTCCAAACTGACGGCGCGACAACCAGGCTAGGAGGAGGTCAACCAACCATGAGCCGTCCCACCAAGGATGATCTTGATAAAATGGAAAATGATGTTGTTGCCTTTTATGAAATTTCTTGTGGTGTTGCTCCTAACAACTTTGATATTATCATAAACTGCAAGTCAGCAAAAGAGATCTGGGATGTACTCAAAAACCTGTACGAAGGCTCATAACAAGCACAAGATAAGAAGCTCACTACCGCACTCACGACTTCAACAACTTCAAAGCTCATGCGGGTGAAAATTTGGAAGACTCCTTCAAGAGATTCAACCTGATAGTCACAAAGTTATCAAATGCTGGTACCATCCGCAGCAACCATGAGTCCAATCTCCAGTTCCTTAATGGCTTAGGACGACATTGGACTACGACTAAGATGATAGTCCAAGGTGACAAGAAGATTCACTCTTTATCACTCTACAAACTCTATGGAGAACTCCAAGCAAAAGAGTCCATTGTACTCAAAGACTGTGCTGACTTCGGAGGATCGCTTGCTCTCATAGCACAAGCTCCACCGCAGTCACCCTACTCTTCATCGTATGATACCCCACCACAGTCATACGAAGCAGATTCTGAGTATGATGATGATGAAGAATTTCAGAAGGCTATTGCTCTGGTTAGCCAACAGTTCAACCGCATACCACCTTCTTCTTTCCGCAAGAATCAACAATTAACCAACCTCCATTCAACTGTAACTTCAGTCCTCAGAACAACCACTCTCGATATCCTAAAGGCTCTCAGAACAATCAACCAAAGGAGGCACCGCAGTCTCCTTAGAACAATGACTCAGGTACTCAATCAGAAGACAAGACTGATGTTGTGATTTGTCACAAATGCAATAAAGAAAATCACTTCGCAAAAGACTGTAAGGCCAATGTAGTCAAGGATAGAGCATTCTATCTTAGAATGGCTCAAGAGTTGGAAGAAAAAGAAAAGGCAAGGGCATATGTGTTGGGTTTTGAGCATTCTAACACTTCCTAAGTGTACATGCAACCCTAATAACTTTGGCTCTATGTTTATCTAATTATCATGCAAAGTTGAATTCCAAGGTTATATTCCTATCTAGCATACATGGGGAACAATTCTTAACTTGAATGAAAGATAGAATAACTTACCTTGTTGTTGCTTATGTTCCTTGAAACCTTGTGAGCCTAGCACCCCAAGTGTGATGCCTCAAATGATTCACACAACACCAAATGCTCTTGGAAAGACTTTTTACAGAACACACACTTCTTAAAATCGGCCTAGCCCTCTTGTTTCATATGTGTAGCCAATTTTGGTGGAGAATGGGACTCTTATACAGTGTTGACACATCTAGGGTTACACCATGTAAACCCTAATGTGTCATGACTCTTCATTTCCATGACCCATGGGTTTGTAACTCCCATGGAGCATCCTATAGGTGGAACCCAACTTGATAATCCATGGAGCCTCTTAGACCACTATACAAGATATGGATGATTTATATAATCAACCCATATAGTTAATTAGTTATCTTTTGATCACTTAATTAATTCTAAATTAATTCTTGATGAAACTAATCAAATAATATTATTAATATATTAGAGCTTATAATATATTAATAATCTCCAAGTGTTATTTCTCTCATTTAGTCTATCCAATTGCATGGTGCCATGCAACCCAAATGGACCATGCCGGGTCGGGTGAAGTACTTACCAGAAACAGTTATGGACTTAGACAGCTTATCCAACAGTCTCCCACTTGGATAAGTCTAATAACTATAACTATAGTACTTCAGGAACCGATCGACAATCGTAGCTCTTTCAATGTCTCTTGGAACTGAGAAGATGTTGATACGCCATTTAAGATAAGTGATCATATAATCCTCTATTCTAGATATCAGCCGGACAAATACATCGAACAATGCCTTACTTATTGTCCAACAGTTTGTTTCCCGATTTCCGATTTGTTTGACAAAGAACTTAATTGAACACATCAACTTAGTTCTGACCAGGCCCGGTACACAGGTGAAAACAAAATCATCGAGGGGCCCAGATATTAGATTCTAATCCAAGAAGGAACAGATGAACTTCGACTCATATGTTTGTTCTACCACTCATTGAATTATACACAAAAGCACGTTTTCTAACATCGAGTTACCAATGCGTTTTCGTACAATCAATGCATAACCAACTCGTAAGTAACAAATCATATCTCTAGGTTTGAGGACTTATATGATATTACCGTCTCACGATCACTCGAGATAAATTCCATGAAGTGATTCCAGTGAGCGTAGGTTGAGTCCAATGCTCAGAACTTATGAGCACTCATGATTGTTGTAGCCATGTCCAACACCTTAGACCTCTGCAACCAATCATGACAGTCTTGATTTATACCTACTTCCGACATATGACCGACTGTGGAGGTTTGAATAATATGATATACCAAACATAATTATTCTGGAAGTCAAAACATGCAAAAGAAATATAGTAAACGATCGACAAGAGATAGCAACACTTTACTCATAAATAAAACACCTTTTATTCATCATCTAATGTCAATTACACTTTAAAAATTTCGAGGTTATCTAACTACTAAATCTAATATCATCCTTCAGCCCTATGCTCCGAGCATGCTAGAGATGCTTAACCCGAGTCAGTCCCTTCGTGAGTGGATCTGCTGGATTCTCATCCGATGATAACCTCTTTTCCACGAGGAGTCCTTCTTCTATTCAATGTCTGATAAAATGGTATTTTCTGTCAATGTGTCTAGATCTCCCGTGATCCCTTGGTTCCTTGGCTACGGCAACAGCGCTTTCACTTTCACAAAAAATTTCCATTGGCTCTTTAATAGCTGGTACAACTCCAAGGTCTCCAATGAAGTTCTTCAGCCATATTGTGACATCCCCATTTTCACGGCCAGAAAAGACCGATTTGTTTATGCTTTGTTTTATAAATCAGAGTGATCGTTTAAAGAAAACGGTTGCGGAATTTGTTCCCAAAATAAAATATGATAACCATTTATCAAAACGTTTCTCAAAGAGAATGTATTTTCATTAAATAATAAAACCTCGGGATGTCATGTTCCAATACAGACCAAAAGCATAAACAATATAAAATAGACCTTACAACAGTTATTCATAACTACTGGCCTATAATCCAAAATCTCTCGTCAAGTCCACCAACTTATACTCTTGTGCCATTACCTGTAATGCAAAGAAAACTGAGTGGTTCAGGCTTGGGAGCCTGGTGACCATGTAAGGTTTTCAACCCACAATAATATAATTATTATATTCAACCATCAAACAATCAACCCAATTACCCATCCCCATTATCTTCTTTATTTCTTAGGATTTTACCCTAAGAATTCAACTAGCCGCCATTCATCCATTCCTAGGATTGACCTAAGGAATTAGCACAAAATCTATTGCTACATAAGGCGCATCTACCAACATCATCCTTTAAGCGCCTCTGCCAGGATTACGTCATACACTATGAGGCGCGACTGCCAGGTTTATGACATTCTCTTTTAGGCGTATCTGCTGACATTATCTTATAAGCGCATCTGCCAAGATTATCCTATAAGCGCATCTGCTATTGTTATGACAATCTCTATTTGGTGCATCTGCCAAGATCACGACATTCACTACTTGGTGCATCTACCGATATTATTCTCAAGCGCATCTGCTAGTTTTATGACATTCTTTAATTGATGCATCTACCAATATCATTGTTAATCATCTTTCATACCTCATCATTTTATCACATACCAACTATCTCATCTACCCATGTTCTACCCAATATATTTGTAGATATAAAATACATATACAGTTTAACTCATTTAAAAACTATATAAAACATTCATTCCATACTCATCTCAAATAAACAATAATATATAAACACATAACACGTATTTTATAACAAATACTTCATATTTATGTGTTAGAAGAAAGTAACCACACACTCTCCCAAACATATACTTAATACATTCAAACAATACTTATATTATACCCGTGTTTATGAAAGGGACTATACACCCACACATATAAACAACTTTATATTATACACATAGCACGAATTTTATAGAAAATACCTAATATTTATGTGTTAGAAGAAAGTAACTACACACTCACTTGATCAGAAGATGATCGGACAGCACTACAGCATGTAGAAGTAGTATTTTTCGGTAGATCTGGAAGATCTTCACAAAAACCGAACTCCTCGCGGGCAGAGCTTCGGCTCGGGAATCGCACTTCACGGGATCTCGGGAGCGTAAAACTTCCTTCTTAACTTGGATATGAGATCCGGGGTGTCGGGATGGCTTCGGGGGTTTACACGCAGAGCTTCGGCAAAAAACGAGGAGAAATGAGCAAATAAGCCCGGAATCCTCGCATCCTATTTATAGGAGGCTGGAGCGTCGGAGTACGCAGGGCGTACTGGTCCGAAATCGTCATTGCGTTCGTCATCCAAAGAACTCGAGTGCGGAGGTCGTCATGCTTCGCTATACGCTGGGCGTACTTCAAATATGCTTGGTGACTCCCCCTTCGGATAATACCGGGTTTTATAATTAAATTTAAATATTAATTATTTAATAAACTTCGGAAATTCATATCCTCTTCATACGAACTCTGTTTTCGATGTTCTTTATATCCACGCGTAGGTGAGACTACGCTCTACAACTTTCGTTTAGACTTCGTCGGCTAATTTTGACTTTATTTTTATTATTTATTTTTAGTAGGCCCGGACAGGAAAACTTCGTTATAAATTCATAACTTCTTCGTTTGACGTCCGTTCTCGCCTAACTTTTCATCGCTTCGATACCAACAACGAGATCTTCGATTCTCGTTTAGATTGTTTCAGCTAAAAACCGCTCAATCTCAAATCGAGTATTTCGGGCTGCATACCGCTAAGTCGAAACTTAGAAAAATCATAACTTCCTCATACGAAGTCAGATTTGGGCGTTCTTTTTATGCACGCTCATTGTTTAACGTATTATACGACTTTCATTTAGATTGCTAAGGCAAAATATCACTCTAACATAAATTCACTTTTTACGTCGCGCTGTGTCGTGCCGATTCTGTCGCGAAACATCGACAGATCATAACTTCTTCGTTATAACTCGGATTTCGGCGTTCTTTATATGTACGGAATCCTTGTAACATATACTATAACTTAGTTAAGATTATTCATTCTAAATAACTTTTCATCAAAAATTAATTTTTGACGCCTACCGTCTCTAAATTGACTAGCCCTGATCTACGGGCGTTACAATTATCTCCCCCTTAGGATGATTATGTCCCGGAATGATTCCATACGCTATCTCTTCATCCTAGGTAATAACCGTAAATTCTATGTTTCCTCGAAAGAGTATTTAACTCTATGGCTTTCTTGACCGCAGACGATGCCCAATCTTGCATCTGCTTATCGTACTATGTTGTACTTTCAATCGTAACCCTCGAGTTACCTAATAAGTCGTTATCATGGACTCCGTCTTCTTATCAGGATAAATACTTTCATTTATCTATTGTAACAAACCGATGGGTCGTGCTCTACTGACCTCTCATTGAATGATGTAATGCTTAGACTCGGGTCTCTTAGAGTTAAATTCCAAAATGGAATATACCTTCCTTCATATTCTAATGTGATATAATCACATTTCAGCATGTAGCATTTCTACCTACAAACTTCTTTTAACAATGAGCGTGACACTATCAATTGCATTAACTTCAACCTTCTGACTTAAGTCAGATGTTACATCTAACTTGGTCCTCTAGACCATGTAACATACCCCTCGTAGTCGAACTCAAATTTAAATATGACCACTAGGGTCGGAACAAGAAACATCTTACTAGTCACTACCGAAACAAACGTAATGACACACTTAAACAAAACGGAATCAATCACTAGCTTCTTGGTAATCTTGTGACTTTCCCTGATCCAGGTGTGAGTCTTGTGCTTCCGGTAGTATATTCATCTACTACCTTTCACACTTACTCATACTCGTCCCAAGTATTGTCCCGTAGTCGACCAAGTCACCATACAAGAAAATCAGACAATCATTCAACACATCAGTTAGCAAAACTAGGGTTTATAATAATTCCTTGAAACGATTACACAAAGTTCAAGTTCACCCTATACTATGCCTCTAATAGGCTACACCCCATGTTACTTTTCATATCGCTACTTTATAACTTGATCTTTGGATATAAACTCCTCATTCCTGATTCCTTGCATTGCCATCTGCTTCATCAAGGATCATTTGAAATGCTCTTGCCTTTAGCTTTGGCGGCGCCTCTACCCTTGCTGCTTGATTTTTCCTTGGGCAGTCTTGCTTGAAGTGCCCCTCTTCTTTACATTCGTAACACACCTTTTTGTTGAAAATGTTGGATTAATGTCTAAGTCCATAACTATATTTGGTAAGACTTGACCCGACCCGGCATGGTCCATTTGGGTTGCATACCATCATGCACTTGGATAGACTATAATGAGAGAATTAAGACACTTATGGTTATTAATATATTATAAGTTCTAGTATATTAATAATAAGAATAATAAGATTATTTAATTAGTATTGATCAAGAATTAATCTAGGATTAATTAAGTGATCAAAAGAAGACTAATTAAATATATGGGTTGATTGTGTAAATCATCCATACTTGTATAGTGGGCTAATGCTCCATGGATAATCAAGTTGGGCTAAAACCCATAGGATGGTCCATGGATGCTCCATGGTATATTTGTACCCATGGATCATGGAAATGAAAGGCCATGTCAATTAGGGTTTACATGGTGTAACCCTAAGTATATAAGCATATTATTCTTGACCAAAATCGGCCACTAGTGTGAAGTAAGAAAGGGCTAGCCGATTTCCATGAAGTGTAGAATTCTCTCAAGTCATTCCATTTGTATTTGATGTTGTGTGATTCCATTTGATGCTTCCACACTATTGGGGCTAGGCACTCAAGCTTCATGAAGACTTTCTACATCAAAGAGGTATGTATTCTATCTTGTTACACTCATTGTCTTGTATGCTAGATTAGGATAATACCTTGGAAGTTCTTATTTGCATGTATAATAGAGAAAACATAGATCCAAGGTATTTAGGGTTTCATGTACACTTAGGAGTGTTAGAATGCTCAAAACCCAACAGTGGTATCAGAGCCTAGGCTTGTTTTCTTGTTATACCTGCAATAGAAGCTGAAAAAAACGAATTTGGTGCTGTCTGATCATCTAACTCGGAGAGTCCATCAGAGGACTCGGCGATTCCATGCCTAAAATGTGATCAATTCGATCCAACTCGCCAAGTTTGTTCATGCACTCGACGAGTTGGACCCCCAGACAGCATATTTTCGAGTTTTTTGGCTAGAAATGAACTAGGAACATTACCTAAGTTGTTTTTGAACTTATAAACTTGTTTTTGATGTGTTAATGTTCATGCTAATCCATTTTCATAGATAATTGTTAATAGATTCATGTTTTGTATTAGTTTAAGGTTTAGACTAATTACATGAAAAAGTTTGATTTGAATTATCTTGTTCTTATGAGTTGCTTAGATTAATAGAAAAGTTAATTGAAATAGTTGTTTTCAATCCATTTTAATCTAAAAGTTGAGTATAAAATGTGTTTGTGTAACTTTTCCTCAAGATACATGAAGAGTCACATTAAAGACTCATAAAACTCATAAAAGTTGGCAATGGTTACAAAATGAAGAGTCTTGTGTCATTGAATAATTTTTTTTATGACTCCATAACTTGTCCTCAAGTTATGGAAGTTCAAGAGTCACTACATTAAAAGAAAAACATGTAACCATAATTAAATCCATCAGTTATAAAATAAAGAAAAAGTTAGTTCTTTTATTAGTTTAAAGTCTTCCATAACTTGTCCTCAAGTTATGGAACTTGAAGAGTTTTTGGATTAAAACTACTTTAAACACATAAGTTATGGAATTAATTAGTTTTGAATAGTTTCAAAACTTGCCCTCAAGTTTTGGAATTTGAAAAGTTTTCACTTATGAATACTTTAATTCCAAGTTAGCCCTTAGAATTTTAAAAGTTAAAATTCAACCCTTATACTTTATAATATTATAAGTTAATAATATATATATATATATATATATATATATATATATATATATATATATATATATGTATAAGAGTAAAGTCAGTCTTACCGCTAGTACGCCTCATTCACGAAGCCGGTCTATAAGGTGGCTATAAGGTTGTTGCCTATAAAATGGCAACTTAATGGGTGTCCACTCTCACCCACCGCTTGCTTGACTGGTGGAGGGTCGTTAGCCGAACGGGTTTGAAAGGACTATAATTCTCCCTTCATTAAAAGTATTAATGATAAATACTAAGTAACTAAACTCTTAATAATACCCAATCTTAGTTACTTAGGAAAAATGTGAATAAGGTGCTAACCCATGAAATTACACTTTACACTTTGTCTCAGTCGTTAGTGGAGCGTGTGTGGTTAACCGGCACACTAACTTGGACTTAACAAGGTAGGTAAAGGGTGACTTAATATTTATCATAGTATCGATGGAGCGTGTGTGGTTAACCGGCACATCGATTCAGGGGTAATTTATTAAGGGTACCAAGTGATTTGCATGGTTACTTCACACCTTGTTTTGTGATCCTCGGCATCCCAGTCACAAAACCTGAAGGGCACACTCGAGATTGAAACATGCCATTGAACAGTTCAATGAATCTCAAAGATCTAGGAGTTTCAAAACCAATTAAAACCTAATAATACATTTCGTTTATCTTGGTGGAAATTGGTGAATCGTCATTCACCTACCTTCAAATATTTTATAGCTTGGATTACGACATACCTCTTCTAAGTTATAAAATAGTTTGTTGGGTCCTAGCCTTAATATTTCATAGTGGGTGTCATATTAAGGACTTTAAATCAACTATCTTGAATATCTCCCAAAAGATGTCTGGTTTAGACACCTATGATCTTCCCAAATCTCTTGAAACAAGCTTTCCTAAATGAAGATGATATCCCATGGAAATCATACTTCATTCACCTCCTCCAATTATTCTCCCTAACCCACAAGTTCTTGAAAAAGTTTAAGGTCACTCAAGCCCTATTGGCAAGGCAAGGTCAAGGTGTGGTCACATCTTGGAGATGTAGTCACATATTGACAAGCCGGGAGAGTTGGGTGTCAAAGTCTTGAGAAAGTTGGTGGTTCAATCACTTTCTAAGTCACATAGTGAGTTCTTTTAGAACACCTATGAAACAGACTATGACAAGACCCTTAATGATCTTATCTATTTGTTAAGATCAACTTCCTAAAACTTTATGGACATTGACAATGATGACATTGGATATCTAGTAAAGCTCTCTCATCCCGGTGGAAAGGGATCAGCCATAGTCAACTCGGTTGACCAAATGGTAAAGAGAAAAGCTAAGTCTGTGATAGTCTCGTGTACCATTATCAAAGGGTTCATATGTTTATATTGCCAAAGGAAGGGGCATTGATTGTGAAGCTGCCAAATTTACCTAAGGATGTTAAAGTCAATAAGTTTGACTCTACTTCAGGTAAAGTCCACTATCTAACTCTGTTAAGTTTCTATTCTGAGATTCTTGATACATGATGTGACTGGGTCACATGGTGATGTTTAAGAATCAAAGAAAAAGTGAAGAAACTTAAAGAAAGAATATGCTGAATCTGATCGCATAGATGGATTTCTATCGCATAGTTTGAAGATCGGATTCTTGAGCTACTTCTCAGGAGTTATGAGATATTGCTTAGGAATAGATAACAACAAGTTTTCATATGAATTGTAAGGACAAGTTTTTCCCGCAAAGTTTTAAAATAAAATAAAAATTTTTGATTTTATTTATTTTAAAATATCCTTACAATGGCATTTAAGGAAAAATTGTTGCTTATATGATTCCATTAAGAGCAAGAGTGGAAATATGAAATTGATTCTTTCATTTGTGGTAATGTCTAGATTTACCAAATAAGGAAAGATTCTCCTCACCCAAGTTTCAATTGGACCGGAACTTGGAATCATGCAAGTTGTATAGCATGATGAATGAGAACTTTCAAGTATTGGAAAATTAAGACTAATTACTTGTTCACATGGATGTGTGAGTCAAGTAAAGGACTAAGGGATCGAGTACACATTCTTGTGCACTGATTAAGTCCACCACAAAAGATTGATAAAACTATTCATCATAGTTTACTAAAGCTCAGTAAATATGATTATACTTACAAGCTTAAGTGTAAATCTAAGACATTGGAAAAGGTTCCAATGTATGGCAGAGCGAATAAGAAGAATCAAAATGGCAGAAGGATAAAAGTTTCTCAAATCTGAAAAGATGGGAGAGTACTTTAGTATCAGTTTTGTGATCATCTTAATGATTAAGAAACCATAGCACAATTAGTTCTCTAAGGAAGTCTTAGTGCATTCTTATGACTAAGAAGAGGGATCTTGAATTGTTGAAATGGTTAAATCAAGAAGATGAGTCATACTTCGTTCCAATACAAGTCTTAGAGTCATACTCCAAGATTGTCATTTGAGTGACATGTCTTAAAGAAGGTTTAAAACACTTGTCAAATGTAAGGGTAAAAGTTTTCTACTCTTGTACATTTGAAATTGGTAAGTTGTGATGTTTTGGATAAAACAAAGACCAACTTAGGCCAATTGGGTAAAGTGTTTTTTCTTGATAAGAATCCACACTATCTCTTGGATATTTGACAAGGGAGTCTTATAGGTCAAGAGGACAGTGGGAGTCTTTAAGGTCTTGAAAGTCTCAAGAACTAATCAAGAATAGAACCTGAAGTTCTTCACTAGCACACTACTTGAGGTTTATAACCTATCGTGTTGACATATTCTGTGCCCATTCCAGTTAAAGTTGGCTTTGCATATGAGTTCTTAGAGTTCTCAATTTGTTGCACAACAACTTGGAAGCAATGGCAGGCCCTTGAACTGCCAGGTGGCAAGAAATTAAGATTGAGTTCAATCCATATGGTTTTGGATTTGTCATTATCTTTTTCTTGTGATTATGGTTTTGACAAATTTATATGGGTAGGAACTCATACACCATATAAATCTAAGTGTCATAAGGTTTCTCTCCGATTCATGAAAATGATGGTGAGGAAACACTTTCACTAAGTAGATTTTAGCTAGATAGCAATTGTGATATTTGCATTCTCAAAGTCGTTAGTGGAGCGTGTGTGGTTAACCGGCACACTAACCTGGACTTGTGAGAAGTGGCAAAAAGGTCTAACCATTATGATTACGGCATCCCTCTTCATAATTGTTTAGACACACAATTGTGCTATCTAAGGGAAGGTGTATGATTTTGATAAAGTCGTATCAAAACAATCTAGTATCAGAAATTTGAACTTTGGTAAGAAAGTCAGCTGATTTCTGAGTACATGTCAAAGCTAGTGGGAGCATAAGTGTTATGCTAATAATCATCATGTTAGTGGGAGCATGATAATTATGATAAGTATTGCAAGTTAGCAATGTTAATTATAGAAAACAAAAGTTTCAATTGGGAAAAGTTGTTTTGCTATAATTAAGGGAGAGGAAATTATACTTCATCTCAAATCTATAAGCTTAGATCGTGAGGTTTTAATCATTTAGTCAAGGATATATATATGAATTTCATGTTGGAATGGCTCAACATAATTAAATTCTGTATATGAGTCCATTATTTGCGTTCTAAAATTCGATTATGATTACGGCATCCCTTTTCATAATCTGAATTATGAGAACTTGGCAAATTGAAATGGACATATTATAGCAAAAGACTGGTTTAGTCTTTATGTGAGACATCATGAATCGTGTCCCATATGCTTCGGATATAGGATCGATTACCTGTGCTATAATCATCCGTTCTAAAATTTTCCAAATGCCTGGGGCATTAAGAAGGGAAAAGGTTTAGAACTGGATATGACTAAAAGGATTAAACAATTGTTGTCACACCCCCGAACCTGAACGGCGGAAACGTTCGGGGGCGGATGACTTCATGTGGTAACGTAACAAATGAATACATAGTAAAGAAAGCAATACAACCATCATATATATAATTGAAAGTTTACATTTGTCAAAAGTTACATGTTCAAAACTCAATTACAATATGATGTCAAAATACGAGATTAAACTGGCGCCGCAGCATCCCTTCATCAAAAGCGAAATGAATACCTGAAATTACTGATTTCCTGGGACATACAAGTAATTTTGAAAGAGTAGATCAGCATTTAAGCTGGTGAATTTCATAAGTATTTAAGTGACAATGTTTGAATGAAATGAAATGTTTTATCCTTGTTTGTTTGTGTTTAGAAAATCCTATATTTTCTACTAGTATAAAAGTAGCCTTCACTCAAGACCAATGTTTGTTTCCAAAATGTATGTAAGTGTAAAATAACCAATATGTTTGAAAACCTCGTAAATCAATGTGTTTTTAATACCCCTTGTGAGTTTTATAACCATACTATTGACTCGGAATGCCTATACACAACGTTCTTCAGGCGTTGGAATGTTATGACGTTTGTCACCCCAAACGGTGGACTGCAGCTAACAGTCAGGGCGCGGGTTGTCAAGCCCGTATAGATCTATACACAAACACCATGCTCCCCCTCCAAGGGATTCTGGTATATAATACAGGACTTGAAATGTGTACTCGAACGTACATGAAGTTAGTGTCTCACAAATCCGTGGTATAAAAACAGATCTACTTGTTAAAATGTTACGTTTGTTCTTGTATACGAAAGTAAACTTCTTGGAATGTATGTTTCTAGTATATAAAAGTTAGAAATTTGTTCGTAAAACTATACCTATTATAGTTTTCAAAAAGGGTGTCTTGTTTGTTTAGAAATACTTAGAAAAAGAATCACTTGTTTATGAAAGCATAGATTTTTGGTGTAGAATCTAAGATAGACAAGAATAATCTAAGAACAGTTTAGTTTATACATGCATTACAACAACTTTATATTTTAAAAGATAGAATGCTATTGTAACATATGTTATATATATATATATATATATATATATATATATATATATATATATATATATATATATATATATATATATATATATATATATATATAAGTTCCTTAAAGGTTTATAAATCGCATGTGATTTGAAATTATAACAGCATATAAAAGAGTTTCATTATGTAACACACGATAATACTCGGGTGTTTTACTTGTAATCCCCCCCTTGAAAGCATATAAAAGTATTTAGAGTAATTAAAACGGTTGATTAACGGGTATGAAACTCACTTGAAAGTTTTGGAGATAGCGAGATGGAAAACCGGGCAGAGTTTCGTCTCGGGAAACGGATTTTTCTTGGGATTCTCGGGAATCGCGGGAGTAAAATCGACCTTCGGGACTTGAGCCAAAAAGACCAGAGCTTCGGGTTTGAACGGACACGGAAAACGAGGCAAAGTAGAGAGAGAGAGGAGAGAAATGAGCCCTTTCTTTGGAAACCCTCGCATCCTATTTATAGTAAGGCTGGTCTGCCTCGGTACGCGGGGTGTACGCTCGTACGCAGCGCGTACGCGTACGTCATGCATGACCGAAGCCTCGATTGCCTCGGCTTCGGATGGGACGGTTTGCTGGGTACGCGGGTCGGATGGGACGGCGGGTCGGATGGGATGGCGGGTCGGACGGGTCGAGGCTTCGGACGAGTCGGACGGGTTGGTTTCTTCGGATAGCGCGACGTGGACGATCAGAGGCCAATCCTCTCGGTTACGCAGGGCGTACAGGAGTACGCAACGCGTACCTCGGATGAGGACGCTGACTCCCCTTCGGATAATATCCGAATTTTGATTAAAATAAATAATTAATTTATTTAATAAACTTCAAAAATTCATATCTTCTTCATACGAACTCCGTTTTCGATGGTCTTTATAACCTCGCGTAGGTGAGACTACGCTCTACAACTTTCGTTTAGACTCCGTCGGCAAATTCCGAAATTATTTTTTTTTATTATTTATTAAAAACCCAACGTGTTTAAGGAATCTCTTTGAAAATTCATAACTTCTTTATCTGATGTCGTTTTTGCCAGACTTTTTACCGCTGGAATACTAATGTCGAGACCTTCGATTCTCGTTTAGGTCATTCCGGCCAAAAGTCGCTCGATTTCCGATTCGGGTTTTTAGCTGTCTGTTGCTAAGCCGAACTTGGAAAAATCATAATTTCGCTATATGAAGTCGGATTTTGGCGTTCTTTTCACGTACGATCATGGTTCGCAGACATTTAATCATAGAAGGAAATTAAATAAAACTTATTTGTACATTTTATTATGAAAGTAAATTTTATTACTCAGAAGTGGTTACGATACTTGACCCATTTTGGTCGTTACAAAGAGTTGAAATATCGGGTTGTCACAATTGTCGAGAACAATCTAAGGTTTACCAAAGATTGGTTGCTCAAGGACAGTTGGAAGTATAGTGATAATTCTGGAAGGACCATATTGACATAATCTGTAAGGAGGCAACTCTTGATCAGAAGTAATAGTCAAAATGGAATCTGGAAATGTTTCAAAGTTAGAATTTTCAATCTGTGTAAGATTAAGGAAACTTAATGCAAGAAGGATGTTTCCAAGGAACTGATCTCCTTTGGAATGCTCTGTAATGTTTGTTGTCAAGTCTTTATGACTTTGTGCATAATCATTACAAGAGGATCAATGCATTTAAGTTTAGAATCTAATAGATTTCAGTAAATGGCATGAATTTGGAATTCTTGCATTTGTAGTAAGGATTTGGGAGTGTGAAAAGAGAATCATTGAAGTTATGTTCAATTGATCTAGTTCACAAAGTAAAGATCATAGACAAACATAGTATGCATACTTGGTGTATGGCATGACTAGTGTTTAAGAAAACATAGTGTACATGCTTGGAGCATGGGACAACTATTGTTTTAAATTCAAGAATAAAGTTGATAGATGAAATAGTATACAATGAATAATGTGTAATCATATGGTGATAAATAAAAGGTGTTTTATTTATGTTCAAAGGGTTGATACCATATTGGATTCAATTATTATTGTGTTTCGCTTTGCATGTTTTGACTTCCCGAATAAACTAGGTTATTCTTCCGGAATGACTAAGTTATTCAAACCATCCACAGTCGGTCATATGTTGGAAGTAGATATGAATTAAGACTGTCATGGGTTGGTTTGTAGAGGTCTAAGGTGTTGGACAAAGGGCTACAACACTCATGAGTGCTCATAAGTTCTGAGTATTGGATTCAACCCGCGCTCATTGGAATCACTTCATGGATTTTATCACGAGTGATCATGAGACGATAATATCTTATATTCTTCAAACCTAGAGATATGAGTTGTTACTATGAGTTGATAGTACATTGATTGCACGAAAACGCATACGGTAACTCGGTGTTATAAAACGTGCCTTTGTGTATGATTCAACAAGTAGTAGAACAAGCCATATGAGTCGAAGTTTGTTCGTTCCTTTTACCTTCGGGATAAAAGTGATATCTGTGGGCCCCTCGATGATTTGATGATGACAAATGGAAGTGCTCGGCCGGGCCAGGACTGATTTGATTTGTTCAATTAGTCAGTCGTCATAAATCGAAAATCGGGAAACAACAAATGGACAGAGAGAATGATTATAATCCATGTCTCAGTCCATATGATATCTAGAATGGAGGAATATATGATCCCTTATCTAATGGACAAGTCAGTGACAAAGGTCAGAGTTCATCTACAAGGTCAGAGTTCGACAGAAGCTTTTGAGAGCTGCGATTGCCAGTTGGTTCCTGAAGTCATACGCAATAATAGTTTTAGACTTATCCAAGTGGGAGACTATTGGATTAATGTCTAAGTCCATAACTATATTTGGTAAGACTTGACCCGACCCGGTATGGTCCATTTGGGTTGCATACCATCATGCACTTGGATAGACTATAATGAGAGAAATAAGACACTTATGGTTATTAATATATTATAAGTTCTAGTATATTAATAATAAGAATAATAAGATTATTTAATTAGTATTGATCAAGAATTAATCTAGGATTAATTAAGTGATCAAAAGAAGACTAATTAAATATATGGGGTGATAGTGTAAATCATCCATACTTGTATAGTGGGCTAATGCTCCATGGATAATCAAGTTGGGCTAAAACCCATAGGATGGTCCATGGATGCTCCATGGTGTATTTGTACCCATGGATCATGGAAATGAAAGGCCATGTCAATTAGGGTTTACATGGTGTAACCCTAAGTATATAAGCATATTATTGTTGACCAAAATCGGCCACTAGTGTGAAGTAAGAAAGGGCTAGCCGATTTCCATGAAGTGTAGAATTCTCTCAAGTCATTCCATTTGTATTTGATGTTGTGTGATTCCATTTGATGCTTCCACACTATTGGGGCTAGGCACTCAAGCTTCATGAAGACTTTCTACATCAAAGAGGTATGTATTCTATCTTGTTACACTCATTGTCTTGTATGCTAGATTAGGATAATACCTTGGAAGTTCTTATTTGCATGTATAATAGAGAAAACATAGATCCAAGGTATTTAGGGTTGCATGTACACTTAGGAGTGTTAGAATGCTCAAAACCCAACAGAAAATACATTCATCGGTGTAGTGCCCATGCTTTCCACACTTGAAACATGTCACCTCCAAGCCACATTTTCCTGAGTGCTTCTTCTTGCACTTATCGCACCACCTTGCCTCATCCCTTCCTCCTCCTCCAGACTTCGAGAATTTTCTTTTCTCATTAGAACCTAAAGTTCCTTCTAACTTTCTCTTCTCGCCAACTTCAACCTTACATCTCATACCTCCCCTTGATCATATTCTCAACCGACTTGGCAGCCCAAATAGTTGCCTCTAAAGTAGGTGCCTGACGCACTGGCACCGCATACTCCCATGGGAGTCCCTTTGCTTACCGTTCGACTTTTGGCAGTTCGTCTAGGACGATGCGCAAAGCAAACTCCATCTTCTATGTGAAGGCATTAGTGTATTCATCCACTGACATGCTGCCTTTCTTCAATATCAGAAATTTGTTCTCCAACTCTAGCAGGTTTTAGGCCGAGCAGAACTTACGCTTGAATTGCACCAAGAACTCTTCCCAGGTCAATTGCACTGGCCCATTAGGGCTTAAAGTCTTCCCTAGAGTGCTCCACCAACGAACGGCTCCACCTCGGAATTGACTCACTGCATAGATAGTTTGCAACTTGCCTCTACAGCCACAAGTCATGAAGGCTAACTCCATTTCGGAGATCCAATCCATAACTCTAATCGGATCCTCCTTTCCATTGAAGGTCGATGGTTTGCAAGTTAGAAAGTCCTTGTACTTGCATCCCATTCCATCATTCCTTCAATCATGGTTGTTTTGCCTAACTATCGGTGGGTTGGCTTGACCAATAAACCCACTGAAGTTTCCACCTTCCGATTGCCCTTCATTTAATTCGGGCTCTTCCACATGAAATGATAGTTCTTCACGATTCTGATGAAGCAACCGCCTAGTCTCCTCCATTTGATGATCCAACATTGTTTGAATCATCATTTGTACACCAGCCATTGTTATCGGCTCAGGTGTTGCTGCTACGACAGGTATTTGCTCAATCACTTGTGTTTGATTCCTGTTTTCATCAGCATTTCCAACTGCACTTCTTGTTCTCATCATTTTTGATCTACACACCGAATAAGGTGAAATTAGATCCTCATTCATGATAGATATTCAAATCATCCTTATCACTCTGAAACGTTTACATGCTAGTTCTAATATCGTAGATGTACACTTAGAATCCTACACACATAAGGTTTCTCGATCCGGTCGGCAACAGACCATAGATCCGAACAAATAATATCATATATGGCAACATATAACATTTAGCACATAAAGCATTTTAGGCAACTTTCCTAAAAATAAAGTAGTGCTCGTGTCTAAAACATAACAGACACACATCTGAAAATTCCATTTAGCATTCTAAGTTTAAGTCCAGAAATCCTACAAATTCCTAGTTCTCTTAAACTAATGCTCTGATACCAACTATGACATCCCCATTTTCACGGCCAGAAAAGACCGATTTGTTTATGCTTTGTTTTATAAATCAGAGTGATCGTTTAAAGAAAACGGTTGCGGAATTTGTTCCCAAAATAAAATATGATAACCATTTATCAAAACGTTTCTCAAAGAGAATGTATTTTCATTAAATAATAAAACCTCGGGATGTCATGTTCCGATACAGACCAAAAGCATAAACAATATAAAATAGACCTTACAACAGTTATTCATAACTACTGGCCTATAATCCAAAATCTCTCGTCAAGTCCACCAACTTATACTCTTATGCCATTACCTGTAATGCAAAGAAAACTGAGTGGTTCAGGCTTGGGAGCCTGGTGAGCATATAGGGTTTTCAACCCACAATAATATAATTATTATATTCAACCATCAAACAATCAACCCAATTACCCATCCCCATTATCTTCTTTATTTCTTAGGATTTTACCCTAAGAATTCAACTAGCTGCCATTCATCCATTCCTAGGATTGACCTAAGGAATTAGCACAAAATCTATTGCTACATAAGGCGCATCTACCAACATCATCCTTTAAGCGCCTCTGCCAGGATTACGTCATACACTATGAGGCACGACTACCAGGTTTATGACATTCTCTTTTAGGCGCATCTGCTGACATTATCTTATAAGCGCATCTGCCAAGATTATCCTATAAGCGCATCTGCTATTGTTATGACAATCTCTATTTGGTGCATCTGCCAAGATCACGACATTCACTACTTGGTGCATCTACCGATATTATTCTCAAGCGCATCTGCTAGTTTTATGACATTCTTTAATTGGTGCATCTACCAATATCATTCTTAATCATCTTTCATACCTCATCATTTTATCACATACCAACTATCTCATCTACCCATGTTCTACCCAACATATTTGTAGATATAAAATACATATACAGTTTAAGTCATTTAAAAAGTATATAAAACATTCATTCCATACTCATCTCAAATAAACAACAATATATAAAAACATAACACGTATTTTATAACAAATACTTCATATTTATGTGTTAGAAGAAAGTAACCACACACTATCCCAAACATATACTTAATACATTCAAACAATACTTGTATTATACCCGTGTTTATGAAAGGGACTATACACCCACACATATAAACAACTATATATTATACACGTAGCACGTATTTTATAGAAAATACTTAATATTTATGTGTTAGAAGAAAGTAACTACACACTCACTTGATCAGAAGATGATCGGACAGCACTACAGCTTGTAGAAGTAGTATTCTTCGGTAGATCTGGAAGATCTTCACAAAAACCGGACTCCTCGCCGGCAGAGCTTCGGCTCGGGAATCGCACTTCACGGGATCTTGGGAGCGTAAAACTTCCTTCTTAACTTGGATATGAGATCCGGGGTGTCGGGATGGCTTCGGGGGTTTACACGCAGAGCTTCGGCACAAAAACGAGGATAAATGAGCAAATAAGCCCGGAACCCTCGCATCCTATTTATAGGAGGCTGGAACCTCGGAGTACGCGGGGCGTACTGGTCCGAAATCGTCATTGCGTTCGTCATTCGAACAACTCGAGTGCGAAGGTCGTCATGCTTCGCTGTACGCGGGGCGTACAGCAGTACGCTGGGCGTACTTCGGATATGCCCGGTGACTCCCCCTTCGGATAATACCGGGTTTTATAAATAAATTTAAATATTAATTATTTAATAAACTTCGGAAATTCATCTCTTCTTCATACGAACTCCGTTTTCGACGTTCTTTATATCCACGCGTAGGTGAGACTACACTCTACAACTTTCGCTTAGACTTCGTCGGCTAATTTTGAATTTATTTTTATTATTTATTTTTAGTAGGCCCGGACAGGAAAATTTCGTTATAAATTCATAACTTCTTCGTTTGACATCCGTTCTCCCCTAACTTTTCGTCGCTTCGATACCAACAACGAGATCTTCGATTCTCATTTAGATTGTTTCGGCTAAAAACCGCTCGATCTCAAATCGAGTATTTCGGGCTGCATACCGCTAAGTCGAAACTTAGAAAAATCATAACTTCCTCATACGAAGTCAAATTTGGGCGTTCGTTTTATGCATGCTCATGGTTTAACGTATTATACGACTTTCATTTAGATTGCTAAGGCTAAATATCACTCTAACGTAAATTCAATTTTTACGTCGTGCTGTGTCGTGCCGATTCTGTCGCGAAACTTCGACAGGTCATAACATCTTCGTGATAACTCGGATTTCGGCGTTCTTTATATGTACAGAATCCTTGTAACATATACTAAAACTTAGTTAAGATTATTCATTCTAAATATTATTTCATCAAAAATTCATTTTTGTCGCCTATCGTATCTAAATTGACTAGCCCTGATCTACGGGCGTTACACATATCACCTCCTTTGCTGCCTCGCTAGCTGCAATATACTCTGATTCACAAGATGAATCAACCACTGTTTCTTGCTTGGAACTCTTCCAAGAAATTGCTCCTCCGTTTAGGGTAAAAACCCAGCCTGACTGACAGCGAAAATTATCCCTATCAGTCTGAAAGCTAGCGTCACTATACCCTACAACTCTCAAGTCATCACTCCCACCGAGGGTAAGGACCCAGTCCTTAGTCCTCCGTAGGTACTTGAGGATATTCTTTACTGCAATCCAGGGAGCCTTGCCAGGGTTCCCCTGATACCTGCTAACCATGCTCAAGGCAAAGGCTACATCTAGTCGAGTACACGTCATAGCATACATAATCGATCCTACAGCCGAAGCATAAGGTATTTGGCTCATTTCTGCTATCTCAGCCTCAGTGCTAGGGCTTTGTATCTTACTCAATCTGGCATTACTCTGGATGGGTAACTCTCCTTTCTCGGAGTCCTGCATGCTGAATCTATTCAGCACCTTATCCAAGTAGGTACTCTGACTAAGTCCAATTAGTCTTTTACTCCGGTCTCTCAAGATCCTTATCCCTAGAATATAGGCAGCTTCTCCTAGGTCCTTCATAGAGAAACACTTCCCAAGCTAGGACTTAACTTCCTGCAGAGTTGGGATGTCATTTCCTATGAGTAGTATGTCATCCACATACAATACCAAAAATCTAACTATACTCCCACTACCCTTGACATTAACACAAGATTCATCTTTACTCCTAGAAAAGCCAAATTCCTTGACTTTCTCATCAAAGCAAAGATTCCATCTGCGAGGTGGTTGCTTTAATCGATAAATGGATTTCTCAAGCTTACACACTCTATTAGGGTACTCGTTGCTGACAAAACCTTCTAGCTGACTCATGTAAACGTCTTCAGCCAACTTTCCATTAAGGAAAGCGGTTTTGACATCTATTTGCCATATTTCAAAGTCATGAAATGAAACTATGGCTAACAGAACCCTAATAGACTTAATCTTGGCCACTAGAGAAAAAGTCTCATCATAATCAACTCCTGGAAATTGTGAGAAACCTTTTGCAACCAGTCGTTCCTTATAAGTGTGTACTTTACCATCCATGTCGGTCTTCTTCTTGAAGATGCATTTGCACCCTACTGTCTTATGACCTGTACATTCTCAACCAAGTTCCAAACTTGATTGTCATACATGGATTGTATCTCGCTGTCCATTGCCTCTTTCCACTTGGCTAACTCAGGGCCTGCCATGGCTTCCGCGTAACTGTTAGGTTCATCCAGACCTATCAGTGTCTCATCACTGATAAGTGTATCACCTTCTGTAGAAATATGGAATCCATAGTAATGCTCAGGTGCATTCCTAACCCTTGTGGAACACCTCAGAGGTACAGACCCTTCAATTGGCTCAACAGGAGTTTCCTCCTCATTTTGAGTGCTAGGGTTTGAAGTTCCTTCACCGCTTGACTCTTGAATTTCTTCAAGATCAACTTACCTCCCACTGTCTCCTTGGCTTATAAACTCTCTCTCTCTCTCTCTAAAGAAAGCCCTCCTAGCTACAAAGACCACATTTTCACTAGGTCTGTAGAAGAGGTAACCAAAGGATTGTTGTGGGTAGCCAATGAAAATACACCTCTCGCTTCGAGGTTCGAGCTTATCATGAGTCTCACGTCTCACGAAAGCCTTGCAACCCCAAATCTTGTTGTGGTCTAGTTTGGGTACTTTACCAGTCCACATCTCATGAGGAGTTTTGGCAACTTTCTTTGTAGAGACTAGATTAAGGATATGGGCGGCAGTCTCTAAGGCATACCCCCATAATGAGATTGGTAGCGAAGCTCGACTCATCATGGAACGAACGATATCCAACAAGGTTCGATTACGCCTCTCAGCGACACCATTCAACTGCGGTGTCCTGCGAGGTGTCAATTGTGAGACAATCCCACATTCCCTAAGATAGTTGAGGAACTCTGAACTAAGATACTCACCACCTCGATCGGATCGAAGCATCTTAATGTTCCTGCCCAATTGATTCTCGACTTCCTGTTTAAATTCCTTAAACTTTTCGAAAGTCTCTGACTTATGCTTGATTTAGTAGACATATCCATATCAACTGTAATCATCAGTAAAAGTCAAATAATAACGATTAGCATCCCTTGTGGAATGCTTGAAGGACCCACACACATCCGTGTGTATAAGATCCAACAAACCTTCACCCCTCTCACAAGAACTTGTGAAGGGTCACTTTGTCATTTTTTCCAAGTAAGCATGATTCGCAACTATCATCTGACTTTAGGTCAAATGACTCCAAGACTCCATCCTTTTGGAGTTGGCCTATCCATTTCTTGCTTATATGTCCAAGACGACAATGCCATAATGATGCTTTATCCAGGTTATTATTAACAGAATCAATACACAATACATTATTTCCTAAATTATCAACCACAGATACTGTTTCATACACGCCATCACAAGGTAATGCTTTAAAATAAAGAACATTATTAAAGAAAACATTAATAGAGCCAACTTCTTTATCAAATGAAAAGGTGAAACCTTGTTTATACAATGCGTGAAAGGAAATAATATTTTTTGCCATTTCTGGAGAATAACAACACTTATTCAAATCTAAACTAAACCCACTACTTAACGATAAAGACTAAACTCCAATCTTGGTGACAGGTAAAGCTTTCCTATTACCCATGATTTAGTTTATTCTTCCTTGCTCCACATTCTCACTTCTTCTTAGTCCCTGCAAATCAGAACAGATATGAATACCACAACCGGTATCAAGGACCCAAGAGTTAGAATGGGGTGAGTTATTAGATAAGATAGTGTAAATACCTGCATGGTGGGGTTTAACTTTCCCATCCATCACATCTTGCTGGTATTTTGGGCAGTTTCGCTTCCAAAGTGATTTTGCATGGCAATAGAAGCATCCAGCCTCTTTTGGGTCAAAAGAAGGAGTGACGAAACCTTTCTTGGTTCCACTTGAAGAAGAGCCATCAAGGGTCCTAGCATTCGTACCCTTCGAAGATCTCTTTCTCTTCTTCCCTTGACTTTTCCCGATTGCCAAAACCGAAGTGGAGTTTGGAGTAGGAGTGTTAACAACCGACTTCCCCTTAAGACCTTTTTATGTGGTCTTGAGAAGACCCTGAAGTTTGCTGAGTGTGACCTATTCCTTATTCATGTGATATGTCATGCGGAATTGATCATAGCACGATGGTAAGGAGTGCAAAATGATATATATTGCAAGCTCCTCAGGGAAGTTCACATTAAGGTTCAGCAACCGATCCACATACCTTTGCATTTTCTGCATGTGGCTCGTGACGGATTCCCCGTCCTTCATGATGGTTGTTATCATGGAGTAGATGATTTCATACCTCTCTTGTCGTGCACTTTGATGGTATCTTTCCATCAAATCTTGGTGCATTTCAAAAGGGTAGAAGTCCTCATAAGACTTTTGGAGTTCCACTGTCATTGTGGCCATCATGATGCATGCCACTTTGGTAGCATCCCTTTCATGTGCCTGAAAGTCAGCGATCTCCTGAGGAGTTGCAGTGGTCTCATCAATCTCCTTAAGCTCCTTGTCGAGGACATATTCTTTGTCCTCGTAGTGGGTAATCATCCTGATGTTTCTGATCAACTCATTGAAGTTGGATCCATCAAAAGTGACTTTCCCACACAAGTTCATAAGGGTAAAGGAGCCATTAGGATTAGAGCCAGAAGCAGCATTGTTTGAAGACATCTGAAGGAAGAGGACAAGATTAGTTTAGATGTTAAGAGAGTCCTTAATAAAACACCCAAATGTAATATTAAGGCTAGGATCCAATCACAATATATTATAACTTAGAAGAGGTATGCCGTAATCTAATCTATAACATATTTGAAAGGTAGGTGAATGACGATTCACCAATTTCCACCACGAAAACCGAAATATTAAATATTAGGTTTTTGATTAGTTCTTAGAAATTCCTAGATTCTTTTGAGATTCAATGAACTTTTCAAAGGCATGTTTCAATCTCGAGTGTGCCCTCCAAGTTTTGTGACTGGGATGCCGAGGATCACAAAACAAGGTGTGAAGTAACCACGCAAATTACTTGGTACGCTTAATGTATTACCCCTCAATGGATGTGTCGGATAACCACACACGCTCCATCGATACTATGATAAACCTTAAGTCACCCTTTACCTACCTTGTTAAGTCCAAGTTAGTGTGCCGGTTAACCACACACGCTCCACCAACGACTTAAACAAAGTGTAAAGTATAATTTCACGGATTACCACCTTATTCACATTTTTCCTAAAGTAACTAAGATTGGGAATTTAATAAAAGCATTTTGTTACTTTATAATATTCATCATACTTTTAATGAGAATTTATAAGTCCTTTTCCTACCCGTTCGGCTAACGACCCTCCACCAGTCAAGCAAGCAGTGGGTGAGAGTGGACACCCATTAAGTTGCCATTTTATAGGCAACAACCTTATAGCCACCTTATAGACTAGCTTCGTGAATGAGGCGTACTAGCGGTAAGACGACTTTGATCTTATACATACATACATATATATATATATATATATATATATATATATATATATATATATATACATATATATATATATATATATATATATATATATATATATATATTATTAACTTATAATATTATAAGTATAAGGGTAGAATTTTAACTTTTAAAATTCTAAGGTTTGGAACTAAAGTTTTAACATGACTTTACTTGTTCCAAACCTTGAGGGCAAGTTTTGTAAACTTTCAAAACTTTTCATTTCTTGTAACTTATGAGTTAATTAGGGTATTAAAAATGAAGTCTCTTCATTTTTATAACCCATGTGTTCTTTTAATGGTTTTAAAGCAAAGTGACTTTTGGTTTTTCCATAACTTGAGGACAAGTTATGGACTCCATTAAAACACATAATGATCAAGAATTAATCTACCACATAGGTTACAAACAATTCCTATGATCATCTAAACATCATGAGATCAAGAACATGAACATGAACACTTCCATGAATGAAAATTACACTTAAAACTTTGTAATTTTGATAAATTGTTTTTGTAAATGGATTAGTAAGGACATTTCACCATCTAAAACAAGTTCTCAAGTACCAAAACAATTTAAGGTAATGTTTCTAGTCCATTTCCAGCAACTAAAGTCGAAAATCTGAATTCTGAGGCCCCTACTCACCGAGTGCACGAACCTACTCGGCGAGTAGGTTGAAGATACACATGAACTCGGCGAGTCCCCCCCATGGACTCGGCAAGTTCATCAGGCAGATTGCAAAAAATCGACTTTTTCCAACCATTTAGCACAAATAACAAACAAACAAGCCTAGGCTCTGATACCACTGTTGGGTTTTGAGCATTCTAACACTTCCTAAGTGTACATGCAACCCAAATAACCTTGGACCTATGTTTGTCTAATTATCATGCAAAGTTGAATCCCAAGGTTATATTCCTATCTAGCATACATGGGGAACAATTCTTAACTTGAATGAAAGATAGAATAACTTACCTTGTTATTGCTTATGTTCTTTGAAACCTTGTGAGCCTAGCACCCCAAGTGTGATGCCTCAAATGCTTCACACAACACCAAATGCTCTTGGAAAGACTTTTGAAAGAACACACACTTCTTAAAATCGTCCTATCCCTCTTGTTTCATATGTGTAGCCGATTTTGGTGGAGAATGGTACTCTTATATAGTGTTGACACATCTAGGGTTACACCATGTAAACCCTAATGTGTCATGATTCTTCATTTCCATGACCCATGGGTTTGTAACTCCCATGGAGCATCCTATGGGTGGAACCCAACTTGATAATCCATGGAGCCTCTTAGTCCACTATACAAGATATGGATGATTTACATAATCAACCTATATATTTAATTTGTTATCTTTTGATCACTTAATTAATTCTAAATTAATTCGTGATCAAACTAATCAAATAATATTATTAATATATTAGAAATTATAATATATTAATAATCTCCAAGTGTTATTTCTCTTATTTAGTCTATCCAATTGCATGGTACCATGCAACCCAAATGGACCATGCCGGGTCGGGTCAAGTACTTACCAGAAATAGTTATGGGCTTAGACACCTTATCCAAAAATATGTAGCTCAAGTTAAAAGAAACCATCATGTCTGGTCATCAAGGGATGAAGAAGAAACCATCAGCGGTGTTAAAGGAAAAGGGAAAATCTGCATGCTGGCCACTACGGATGGTGATGGGTCAGCAATGTTGAACAAAAACTACTGCTACATGGCAAAGGATGGAACTCTAAGCATCGTTGAACAGGTAACACTTATGATCAAAACTCTAAATTATAGTATGCATGAATGTCAACCCTACATAGATGATCTTAATGACACTTGTGTTACCGTCCTTACAAACTATAACAAAGCGCTAGATGAGAATAACATTGTGTCCAAAGAGATGTTCCACGTAAGAGGAAGACTGGATAACAAGAGACTTAAGATGGAAATGTTAGAAAAGGATCTAGAGTTAGAGAAAGATGCTAGAATGTTAAGTGAAACCCAATTAGAGATGGCTTTGAACCAGAAAGATTTAGCTCAGAGAAAAATTGTACGCATAAATCTCTTAATTGAAAAACTGTTTAATGAAAGTGAGGTTATTGAAAATTTGGTAAACAATGGAACCGTGGACAATACATACAATTGGGGTTGGTCAAATGGGTATCCTACCGCAATGGATTCCTCACCCCGGTTCAACAAAGACAGAGTGTATGTCCCTCCTGATAGAGAATTTCATTTCTCTGTCAATGACAAGACTTTTCCCGACGATATCAAAACTCACTTCCATAGATTACATAATTTGAGCAATAATTGTGTCATTGAGGAAATTGTGCCCGAGGATTCTAGTCACAAATGTGATCAAATTCCCATCAGTGGCACCACTCATTCAAATTCTCAAACTTCATCTATAGTTGATGAAGAAATTGTTGTTGAAAGCCCGAAGTCTCAAAGGACTTTCCATCTTTGTCCTCAGACCACAGTGTTCCACACTATAGTCAAATGTCCCAGAAGTGTCCCACCGCAGTCTCATCTAAAACCTACTATGCGGTAGTCAAATCATCTTTGCAAGAACCATCAGTTCAAGGAACTACAACACTTCAGCCGATTTTTCATGAGTTACCTATAGAAAATTTTGAAGTAAGCCAATGCTCTCAAATTCTAGAATCCTCAAGTTCTGATGATTCTAGCCCACGTTTTCAAAATCGTTTAAAAAGTACCAGGAAACCACAGTTGAATAACAATGACTGAGGTTCACCAAAATCTTTGGCAAAAAGAGCTTTCAAAGAAGAAATTAGATCTCGAAACAAAAGCAGGCAAAGTTTTTCAAAAAATAAGAAACACATGAGAATTCCAAAATCCAAGAGTCCAGAAATAATTGTTTTCACAAATTACATTTCAAAAAACTCTTCTTTCATGAAAACAAACAAAAAGGGAAGTTCAGTTTCAAAAGTCATTCCTGCTACTTCTGACACAACCCAAAAAGGTGTCAAACTCACAAGAAACTATGTTTTTCATGTCTATTCCCAAAATGACCCTAATTGGAAAGGAATTTTACCCACTCCAACAATTTTAAAATCACATCAAAACAAGTGGAAAGGAATTTTAGCAAATTCACCTAAAGGGACTCAAAGATTTACACATGCTAAACCTCATTCAAAACAAACTTTTCAAAAATAAAATATCAATCTTTCAGAAGTTACCCACCTTGGACCAATACCAAGTCCAATTCACCATATAAACCACTGACCAAGCACAATGTCAGATTCAATGACAACCCCTGTTTTTGTAAAATGTCATTGCAGCTGTCAAAAGTTCTTGTCTCATGTCAAGTCAAATCAAAGTCAGAAACCTCGTACTTTTCATAAAACTCGTAACAATCCAATTTTGAACAAACACCCAGGACTAGGTCTAAAAGATGACAAAAGACCTGTCCATGCAACCTCAGACCATGCATCATTTAAGAATACATCAATTGTCCCTGGCTCCAATCTTGTTTGGATGCCTAAACTAACCGTGTAATTCTCAGGCTTTGTGAAAGGAGGAACAAGAAGAACAATGGTTAATTGACAGTGCCTGCTCCTTGCACATGACCGGAAGGTTAGAGTACCTTCGGGATTTCAGGCCTATATGCAATGGTGGAAATGTCACGTTTGGCAACAATGCAAAAGGTGTCATCCGAGGTTACGGTGTTCTCACTATGGGGAACTTTTCTATTCAGAAGGTTGCTTATGTAGAAAGGCTTAAACACAATCTTATCAGTGTTGGCCAACTATGTAAAGCAGGACATCGCGTTGGAATTTGACAATCAATTCTGTTACATAATGACGAGTAATCGCAGTACTTGCTTAATTAAATCTCGCTTCGAAGGCACGATGTATCCTCTGGATGTTTCTCTCATAATTGGTAAACCACAGCTGTGCTTTCTGTCCAAAGCTGTATCTGAAGTCTGCTGGTTATGGCATCGCAAGCTAGCTCATCTCAACTTTCGGTACCTCAACAACCTCGTCACTGGAGAACTAGTACGTGGTCTCCCCATTCTCAAATTCAGCAACGATACCCTTTGTCCAGCTTGTGAATACGGTAAACAATCAAAAGCAAGCCATCCTTTGATAATGGATTCTTCTATCTCTGAACCACTGGAGCTATTACACATTGATCTCTGCGGTCCCTCAACCGTAGCCAGTCTTCACCACAAAAAGTATATATTGGTTATTGTTGATGACTATACACGCTTCACATGGGTCTTTTTTCTCAGACTCAAATCAGAGACACCGCAAATCTTCATTAACTTCATCAAAGAAATCGAACTTCAGATCAAGCTTCCAGTCAGACGCATCCGCAGTGATAATGGAACTGAGTTCACTAATCATCTTCTGAACAGTTTCCTAGTTTCCAAAGGCATCTCTCACAATTTTATAGCACCCTATACACCGCAACAAAATGGTGTAGTAGAGAGAAGGAACCGCACACTCGTTGAAGCAGCCAGATCCATGCTTAACTTCACCCAAATTCCTCTCTACTTCTGGGCCGAAGCAGTAGCAACCGCATGCTTTGTTCAAAACCGAAGTATTGTGTGCAAGCGTCTCAATAAAACACCATAGGAAGGTCTCAACAATTGCAAACCCAATGTTCGTTTCTTTCATACCTTTGGATGTAGATGCTTCGTGATCAACAATAGAGACCAACTCAACAAGTATGCACCAAAGTCTGACGAAGGTATCTTCCTTGGTTATTCCACTAACAAGGTTGCATATTGAGTGCTCACCATAAGAACAAGGTTGATCATTGAAAGCTTTGATGTGAAATTTGATGACTCTCACATCCGCATTGCACCTCCGTCCACCGAAACCACTGCAATCATGGAAAGTGACATTCCAGCCGCTTCTGCACCTCTGAATTTAGTTGAAATCAACTATGATGATCTTTTTGATCCCATTGAAACGAAGAAACTATCCGAAGTTCTAGTGTCACCCGCAGCTCAACAACAACATGCCGACGTATCTGGAGCATCTCTATCTGAAGTAGTATCGCTCAATACTTCGACCTCTCCGGTTGAGGGGGAAAGCTCTACTCCAGATCTTGTTGCAACCGTTGAGGTTTCGGTACCTGATGCTGCTTACATTCCTTCCCAAAGTGAGGCTTCACCATCAAACGAACCTTCAGAAGACTGAAATGACGAATTCATAGAGAATATTGACACTAGATCTGATCCTAGAATTGTCCCTCTCCCATCTGCATTCCAGGGGGAACCTTCTCAAGTTCCAGAGGAACTCCCATCCACATTCCAGGGGGAACCTCAACCTCTGCCGATTCCTTAAGTAAATTCTGCTCCAATAGATGAAGATGATTCAGCAGGATGTTCTCAAGTCCAGGGGGAACTGCCATCCCCAACCGTAGATTCCTCTGACATCCAAGATATCCCTTCTACCACAGCTACTGATCATCTGATGCCGCATCTTCATGTATGGACAAAAGACCATCCACCAGGTCAAATTATTGGCAACCCATCTGCAGGTATCCAGACTCGGTCTTCCGAGGACCTATCTGATCACTGCCATGATGCAACATTTATGTCTTCGGTTGAACCAAGAATGATCAAAGAAGCTTTGCTTGAACCAGACTGGATAGCCACAATGCAAGAAGAATTAGAAGAATTTGAAAGAAACAAAGTATGGAAACTTGTTCCTCTTCCACAAGGTCATACTATTGTTGGTACAAGATAGGTTTTCAAGAATAAGCTACGAATTTGGCTCAGTCATCAGAAACAAGACAAGGCTTGTTGCAAAGGGCTACAGTCAACTAGAAGGCATTGACTACGCTGAAACGTATGCTTCACTAGCACGCATGGAAGCCATCAACATCTTTCTAGCATACACAACCCAAAAAAATGTTAAGGTACACCAAATAGATGTTAAGAGTGCTTTTCTTAATGGTGAACTAAAAGACGAAGTTTATCTTCAGCAACCTCCAGGATTTGAAAATAGTGAATTTCCAGACCACTGCTATAAGCTTGAAAAAGCAGTCTATGGCCTGAAACAAGCCCAAAGAGCTTGGTATGAGACACTCTCTGAATTTCTTGTCTCATCCGGGTACAAAAGAGGAGTAATTGATCCCACATTATTCAGAAAAGCAAATGGTGACCACCTTATGATGGTACAAATATATGTGGATGATATCATTTTCGGGTCTACTGATCAAGGCATGGTAGATGAATTTGCAAAGCTCATGACCAACAAATTCAAAATAAGCATGAATAGAGAGATTAATTTCTTTCTAGGTCTTCAAGTCAAACAAATTCAGCAAGGAATTTTTATTCAACAAGAAAAATACACCACCGAACTTCTGAAGAAATATTCAATGCACAACTGCTCTTCTGCTAAGGTCCCTATGGCCTTTGGTTATAAGATCTCTGCTGATCCCTCTGGTGAATCTGTGGATCACAAGACTTATAGAGGTATCATTGGTTCACTAATGTACCTCACTGCAAGCACACCAGACATTGTCTTTGCAACCAGTGTATGTGCAAGATACCAGGCTGATCCAAAAGTGTCTCATATGACCGGAGCCAAACAAATTCTTCGGTGTCTTAAAGGAAGCAAATCAATGGGTTTATGGTATCCCGCAGGCAACGACTTCAGTCTTCATGCCTTTACCGATGCGGATCATGCAGGTTGTAAACACGATAGAAAAAGTACATCAGGTGGATGCCAATTCCTAGAAGGAAGACTTGTAAGCTGGTCTTCAAGAAAACAAACATGTGTATCTACTGCAGAAGCATAATACGTGGCCGCAGCCAGCTGCTGTTCCCAAGTTCTTTGGATGAAGACACAATTGCTAGACTACGGGTACAGAATGTTGCGGATACCAATTTACTGTGACTCTGAAAGTGCTATAGCAATCTCTCATAATCCTATTCAGCACTTTAAGACAAAACATATTGAGTTACGGTATCATTTCATCAAAGATCATATTCTGAAAGGTAATATTAAACTCATCTTTGTTCCTACTCATGAAGAGATTGTTGATGTTTTTACAAAAGCTCTTGACTCTACAAAACTCAATGCATTCTTACAAATGTTGGGAATGATGAATTCGGACCCGCAATTCTTTATGAAGTGTTAGCTACCGCAAACCATCATTGGTCTCCATTGCGGTTCTAACTGAGAATTACATATCATAGATGGTTTTGGTACCGCAATCTAGGTACCGCAACCATATGTCATACGTACCTCTCATGGGTTTTAATGATCTTTTATTTCTAACCTTTGTACAAGTGTTTTCTCACAGATTCTCTCTGAAATCTTTCTTTGCTCATCCGCGATGAAGTTTCTCAACCGCAATAATGATTTCTTCCGCAATCGTCTTAAATAAATTCCAACAGATTCATTAACTCTCGAATCTTTGTGTGCTATTTAATGATCCTTCATTAACTAAAATACAAACATTCCCTTTAGAAACTGTCACATTACCTTTCTGAATAAACCCTGTATCAGACCTATTTTAGGGATGACGACAAAAAGAACTATTCCTAAATAAATCCATCCTCAACTTGTCCTTTCGTCTCCGAACCACGTCCCATCAGTTACAACTTTCTCTCATCATCCCACACTTACCTATTGTATTACCATGCGTCTAATCCGCCATTAATTGCAAAACCCTTTTTAAGATCTCTCAAAATCTCTCCAAAACCCATTTCATCTTCGTGTGGTTGCGATTCAATCCCAGAATCATTGATTCCCCCCAAAAACCCCATTCAACTTCTTACCCCCTTCTATCTTTTACCTAGGGTTAAAATCCTTTTAACTCCTTTATAAACCTCTCTTCTTCTCTAAAATCGTTTACGCTCTCTGTTTAATCGATTATACTCTCAACTCTCCAAAACTCCCATAAACTCTCAAGAACTCCAATTTCTCATCTCTCAATGGCAAAATCAGGTGCATCAAAGAAGCAATCCAAGGCTTCAGGCTCCATGAATCCAACTGGTTCCACATCTCCAACGATCGCTTCAAGCAACTTTCGAGCAATGTTTGAAGATCATCAGTCGTACAATGCCTCAACCAAACTAATGATCAAGTATCTCAAGAACCATATCTTGTTTGACCCATTTGACACATTCACTGACGTTGTTCCTATTTCTACACTCTTCAAGTGTGCTATTTCTGCATACAGACCACTGGAAAACCCACAAGAAGTGCATCTTAACCTCATCAATGATTCTTTGGTCATCTTGACCAAAGAGAAGTTCTTGACTGCCATAAACCTTCTGATTCATCCCTCCATCAAGATCTTCACACCATCCTTATCTGATATTACCACCGCACTCCACCAAATGGGTTATCAGAAACCGATCCGAGGGATTGGTGATTTTAAGAAGAACCAACTGCCTGCGGTTTGGCAGTTCGTAAGCCATTTCGTCATTCGCTGTCTGTCTGGCAGGACCGGAGGCATCGATGGGTTTAAAGCTTCTTGAACTAGTATGGAGCATCTGCACGGGCCACGATGTCAATTATGGCCAGATTCTTTGGGATGATTTCCTCCAATACATCCCAAAAGAGCACCCTAGGGAGAACCCAACCGAGCTCACCTTTGCTCGATTCTGGTCTTTGTGCATTTCTGATCTACATGTGAACGCTGGTATCAACATGGGCAGTGACATCAACTTCTTTGTCACTAAGGATCTCAAAAGGTACAATCCCTCTTCTGATCAAACTTTATTTGGACCTATCCACAGGCTCCCCACTCACATTCTTACCTTGCTTGGTCTTCAGACTGCTGATGTCTCAGATCATATAGAGGCCACGGAGGGTATTGTCCCATACCCTTCTACTCCACCTCTTCCTTCTACAACCATTCTTCCTGAGGGTACCACAACCCCCTCTTCTACTACACTATCTAAACTTTCTCAACGGAGAAAAATGGTGGCATCTAAAAGGAAAACTAGCACATCTAAGAAAAGCGCCCCAAAACAAACCGCACCCTCAAAGAAACGAAAAACCAAACCCACCACTATATCGAGAAGTGACTCTGAGGAAGATAAGCAACCAATATCTATCCTCAAGAAAAGAAAGACAACTGAAACCACTGGACAAATGCATGACCGGACTGATATTGTAGCCTCTCAACAGGCTCCGATAGTCCTTGGGATGGCCGCACATCCATTCAATACCATACTCGAATCCCACTCAACCTCATCATGTGAGATTGTTTCATCCTCTTCATCATCCGAAGGTGGAGACAACCCCCAAGTTATATCTCAATTAGATAAAATTGGACATTGCCCTAAGGTCTCCAAGGCTTCCCGGCTGCATACCTTTTCTTCTGAGGAGTTAGACTCCATCCTTTTGCTTGTATCCCAAACACTTCACACACCACTCCATCCGCAGGGCATCTCTTTCGCCCATGCCAGAACTGGGCCGAGGCCAGACTTGACCACGGGTCAAGGACACCAATGAAGCCCAGTAAATCCTACTCTGCTTCCATTTCTTTCAGGTGGTTTAGGCACGGTGAGCACTAATGTGCAAGGATCCGTGAACCCAAGGGACACCTTGGTGCAAACACAACAAATTGACAGCGAAGATTCAAGTGACTCTTGGAGTCGGTATCAGCCAACTACTGATGCCGAAATCAAGAAATATGTTGCTTTTAAAAGAGCATTCCAAGCCCGTAAGGAGCAACAGGTCAAACAACAACAACAGAAGGAACAAGAAATCCTCTCTGTGGCCAAGTATTGGGCAAATGTCATCAGCAATGCTCATACTGCTGCCACAATCCAAAAGGTTCAAAACTAGATGGATCAAATGGCAGAAACTGTAATGAAAGCACAAGCCTCAGCCGCAGCCGCAGGAACCTCTAAAGTTCCTCCTATTCCAACTCATGTTTCATCTCCCGCAGTCAACCCATCTCAAGACGAAGAGCCAGCAATTGAACTCAGATCAGCCCCTACCTTCGGTTTTGATGATGAAGACATCCAAGAGGTCAACAAACCAAATCCTTCAGATGACAACCTTATGATGTTCGAAGAAGAAGAAGAATCCAGCGGCTCTCAACATTCCACTTCTAAGCCCAAGGAAAAAAAAAGAAGAAGAAGAAGGATGCTGTCACTAGGAAGGAATTCCTCAATCTCCAAGCCAAAGTTGATCAAATCTTGGCTACAGTTAAACCCACTCAACCTCCATCTGAATATACTCCAGGACCGTAGTCTTTAATTGAACGAGTTGAAAGACTTGAGACGAGAAAGCGTATGATAGCTGAGGGCATCTCTCTCAAAGTCTAAATGGGGATCCAATCTCTTGACAACAACCGCAGGGCCGATCATCAAGAATTTATGGTTGCAGCGGAACGCCTCATTACTGAGGTGACCGCAATGAAACAAGATCTACAAACAGCCATTGCGGACCAAGCTTGTCTATCTCAAAGGGTGATAAATGAGACTCATACTGCCTATGAGTCCACTATCTCAGTTCTTCATGCCACAATCAACAGAATGAAGAAATCCCTATCTTCTAACTTTCATGGCTCTGAGATCCTCTAGTTTACCAAGGATATACACAAGCTGCTCTTCAACTCTTCCACTCCAAACAACTCACAGCTGGCCGAGACAATGAAAGCTCACTTTGTAGAAGTATGTGTCAAAGTAGATGGTCTTAAACAATGGCTTGAGGAAGCACCCCCGATGCATCCCTCAAGAGGGAGATGTTATGAAGAAGTCCACCGATCAGATACCTCCATCCATCAAAACCCTCCAATCACCACATAGAAAATTCCCACACCGCAACCCTCACCTCCACCATCCCAAAATATTCCATCTCGTCACTCTTCACCCAAAAACAACACCCTCAATAGGCCTAAAACTCCTCCTCACCTCAAAAATCTTGAGGAAAATATGTCATCAGCAAGTTCCACAGACTCTCCTGCCACAACCCAAAGGAAACACGATTGGAAAGCGGCCAAGCTTGCCGAACTCATTTGGAGAGAATGTGGATTCGATACAATGATAGATGAGTCGCTGATTAACTCATGGGTCAATCTGCTCCGCAGGCTACTAGATGAACACTACACTCCACATCTCACGTATGCTGAACCCCCTCCGATGGTTATTGGGATATTCCAATTTCTCCCAATGCCAAGTATTTTGTAGTTTTTGAATCCTTTGACTGCAGTCTCCCTGATCACAAATGACTGCCTATGGAATTTGAAAGACTCAATCGCTTTTATGCTAAGCATGGCTCATCTGTGGAAAACATATGGTCTAACGATAGACCATCCGCAGTTAAAAATTGCAAGATGCGGATGTTCATGAAGGCTGACTTTGCTCAATTCACTCTTCCCCGAAGAGAGCATGACTACATAGGTACTCGGGCAGATTTTCCTAGCATGAATCCAGAAGAAGTATTCCTCATTGCCAGAGTATTCCAAAACAAGGCAGAGAAGCATCCACAGATGCAAATGGCGCTCAACAAAGCCAAATCCTTTCTAAGGGACACTTTTGTGACTTTGCCAAAATCGATGCGGATATCCACCCCACCATTATCAGGAAGTTTGATCTCCCCCCACTAGAACCTGTGCCAATGCTCACCGAAGGCTTTGAAGAAAGATCTTTAGGTGCAACAAACTTTCCTGAACTTGGGATCATTTTCAAACGGAAGACGGACAACGTCAAATACTTCATTCCGATGAATGCTATGCACCGCCTGCCCAAGAAACAACTTGACATCTGCAAGACCGCAGTAGAAAGATCAAACACACTACTGCTGAAGTCAAGTTTGAAATTTCTAGAAGAATCACTTGGCTTGAAAATGTCAGAAAATTCTGGTGGATTTTGATCAAGTTCCTCAAACTTGACACCTAAACCGAAGTTAAAGAGGTCACTTAGGGGGAGCTTGTTAAAACATAAAAGTGACCGTCTTAAACAAAGGTACCACAATCATCTATCATTCGCAACTATTCTTCATCAACAATCATCTCTGCACCCGGAGTCAACAAGTCTTCAGCATCCGCAATATTTGTTATTTCCTTTACTTATCTTTATGTAATGTACTCTATTATCCAGCATGCCTTGCACTGCTGCTTATAGAGTAGTTTATTTCTGAAACTCTATAAATAGAGACTCTTTCTAATGTATTCTGTATGAAATCTTAACTTCTTAATACACAAGATTTCTTCTTCAATCATCTCTCTTATCACTCGATGACTTGTGAATTATTCTGAATATATTTCTAAGTTATCTTCATCACTTCTCTATCTTACTACTCTTCACACACTAAACTGCTACTGAAACATAACCTCTCTTCGGAGCAAGTCTTCTAGACTTAATCACTAAACTTGATCTTCATTACTAACTCGGAGTGAATGCATTCCATGTTATGAATCAGTTTAAGTGTATTCTTGATATAACAATTGTTGCCAGTTACATTTCTTTACTTTCCGCAACTAACTATCTAACTATCTAACTATATTATTGTTGAGCTTTTAGATTCTTTGAGATTAACTATTCCACAATATACTTATTCTAACGTTTGTTCAAGTGTCTCTCCAAGTTTTTCTCTCAACACAAACACTTGTAACTAATTCTTGATGAATATGAGACACTTTTGAATCACTGATCTTGAACATATAAAAAACGTTTTTATCATTAACTTGGTGATTCACAACTCTTTATTTTCCGCATTACTTGCCGCTTGACGATTCTGAAACTTTGTTTCAGTATTTTCAACACTTGGACTACTCTGCTCTAAGTTTACTGAATTTTTCTCATTTCTTCAGTTGGTATCAGAGCTCGAGTGATCGAATTTAAGAGTTAGAAAACTTTTAACAATTTTTTTTAAAGTTTCAAACTAGTATCACCTGTTCTCAATGACAAGTGTGAATCAAAACCAACATGTTCTCTATTCAGTCTCAGTTGCAAATAGTCTTGGAGCAGGAAATCGTGCACCTATCCTTGTGCCTAGTGAATACACTTCTTGGGCAGATCGCATCAAGTACTACCTGAATGTCATGACTCTGACATCTGGACCTCCATCTTCACTGGGAAACATACTCCAAAAATTTTGAAGGACATCAGAGTTCCTGAAGCTAATGTCTCTCCTGAAACCTTCAAAGTTATCTCTAGATCTATTTCCTCTGCTGCTCAACTTCATGACAGGAAAATTAAGAAGTTTGAGGCTAAGGCAATGCAAGAGCTGTTATCTGGAATTCGTCATGACATTATGATGACAATATGAACTGTTTGACGATTTATCGTACCATCCTCAAAACGCTGTTGATTTCCTGTTTCACTGAATTCCTGAGAATACAAGTAGTTTTGAAGAAGTGTCAACACAAAGGATGGTGAGTTCATAAGTTTTTGAGATAAAGAGTTTGGAAACCGATCTTTGTAATGAGTTGTGTGTTACCAAGAAAAATCCAATATTTTCCTTATAGAAGTTATGTGGTCCTAAATGCCCGGACCGAGAATGAACAAGTATTTGTCATACTTAAAGATATAAAAGTGGTTTTAAATTGCCGTAAAACCCTTTTTGAATTGAAAAAAATTCCGTAAAGAATGGTGTGTAGTCTCAAATAGCAAGACTGAAAATATACCATAATGTCTGTAATTATTGATATAAAAAGTGATTTTAAATCGACATAAGACCCCTTTTGATTTATGAAAATCCTCATAAAAATTATGTGTTGTTACTCCCTATGTGAGCCGCTATAATCATACTATGACTGAATGAACCTGCCACGATGTTTCTCAGGCATCGCGAAACTGGAATGACACTTGTCACCACAGACCTGCCGGTCTAGCTGTTGTATGCAGCTCAGGTGTGGGGTCTCTAACCCAATATAATCTATACACAACTATCACGTTCTCCCTACAAGAGACTCTGATTATAACTACCAGGAATTTGGATAACGCACTCGGACATACGGAAAGAGAATATCTCACAATTTAGGTTAACAAGTTTACGTGTGGTGTGTGTGAGTGTAAAACCTTTTTCTGTGGGAATAAAACCTTCCGAAATGTGTTTGATGTGTTAATGGAGCGTAAACCATACCTATTATAGTTTATCAAAACGTTTAAATGTAATAGTTATAACTTTGTTTATTATGATTAACTATTGTATATGTGAAGGTAAAAACCCTTTTGTTTACCGATATGTATATGTACTTTTTACTAAAGTGAAGAAACATGCATTATAGCAACAAATTAATTACCACTCTTTTGTTGGTAAAAATCCATTTCTTTTCTGATGTATGACTATATACTAAGTCAAAATGTCATCTATTTGTAAGAACAGATTTTCACATAAAGATATACACCTTGCTCAACATGTTACAAGGTGAAATGAAATTGATAGCATTTTTCTGTTGTTAATATTTTCATTTACTATTCTTAGAAAATTTATATAAAAATCATCAAAGGTTCAAATCAGAATCCGTGAATTCTAAGAGTTTGGGAAATGAGTCTAGTTTGTTCATAATTTTTATTATGAATTTGAATGACCTCCAACTTGTGTGAAAAAGTCCCTAATCACAGACTGTTCCGGATTGATGTTTGAAATGATAGGCAGTTTTGTAAAAATCACCATAAATTGTAGAAAAATCGTATGGAGATGTGCAAGTAGTCATTTTAAAGCTCAGAACAGGAACTACTAGCATCTAAAACAGTTTTAAAAACTAAAATGTTTAGGTTGTCCAAAACAGTCCGTGAATGGAGTTCAAGTTTTCTAATGAAGGCTATTAGAAAAGTTTAGTTATGTTCTTGGTGTTTTAACTTGTATTCCCCCCCCCCCCCCCCCCTAAAAACTTAAGAAAACATGAAAATGTAGGGGTATGAAGTCACCTTATGTGATTTTAGTAGATGAATGTTGGAGAAGAGAAGTGTTCAACTCAAGATGCCTTGAAGATTTTCGAGAATTTAACATCAAAGTGATGGAGTTTGTGTAAGCAATAAATGATTTGAGTAGAATGAAGTGTAATAATCACAAGGAGGATGAATTATACTTACCAAGAGTATAATAAAGCTTGATGATCAACCTTGGAGTCTCGAATTAGAGAGAAAGAGTTTGAGAGAAAGGTGTTTGATCTTTTGGTGGAAAATGAGAGAATGAATGAAGTGTGAGGAGAGAGGATGGATGTTCCATCTCTAAGGACGTGGGAAATGGTTGATGATTGATGGAAACATACAAGGAAGTGACTAGGGATGGTGGGAGGAGTGTGGGTTAGTCATGGAGTGGATATTGTGGTTGCTTGTGTCATAAACTATAGAAAAGTCAACACTCCACCTCTTGTACCTCACCCACCCTTCTTGGATAAGGCTTATCCCCAAAAACATGATTAATTAATAAATATTGAGCCTTATGTGTTAAAATAAAGTTTTGGGTGAAAATCCCGCGTTAAAACAATAAAAAACGGGTCCAAAACGCAAAACTAGTCGAAAACCGGGTGAAAAAGAGCTTCCTGCGAGGCCTCTCGGTCCTAGGCCGACGTTCGGTCCCTTCTGCTGCTGGGCCGAATGCGAAATGGAGCGAAAGGGGTAGGAGGCGAAATGGACCGAAGGCACCTTCGGTTCCTTGTGCGAGGTTCGGTCTGAAAGGGAAGGTTCGGGTTCGGTCTGTTGAGCTTCGGTCCGAAGGGGGGTTCGCTTCTGATGCCTTCGCTTCTGACAAGTTCGCTTCTGACAAGTTCGGTTCCTAAGAGGGGTTTCGGGTCCTTAAGAGGGTTCGGCTCTTAGGAGGGGTTTCGGGTCCTTAAGTCATTTTTATCCGTTTTTGCCCCGTTTTAAGCGGTTTTTGACCTGTTTCAGGGTCGGGATGGCCCGAAAGACTACAAAGAGTTTAAGGAACTTTTGAAAGAGATTTAGGAGAGATTCCACATTCTTGGAGAGATTTGGGAGAGATTTGATATACTTGGAGAGATTTCTCATACGGAGAGAGCTTTGGGAGAGATTCCACATTCTTGGAGAGATTTGCGAGAGATTTGACATACTTGGAGAGATTTCTCATAGGGAGAGAGATTTGGGAGAGATTCCACATTCTTGGAGAGATTTGGGAGAGATTTGACATACTTGGTGAGACTTCTCATACGAAGAGAGATTTGGGAGAGATTCCATATTCTTGGAGAGATTTGACATACTTGGAGATATTTCTCATACACATAGAGATTTTGGAGAGATTCTACATTCTTGGAGAGATTTGGGAGAGATTTGACATACTTGGAAAGATTTCTCATATGGAGAGAGATTTGGGAGAGATTCCACATTCTTGGAGAGATTTGGGAGAGATTTGACATACTTGGAGATATTTCTAGATAAAAAGAGATAGAGTGAAAACGATTGAGAGAGTTTTCGTGTGTGTGACATTTGTGAGTGTTTGGCTCCGCAACGCAAGGTCCGTAAACCCCACTACGCCATGTTTGAGGATCTTACACACTCCCGATGAGTATGCAACATTGTTTTATTGGTTTCGCTCCTTACTTAACGCCGTTTTAGGTTAATGAAATCTATATATACGAACTTTTGGACTAATGATTTCGCATTAGCATAGGGAGTTGGATAGCAATTACCTAACGTAAGCCCTAGTACACAAAGGTTTATTGAGTCGATCGGTTTGACTTGTTGACTTTGACTTGACTGGAATTTGACGGTTGTCACAACATGAGCCAAAGGTCAACAAGCTAGACCAAGCAACTCCTTTTGATAATCAAGGACTTGCCTTGGGAAATTCAGCACCCATGGCAAATCATTCTCAAAACTTGATTTCACATCATAATCCAATCTCAAACCACTTTGCTGATCAGTTTGCCAACAAAGGATATAGGGCATATCCCTATCAAAGTTCGAGTATGGCTCACCAGTACAACCAGAATTCGTACATGTCAACTCAACAACTTCTTTAGATCACAAATGGGTACATGGCTAATCATCAAGCTTTCATTGGAACTACAATGGAATCTCTTCAAATCAATGAGGAAAAGGAGTATGAAGAATGCTTGGCACTCCTAACCAAGTTCGATCCAAACTTCAAGAAGTTTGTGAACAAGCCAACTGGGAACTTTAGAGCACAAAGTTATCAGCAACCCCAACAATATCATCAGAACTCTACAAACTTCCAAGGAGGAAGCTACAATCAACAAAGCTTCAACTCTAAGAATTCAAATTCTGAAAGTTACAATTCTCAAAGGATGAACACAAGGGTTCAAGATAACGAGTTGAAGTCCTATGAAGATAATGAAGTAATCAGGTGCCATAACTGTCATGGTGAAAATCATTTTGCCAAGGATTGCAAAATGAAAACCAATAAAGTCAAAGACGAAGCATACTACCTTCAAAAAGTGGAGCTGATCAAGAAGCTGTCAAAAGACAAAGCCTTCATGGTCATGGAAACTCCAAGTGTGGAACCAGATCAACCAGAAGAAACTGAAGCCTACAAGAACTACTTCTGCTTCATGGCTGATGATGACAAAGAGCCTTCTCCTCTCCATCAACAAGTTGTTGAAAAGGTACGATTTATGCTTTGTGATAATCATTTAATTATTGAGCCTTTTAATGATGACATTGACCATATTACTGAAATAATCAAAGAATATGTCACCAATACTGAATATCGTGTCAGTTATTACAAAGATGAACTGACTGACACTCAATTCAAACTTGAAGAATTGAGATGTCGTATGGCTAAGTTAGAGAATGACCTCGCAATCAAAACTGAGGCACATCTTATGTTAGTTGAACAATATGAAATTGTATTGAATCAACGTGACATTATTGCAAAAGACAATCATGAGATGTACGCCCAAATCAATACAAAAGTCAGTAGCTATATGGCATCCAAAACCCTTCTTGAATAAAACTCACATGCCATTCTCAAGGGACCACAACCTTCAAGGATCAAATATGGTCTTGGTTAAGATGAAATGAACAGGGAAAACATGGGACTCCATACTCAACTAGAGTTGTTACCATGTGATCCAAGTCTCTTCACTGGAGACAATGAGGATCATGAAGAGGTGGTAACTTGCAGTCCTGATGTAATTACCACTTCATCCTCAAGCATCCCATTGGATGTCACATCATCCCATGATCTTCCAGAAATGGACACTAAGTCTGACTCTCTAGTAGAATTCTCTCTTAAATGTCCTACCATGGAAAGTTTCAATTCAGAAGATGTCACTTCTGAACAATCAAATATCCATGTCTCTAAATCTAGTGATAAACAACCCAAATCATTTGAGTCAATAGGATATTCCAAGACTGAACCCATTGAACTCCTCAGTCAAGAATCATTTCCATCTCTTACTGCTTCCGTTTCTGGATCAAAGGACTTAGGATGTAAATATTCTAAGAAACGACAGACTGGAAAATCTCCAACTCCGGTCAACAAGGATGACACCTTGAAGACTGTGAGCAATGATAACACTATTGTTAAAATACTCAAGGGGCCCTTTGTTCCAATCACGATCTCTTCACCCAGTCCTAAACAACAGGATACAATTGTACAACCAACTAATGTCTCTAAAGACAAGGGAGAAGAGAAAATTAATGTCTCTAAAGAACAAGGTCCAACTGTAGTCCATCCTTCAAAACCCAAAGTTGTTAAGACTACAAATAATGACAAGCATATGAAGACCAAGAGAGTACCTAAGGCTAAGCAAAGCCAAGGGAAGACCAGACATACCAGTCCTCTTAAAACATCAAGGACTCAAAGAACCTCTCCTTCCAATCATGGTTTCTTAAATTATGGATTTCCAAACCAAACTGGAGCTTACTATCAGAATTATTTCAGACCTAACAACCTTCCTGATTTGTCTGAAATGATGAGACCAAGACCTATTCAAACCAACCCTTTCATGTATCAGAATAGTACTTACCCTATGAATTCTATTCTTGGTCTATATTGTGGTTTTTCTCCGTCCATAGAAGGGAATAACTTGTTTTGGGGAAACTCTAGGTTTCCAATGATCAATCAATTCGGGGGAAATACCCAGTTTCCCATGTTTGATTAATATGGAATGCATGTGAACTATGGATTTCCTTCTCTAGGAATTCCTAATCAATTCACCAACTCTCCATTCTTCGCACAGACCAAACCTCAAAAGAAGACCACTAAAAAGGTCAAAACCAAGGTCTCTAAAAATCAAGCAAAACCTAAAGTGGTTGATGCAAAACTTGAAAAGACTGTCCCAACTCCCACAAGTCCGAAGGAAGCTAACACTCAAGGGCCCAAACAAACATGGGTACCTAAACCTTTTCCCTAATTGCAGGCTTTTTGTGTTGGGGTACCACATGATGATACATGGTACATTGACAGTGGATGCTCCAGGCACATGACCGGGCACAAAGGATATCTTAGAGATTTCAAGATCATAATGCCAGGTCAGTATGTTACTTTTGGGAACAACGTGAAGTGAGAAGTTATGGGACATGGAAACATATCAAACGACAACTTTAACGTTAAGTGTGTAGTGTATGTAGACGGTCTTGAACATAACCTTATCAGTGTTGCACAACTGTGTAACAATGATCATGAGGTTTTGTTCACCAAAACCAAGAGTTTAATTATGGATACCAACAAGCGCATCCTTGTTGATTCCCCACGAAATGGGAACATGTAACTTCTTGATATTCAACTAATTGAGGGAACTCCAGATATTTGTCTTCTTTCCAAATCTACCTCTGACATTAGTTGGTTGTGGGATAGAAGACTCTCTCATCTAAACTTTGGTTATATCAACAAACTCATTTGAAAGGATCTTGTTAGAGGAGTACCATTGTTAAGACTTGACAATGATATACTTTGTGCCGCATGTGAACAAGGCGAAATTTCCAAATCTCCGCACAAAAGTATACCACAACATAGTGTATCTGAACCTCTTCAGCTTATACATATTGGTCTGTGTGGTCCCAATACCGTTCCTAACTTAAGTGGTAAGAGATATATTATTGTGATTGTGGACAACCACACCAAATTCACTTGGGTGTACTTTCTGCAAAACAAATCTGAAACCACTAATGAGTTAATCAACTTCATTCGCTACATAGAAGTTAGGGTAGGCAAGCCACTTAGAAGACTGAGAAGTGACAATGGTGGTGAATTCAAGAACAGCGCCTTAGATAGCTTTCTTGTATCTAAAGGAATTGAGCACAATTTTTCTACACCCTACACTCCACAACAGAATGGTGTAGTTGAATGGAAGAACCAGACACTATGTGAAGCTGCTCGATCTATGTTGATCTTCGCAAACCTACCATAATACTTCTGGGCTGAAGCCATAGCAGCCGCCTGTTTCACTCAAAATAGATCCCTAATCAACAACAAGCTTGAAGTCATTCCCTATGAAGCAATGAACAAGAGGAAGCCCAACGTCAAATTCTTTCACATCTTTGGCTGTCGTCGCTACATCATGAACAATAGGGATCAACTAGGGAAATTTGCACCCAACGCTAATGAAGGTAGATATTGCCTTCATGCTGCAGCCTATAGAGTTCTGAACAAAAGAACCAGGGAGATAAAGGAAAGCAGTGATGCCACTTTTGATGAAAGTTATGTAAGGGATCTGGATCCAAACCACCTTGGTCCTCAAATGGTAGCACCATTTGGTATAATGAACAAGCCATCACCTGCTAATACTTCTGCTCCACTCCATGCTATTGAAGTAGATTTTGATTTCCTCTTTCCAACTCAACCTTCTGCCCCAGAATCAGAAAAGCTCATGAAAACAGCTTCTCCTGATGTCTCTCAACCTCATTAATCATCAAAAGTCTCCAGATCCACCAAAGCTCCGGTTGAGGGGGAACCATCTTCTGAACCTTCTACCCCAACCTCCCATCATCAATATGGACCAGTCATAACACCAGTCACTACATCTTTCGAGGGGGAACCACCTTTGAACGGTTCCATTCATAAAGGTACTTTACCATCCTCCTAACCATCCAGTCCATGGTTTCAGGGGGAACCCCACTCGATTGGTTTCAGTCCCTCAAGTTCCTTCACATCTACTCCATCTATCGAATTCAAGCATGCAATAGTTGAGGGGGAACCACCAATTTTCAGGTAGTTCTGGACTCCTCAAAGACGATCTTTTTGAAGGAACATTCAATTCTGACTACCCTCCTCATCCAAGAGAACAATATGAAGTAGTTTGCACTCCTCAAATCCATAAGGAAGCTCACCTCACAAAATGGACAAAGGATCATCCAATCGATCAAATCATATGCGATCTAGATTCTGGAGTAGTGACTCATTCAACAACCAAGAATGAATGACTATATGCAAGCTTTCTATCCGTGATAGAGCCTAAAAGAATCAAAGAGGCTCTACAAGATGCAGATTGGGTAAAAGCAATGCAAGAAGAGTTAGCTGAATTTGAACGCAACAACGTGTGGGACATAGTAGCAACACTAGATTGAGTATCAGTTGTTGGTTCAAGATGGGTCTACAGGAACAAAAGCGATGAAGATAGAGTCATCATCAGGAACAAAGACAGACTGGTTGTTAAAGGCTATTCGCAACAAGAAGGCATAGACTATGTTGAAACCTTTGCACCTGTTGCAAGAATAGAATCGATTAGGATTTTTTTGGCATTTGTTGCACACAAGAATTTTCAGGTCTACCAAATGGATGTCCAGTGCGCATTTTTGAACGGAGAAATCGATAAAGATGCGTATTTTTTACAACCCCCTGGATTTGAAGATCCAAAGCTCCCCAACCATTGCAATAAGCTTCAAAAGGTTTTCTATGGATTGAAGCAAGACCCAAGAGCATGGTATGGGACATTGTCCAAGTTTTTAGAAGATTCCAAGTTTCAAATAGGTTCTATCGATCCTAATCTCTTTATGAAAATCCACAATAACCATCTGATCGTTGTGAAAATCTATGTCGACGACATCATATTCGGTGCAACCAGCAAGGACCTTAGTGATGAGTTTGTTGAGTTGATGAAAAGCAAATTTAGAATGAGTATGAGGGGTGAGTTCAACTACTTCCTAGGTCTACAAGTTCCTCAATCTCCTAAGGGAATCTTCAATGGTCAAGTGAAGTACATCAAAAATATGTTGAAGAGATACTCCATGGAGAACGCATCAACTGCAAAGACACAAATATCCACTTCCTACAAGCTTGATTCATACCTTGATGGAAAATTTGTAGATCAAAAGCACTACAAAGGAATGAATTGCTCATTACTGTACCTTACAGCTAGTCGACTAGACATCATGTTTTCAACATGTCTGTGTGCACACTTTCAAGCCAATCCAAAGGAATCACACCTCATAGCAGTCAAAAGAATTTTCAAATATCTAAATGGAACTGCTTCTCTGGGTCTATTCTATCTTGCTAAAGGCAACTTCTATTTCCAAGCCTTTACTGACTCAGATTGTGGAGGATGCAAGCTCGACATGAAGAGAACTTCTGGTAGCTCCCAATTCTTAGGAGGCAAGTTGGTCAGTTGGACCTTAAAGAAGCAAACATGTGTTTCCACCTCTACTGCTGAAGCTGAGTATGTTGCTGCCGCCAGCTGTTGTTCTCAAGTATTCTGGATGTAAACACAACTGAGAGATTATGGATTCAAAATGCAACAGATCCCAATATATTGTGACTCTAAGAGTGTAATTGCAATCTCTCACAATCCAGTCAACCACTCAATGACCAAGCACATTGATATCAGGTAACACTTCCTTAAAGATAATATTCAAAAAGATCATATTGAGCTTCATTTTGTTCCTACAGAAGAAGAGACTGCAGATGTGTTCACCAAAGCTCTGGATGAATCCAAGTTCTTACACTTTCTAGGACGACTTGGCATGCTTAATCCAGATTCTCTAGGCATTTGAAAATTTTTCTTTCTCACATTTTTTAAGAAAACTCCTAAAATATTTTATTTCTAATTCATTGTATTTTTGCTTTACTTTTTCACAGAAAAACAAATAAAAAAATAAAAAATAAAAAACCTCAAAAAGATTTTATAGTTTTACTTTACATAAGAGAAAACTACAAAAATATTTTATTTTATGTATTGTGTCTTTACTTTAAAGAAAAGAAAATACCAAAAAGATTTTAACTTTATTTTTGTTAGGAAAATGAAAGTTGTCATCACAACTGTTGGGTATTATGTGCTGCATCATGGGCCATTCTTTTGTATATCCGGTTTGGGCCTGTCTATCCGTGATTATAGATTAGGGTTATGCTATAAATAGTGAATGCATGTATGACTTAGTTACGTTACTCTTTTGATAATCCTTTATTGCATTGTAACCCTAAACACCTCTACAGTCGAAGTTGTTCATCGCGCTCTTCTGGGGTGTTAAAGTTTAATCATTCGACATCGGTTAAACCATTCTTGTGTTCTTTATTATGTTATTTATTGCTTTTCTGCTTGAATCTTTCGATCATTAAGGAATATTATTCCAACAATTGGTATCAGAGCAAGAGACTTTGTTACTCATACGCATTCCTTCTGTGTGAAGAACTCATTAGGGTTTCCGCTTTTATTAAATATATAAAGGTCGTCTTCTGCCTGTCGATGGTAACTCTAGTGTTTGATAAAACCCTGATCTCAAGTTTACAAGTCTTATTCTAGCAGATCCAGAGCACACGTTCATCATGTCACATGAAGATTCTCAAAGCAATCCCATCGACATCTCGAATAGCATTGGATCATCCACAAGAGCTCCCATTTTTTACACTCAAGACTACGAAGTGTGGCGCATCACTTTGAGTATTATGTGGTTGGATCTGAAGATAATGGTTATCTCATCTCGGAGGCTGTCACAATCAGTATGTTCGTTTATGCTGGAACAAGTAGGACAGTGAAGACTCAAAAGGAGTACAATCAGCTTTTGGTGGACGTAGAAAAGATTCCACAAGATGAAAATGAAAAGCAGTTGTGCAATCTCAAAGCTTTGAGGATGATCAGATTTGCCCTACAAGCTAATACCTTCCGTCTGGTTAGTCCATGCACTACTGTGAAAGAAATATGGGACAGGCTGAAAGAATTGTATTCGACCAATGAAGATCTAGAGCACTCAATACAAACCTTGTTACTCTCTGAGTTCAGTGCTTTTGCTCAAAAACCTGAGGAGACAGTTCCTCAGACGTTTGATCGCTACAATCATTTGCTCAGCAAGATGATGAAGCACGGTATTGAAAGAAAGGAGATTAAACAGAAAGTCACGTTTATGAATGGCCTGAGACCTGAGTGTATGGCAGTGGTCTCAACTTTAAAGCCTCATGAACAATTCAAATCTTACATGCTGGCAAAACGGATGGGCATCTTAAAATCCCATGAAAGCACAGTAACAAAAGAAGCGAAGGTTGTGTCTAGCATAGGCTCTTTGGCCCTTATCTCAAAAGGGAAGAATGTGATGGAAGAAGAAGATGACTCAGATTTGTCTGAATGTGACCTTATAGGTGAAGAATATGCAATGATGGTCTCCAACCCTAAGAAGTTTGCAAGGAAATTCCCTGCCAACAAGAATCGAAACTGGAAAGGGAGTTACAGCTCCTAGAATATGAAAGAAGAATCAAAGAACGTCTCTCAAATTTGACAAGGAACACCTGTGTGCAGCTTGTGAGAAGGGCAAACAAAGCCGAAAGAGCCATCCTACACGTATCAATACCAAGATCATTGAAGCTCTTAAACTTCTACATATTGATTTATGTGGACCTTCGGCTATCGAAAGCATTGGTGGTAGTAAGTTCATACTTGTCATTGTAGATGATTTTTCATGTTTCACCTAGGTTTACTTTCTTAAACAGAAATCAGAAGCAACTCCCAAGCTAAAGATGTTTATCAAGCAAGTGGAACCGCAGCTGCGAAAGGTGGTAAGGAACATCAGAAGCGACAATGGGCTTGAATTCAAGAATAACGAGTTTGAAGACTTTCTGGCCGACAAGGGAGTATCTCATAACTTCTCTACTCCCTATAGTCCACAAGAGAATGGAATAGTTGAAAGATGGAACCCTTCCTTATGTGAAGCCGCCAGAACCATGCTAAGCTTTGCTTCTATCCCGTTATACTTTTGGGCGGATGCTGTCGCCACTGCTTCTTATACTCAAAACAGACCCTTTCTTGACAAGAGATTCACAATCACTCCGTATGAGATTCTGAACAACCGGAAGCCCGACGTCAGGTTCTTTCACGTGTTCGGTTCCAGCTGATTCATTTTCAACTCTAAAGAGAACCGAGACAAGTTCGATGTTAAAGAGGATGAGGGAATCTTTCTGGGTTATTCACTCACTTCAAAGGCTTATATGGTTTTGAATAAACACTCCAAACGTATTGAAGAAACCTATTATGTAACCTCTGGTGACTCCTACATAAAGAAAGCTCTAGCAAGCGAAAGTGCCATGGGGGAAATATTTCCTAAATCAGGACAAGTCTCGGTTCCTATTTCCAATTTGTTTGAAGAATATATGAGGCTATTTGATGAACCAGAAAAAGCTATACACTCGGAGGTAAATGTAGAGACAACAAAATCGACCATCTGAAACAAATCATTAAAGAAGCTACAAATGATATGGCAAAGGATCCTTCAAAACCAAGTGATGCTCAACCCTCTATTAACCCTCCAAATAACAGCTCAGTATTCAAGGGGAGGGTTCTTCTGTGTCTCATACAACAGAGCAGGAGAATCCAACTCCAACAGAGGAGAAGAATCCAACTCTAACCGAGGAGGAGAATCCAATTCCAACCGAGGGGGAATATCCTGAACCTGACAAGGAAAACACTTCGCCATTTTATGGGGAGAATGAAAATTCAAATGATGAAGATGATCGATCAGAATTCGAAGAAGAGGTAAATGCAGAGTTGGATCCTGTCTATGACCCGAACTACGCTCCTTTAACAAAATGGACAAAGGATCATCCCAAAACACAAATAACTGGTGAATCATCCAAACGGGTTCTCACACGGTCTCAATTGAAAGCGAAGCAAACTGCATTATTCTCTCACGTTGAATTCTGCATGTTTAATTCGTTTGTCTCTATAATCGAACCAAAGACGATCAAAACTGCACTTGATCATGTTGATTGGGTACATGTAATGCAAGATGAACTCCATGAGTTTGAACGCAATCAAGTTTGGAGACTAATACCCATACCAAAGGATGCTTCTGTGGTTGGATTGAAGTGGGTCTTCAGGAAAAAGATGGATAAAGAAGGCAATGTTATTAGGAATAAGGCTCGGCTGGTGATAAAGGGATATTGCCAAGAAGAAGGAATAGACTATGAGGAAACCTTCGCTCCTGTAGCTAGATTGGAATCGGTTCGAATCTTTCTAGCATATGTTGCTCATAAAAACTTCGAAGTTTTTCAAATGGGTGTGAAATGTGCCTTCCTAAATGGAGAACTAGAAGAAACATTGTATGTTGAGCAACCACCTGGGTTTGTGAATGAGAAATACCCTGATCATTGCTATGTATTGGAAAAAGCTGTGTATGGACTGAAGCAAGCAGCAAGGGCCTGGTATGAAACAATAACTCGTTTTCTAAAAATTTCTAAATTCAAACAAGGTTTGGTTGAGCAAACCTTCTTTCGCAAGAAAGAAGGAGAACATCTTATGATTGTTCAGATTTATGTCGACGATATCATTTTCGGCTCCACGAATCCATGCTTAATAGCTGAATTCTGGAAGTTGATGGAGACTAAATTTGAAATGAGTGCAATGAGTCCAATTAACTTTTTTCTTGGGTTAAATATAAGACAGGGACCAGAAGGCATTTTATTAACCAAGAGGCCTACACAAAGAATCTATTGGCAAAATTTGGAATGAAGGGAGACTCGAAGGTGAAGGTTCCCATGGCGTTTAGCACTAAGTGAACACCATCTCTGGAAAAGCCTGTTATTGACATGAATCTCTATCGTCAAATGATAGGATCTCTCATGTATCTAACTACTAGTAGACCAGATATTATGTTTTCTATCTATTATTGTGCCAGGTTTCAAGCTAATCCTAGAGAACCTCACATGGTGGCAGTGAAGAATATTTTTCACTATTTGAAGCGAACCTCGTCGCTCGGTCTCTTGTATCCAACAAAATCAGGGTTCTTGGCTCAAGCCTTTTCTTATGCTGATCTGGGTGGATGCGGTCTGGATAGAAAGAGCACAACTGGAGGATGTCAGTTCCTTGATGGTAAACTAGTTAGCTGGCAATCCAAGAAGCAAACATGTGTATCTCTCTCAACAGCCGAAGCAGAATACATAGTTGTTGCCTCGTGTACCTCACAAGTAATATGGATACAAAGCCAACTAAGAGACTACGTGCTAAGTATGAAGAAAATACCTCTCTATTGTGACTCAGAAAGTACGATAAGAATATGCCACAATCCGGTGCAACACTCAAAGACAAAGCATATTGCGCTGAGATACCATTTCATCAAGGATCATGTAGAAGATGGGAACGTGGAAGTACATTTCTTTCGTTCCTCTGATCAATTGGCTGACATATTCACTAAAGCCTTGCCAGAAGCAAGCTTCCATAAAATTTTACAAGGTTTGGGAATGATTGAAGCAGATTCGGTGCCGAATCCTCAAATCTCTCTCTAAAAATTAGACAAGCGAAATAGAGGGAACACTCGGTCTATTTCAGTTCAGGATTTTTCGGGAATCGAAATGAAGCGAACGCTCGGTCTTTTTCAGCTCCATAATTTTCGGGAACCGAAATCAACCGAACGCTCGGTCTATTTAGGCTCTCGAATTTAGGGAACCGAAATGAACCGAATGCTCGACTTATATCGCTTCATTCTATTTAGGTTTGGTTTCAACTATACATTTTTTTAAGTCTATTTCTTTCAGTATTTACTCTTTCAATTTTTTATGAGTGTTTTGTGCTAATATTTTTTATTTTTTTATTTTCTTAGTTTATTTTTCTGTTTTTATTATTTTTCAGAAAATTTCAAAAATCCAAAAATATTTTTCTAAACGGTTTTTTTGTTTTGTTGTTTTATTTTGTTTTGTTTGTGTGCTTTGTTTGTTTTCTTGTTCTTTTTAATTAGGTCCCAAGTATCTCAATGCAAGGTAATTTGGAGATAAGGCAGGTATGATTCTTTTCCTATGAACTAGTTAAGTGTCCCTAGAAGCATATTGTCGCATGTTGACCGAAGCCTTTAAGACTAAGAGCAAGGCCTTAATGAATCAATTTATACCTATCGTTTCTTCCCAATCAGGCTAGTTAATCCACTCTAGTCATGAGCTACCTTACTCTTCTCAAATGAGTTAAGAGTTTTCTGCTTTGTCACGATTATATAGCAGAGGTATTTTTGGTTCCTTAACCACCTCCTTTACATTCTCCATCCACTTTCGGTTCAACGCCGTAACCCTTGAGATTCTCAGCTTTTACCACTGAGGTTTATGGTTGCATAAAATCTGTGTTTACAATCTTAGATACGTACACCACGTGTTGAGTGAAACCCACAATCCAACACCAACAATGAATTGACAGTGAATCTTCATATTCAAGATCTTACTTGTTACCTAACGAAATCTCATTTTATTTTTGAGTGGTTTTTTATTAAATTGTCTAACATCAAGGCATTTCTTCCCAAAAATATCCAGTTTGTTTTTGATTTTTTTTTAGATTTATATAATATCATTAGTCATAGCAAAGTATATCCAACCTACTTGTTCAACAGACCACATTGGTCTCACAAGTACTTCATCCAACACTCGGTCTTATGTTAAGAATCGACGTTCGGTTGAACATAAGCCACCCTTAGCCTATTATTTAAAAGATGCCTTTCGGTGTTTCTTTACAAGCACTCGATTGTATTTTCTCGGGAAACCACACAAGCACTTCAAGTCTCTCTTGACTTTGAAGGAAGAGATTCTTGACCGGGATCAGTTGCTTCATGTCTTATTTTACATCACTCACATCCCATACAAATATTAATTTATTTCTTTTTCTTTGGCACACTCATGCATGAAAATTTTCATGATTTTCCAACATTCTTGTACGTAATGCTTATGAATTGTTTTCGCTCTAACAGTTTTAAGGAAGCGATCATGGTATTATGTAGTGCGAATGAATAAAGGAATGGGGTAGTTGATCGGATAAGAAGTTGAAACATGTTTTTGGATAAGTTCAAAACTAAGAGCGTGAATTTGAAATGGCTCCTAATACCATGCCTGATGACATATATTTGGGAAAACCAAGCTGTCAAATCCCTACTTTCTAGGCGCTTTTTCAGAGATCATCTCATAACTACAAAAATATTTTTTCTCTCTCCTAGGAACCGTATAAAAAGGATTTGTTACACTATTGCACCTTCTTACCTTCCTCACAACTCACTCGGATATAACAGGTGAAATTCCACTATTCATCTTCTTCACATCAACAATGGCAGAATCTTCATCTCTTCAAGATCAGACGGTTTCATCTTCTTTACTCGTGATTAAACCTAATTAGATCATGATCATTCAAATGAATCCATTCCAGTATGATTCATACATGCTTCAAGTCGTTGAATGTCTCAAATACTCCCCTCTAGTAATCGCTCTCATACAAGTGGAATCTGTTCACATGTCATTGCTGTCTCAAGTATATTCCACTACAACCTATGAAAAACACAAAGAGAGAATCTTCTTTCAGAGTCATTCTAACAAGGCTTCTATTTCAAAAGGACGATTTTTCTCTCTATTAGGGCTTGTAGTAGATGCCTCAGTCATCTCCCCAGACTTTATTACTACGACTCAACTGTTCTCGATGCACTATGAGATGGGCTACACTGAGGTGCTTACCACCTTCACTAAATTCAAGAAATCTTGTTTACCCCCTCAATGGAACGGGTTACTCACCCTTCTTCACAAGGGGTTAGCTGAGCGTGTTGGTGGATCCGATGGTTCGAACAAATGCTTTATGACGATCCTGTACGCTCTCTATAATGGACTCAACCTGGACTATGGTTCATTGATATGGACCCAACTGGTGTAGAGTTTGAATTCCTCTACCAAGCATTCTAAAATCTCTTGTGGTCGTTTTTGGACCATTATCGCTCAAAGGGCAATAACCTTTCTCAAGGTTCCGGTCATGTAGGATTCTCGGCTTTCTTCTGTCTCCTCCTTCCATACCAAAAAGATAATTGTGACTGATCCAACCAGGTTTTCACACAATGGTTCTATTCTGTAAACAATATACCAGTTTGTTTCACAGGAAAGTAGACTTATCTGTGAATACAAATTGCTTCCTCCAATGAATCCACGAACATTGACTCCTGAGATGCAAGCAGCCTTAGACAAGGTTGAGAAACCTGGTAAACGAGGGAAGAAAACCATTCTTAAGAAAGAACACACTGAAGATACCTCTACCAAACCCGCTAAGTCCAAGAAAAGGAAAGCTGACAAAGGTGATTCCTCTGTTCCAAAGAAAGTAAAGAAAATGGCTCGCAGAAAACAAACTCCTTCACCTTCCCATTCAGAACAGAAAAATGAACACTCTGCTGGTGAGGAAGAGGAAGAACAGCATGAAGGTTCTCCTAGGGGTAATACACCTCCTCGGTCTCCATCTCCAGTGGAAAATGTCAATGATTTTGTTCCTACACCCCCTCCATCTCCACCAAAGACAACAGTTCAGGTTTCGGTTGCTCCTCTACCCCCAACTTCATCACAACCTACTTCTACAGTTGCTCCACCACCACCTATATGAACTATACCAATCTCCACTTCTCCTCTTCCACCTCCCATTATTTCCCATATGAACGAAGCAACTATCACCTCTATACCCATCATTACCACCACAACCGATTCTTCAGTTAACGTCAACATATCTGATGTGAGGCGAAGACTGAAGAACCTCCTAAAGTCACACATGAGCCTATTTCCCCAACTGCTTCCAGTGACTCTGGTGCTATTCTTAGAGGAGCTGAATTCGATTTCGATTCCACTTACTATAGCCCGTACACAGTTCCAAGTGATGAGGATGAGGCCGCTCCGGTGACCAAGAACAGCTCAACGGTGTTAATGAAAAGCTTGATATGTTGATCGAATCCACGAAGAAGTATAATGATGTTATTCTGAAAGCCTTCATGAATACAGCCCTGCACTAATATAAGTGTAACAACGCAAATTTTCAAACAAATTTTTCATTTTAAAAATAAGGTATTTTCATTCAAGACAAGGCATAAATAGTTTAAATACTCTGTCAAATACAAATAGTCAAAATCCCAAGATCATAAAAGCATTCTTCAGTGTGTATCGATCATGCCGGCGCCTTCCCACAGTCCTCGCTAGTACCTGAAACACATACATAACAACTGTAAGCATAAATGCTTAGTGAGTTCCCCAATATACAACTTACGCACATACGCCTTTCCAGGACCTGACCTTCCGGTCCATGTGTCTCAGGGGACTTCCGTCCCTGCTGGGTAAACCTTCCGGTCCTACCCACGCCGACCTTCCGGTCCATCACACAACATATCGCCTTCCGGCCCATAGTATAATCGCCTTCCGGCCCATGACATACATAACACACATATAACAAATAACTTACCACATATAGCATACATATCACATATCATATCTGACCTTCCGGTCACACAATCAAACCCTTCCGGGTACAGTATAGTGAGAAGACTCACCTCGTAAATGCTAAAAGCTAGCAAATCCTGAAGTCACTCGTGCACAATCCGACGAGCTACAACCTCCCTATAACATCACATATCTCTCATTAACACTTATATCTTCTAAGTGTGACTATCCCTAAGAAGTCAGACTTAGGTCAACTCTGGTCAACGGTCAACGTTCAACTCGACCGGACTCGGCGAGTGCCATGGCGACTCGGCGAGTCTAGACCCAACGAGTATCCTTCTTGACCCAACGAGTTACTCCTGGAAGAATCGCGGGGCCACCCCGACTCCACTCGCCGAGTCTGAAGAACAGCTCGACGAGTTCCAGTCAATCTCCAAGTTACTCGCCGAGTCTGTTCATCGAACTCGGCGAGTCCATGCCATGCAGTCGATCAAACTGCTTCCTGAGATAAGTTTCGTCCCGAAATACACACGCATGGGACCTACTGGACCTCTAAAGGTCCTAATACAGGGTTATAGTCGTTGGATAACAAGGTACTAATTCATCTAATCACTAAATGGGTTCCATAAACCCTAAATCCATGCACACATCAACATAACAGAAGGAATCCGAAATATTACCTGAAATATGCACTCTCTGTGTCCCCAAACCGCAGACCTCGAATCCCTTGCTGTTCCTTTAGCCCAAAACTCTTCTCCTCCTTGCACAACAATTTCTTCAAAGCCCTAATATCCTTCAACCTTGCTCTAGATGCCCACAGCCGTTTAGGGTTCTTCTCAGTCGACTAAAGACGGAAAATGACGGCCTATAAGTGCATTATATACGACCCAACCTGAACGGTTAGGGTTTTCGCTAAACAGCGTAGACTCGTCGAGTCCAGTCGCGAACCCGCGACCAAGTCTGCGAGCCTACTCGGCGAGTCTTGGCTCCAACTCGCCGAGTCCCCTATTAACTTACCCCAAAAACATAATTTAACAATACCTGAGATTCCGGGCTGTTACAACTCTCCCCCACTTGGATTAGACTTCGCCCTCGAAGTCTCACTCTGAAAATAGTTCCGGATGCTGCTCCCGCATCTCACGTTCCGGCTCCCAAGTCATTTCCGACCCCTTACGGTGTTGCCACTGGACCAACACCAGAGGTACTTCCTTGTTCCTCAGAACCTTGATCTTCCGATCTCTGATGGCCACTGGTCTCTCGGCATAATTCAGGCTTGCATCCACCTGAATGTCCTCTAATGGAACCACTGCCGACTCATCGGCTATGCACTTTCTCAATTGCGACACATGGAAGGTGTCGTGGATCTGTCCCAAATCCGCTGGCAACTCCAACCGATAGGCTACCCGGCCTATCCTTGCAATCACCCGAAATGGCCCAATATACCGGCGTCCCAACTTGCCCCTCTTCCTGAATCGGATCACTCATTTCCAAGGAGAAACCTTCAGGAGAACGAAGTCGCCGACGTGAAACTCAAGCTCGGATCGGCGCCTGTCTGCATAACTCTTCTGTCGGCTCTGGGCAGTCAATAACCTCTGCCTAACTTGCTGAATCTGCTCGGTCGTCTGAAGCACGATCTCCGTGCTGCCCATCACTCTCTGTCCCACCTCTCCCCAGCAAATGGGGGTTCGACACCTTCTACCATACAACAGCTCAAAAGGTGGCATACCAATGCTCGAATGATGGCTGTTGTTGTAGGAAAATTCTGCTAAGGGTAAATATGCATCCCAGCTACCCCTGAAGTCTAACACACACGCCCGAAGCATGTCCTCCAGCGTCTGAATCGTCCGCTCGCTCTGACCGTCTGTCTGGGGATGGTATGCGGTACTAAAATGCAATTTAGTACCCAGCTCCTCATGAAATTTCTTCCAGAACCTGGAAGTGAAATGCACATCACGGTCTGACACAATCGAGATCGGCACTCCATGCCGAGATACCACTTCTCTCACATATATCTCTGCCAACTTCTCCGCTGAAGAACTCTCGCTGATGGCAAGGAAGTGTGCACTCTTCGTCAACCTATCCACAATCACCCAAATTGCATCAACTCCCCTGGCAGTCCTCGGCAATTTGGTGATGAAATCCATAGTGATCTGTTCCCACTTCCACTCGGGGATCTCCAATGGCTGTAACTTGCCATGCGGTCTCTGGTGCTCGGCCTTAACCCTACAGTAGGTCAAGCACCTCTCAACAAACCATGCAACGTCCCTCTTCATACAGGGCCACCAATACTCTTTCCTCAGGTCCAAATACATCTTCGTAGCACCGGGATGGATCGAGAATTTCGATCTATGAGCCTCTTCCATCAAAGTAATACGCGTACCGCCCACAAACGGTACCCAAATCCGACCCTGAAACGTCATAAGCCCTCGCCCATCCTTAACGAACTCTGAAATTAACCCCACGACCCGCTCTTTCTTCTGCATTTCTGGTCGCACAGCTTCGGCCTGCGCCCCACGAATAGCATCCAGTACTGGAGTCATCACAGTCAGTCTCAAGCATACATCTCGCAATGGAGTGCTCTCCGCCCTGCGGCTCAACGCGTCGGCTACCACATTAGCCTTACCTGGGTGGTACAGGATCTCACAATCATAATCCTTGACCACATCCAACCACCTCCTCTGACGCATATTTAGGTTGGGCTGATCCATCAAATACTTCAAGCTCTTATGGTCCGTATATATCGTACATCGAACCCCATACAGGTAGTGACGCCAAATCTTGAGAGCGAACACTACTGCCCCCAACTCTAAATCATGCGTGGGATATCTCGCCTCATGAGGCTTCAGCTGCCTCGACGCATACGCTATCACATGACCCCTCTGCATCAACACTGCACCCAGTCCCGAAATCGATGCGTCGCAATATACCACAAAATCCTCCATCCCTTCTGGGAGAGCTAATACCGGGGCTTCGCACAACCTCTGGCGAAGTGTCTCAAAGGAGGTCTGCTGCTCGGGCCCCAATGAGAATGCAACACCCTTCCGGGTCAATCTGGTGAGTGGCACTGCAATCTTGGAGAAATCCTTAATGAATCTCCGAAAATACCCTGCCAACCCAAGGAAGCTCCTGATCTCAAAAGGTGACTTCGGCACCTCCCAACTCATCACCGCCTCAACCTTGGCCGGATCGACCAATATCCCTTTCTGATTAACAACATGTCCCAGAAATTGGACCTCCCGCAGCCAGAAGTCACATTTGGAGAACTTTGCATAAAGCTTCTGCGACCTCAATACCTCAAGGACCTCCCTCAAATGCTCCTCATGCTGCTCTCTAGATCTCGAATACACCAGAATGTCGTCGATGAATACAATCACTGACCGATCCAACATCGGTCTGCATACCCTGTTCATGAGATCCATGAACACAGCCGGGGCATTGGTGAGTCCGAAAGGCATCACCACAAACTCATAATGCCCATATCGCGTCCTAAACGCTGTCTTCTGGACATCCTCATCCTGCACTCTCACCTGATGGTACCCTGACCTCAGATCGATCTTAGAAAACCAACATGCTCCCTGTAACTGATCGAATAAATCATCGATCCTCGGCAACGGGTAACGGTTCTTGACCTTCAACTTGTTCAACTCCCTGTAGTCAATGCACATCCGGTGTGAACCATCCTTCTTCTTAGCAAACAGAATAGGTGCTCCCCATGGCGAGCTGCTCAGCCGAATGAATCCCTTCCCCAGCAACTCCTGGAGCTGCGAGGACAGCTCTTGCATTTCTGGAGGTGCAAGACGATAATGCACCTTAGCGATAGGCACGGCCCCCGGAAACAGATCGATACCAAACTCTACTTGCCTCACAGGAGGTACTCCCGGCAGCTCCTCGGGGAAAACATCTGGAAACTCACGCACCACCGGGACCTCCTCAACTGACTTCGGTCTCTCGGAAACCACCCGCGTATCCATCACATACGCCACAAAACCCTTACAGCCCTGCTGTAGACATTGCCTCGCCCTAGCGGCCGAACAAAAAGCTGATCCCGAACGGGTACCCTCGCCGAACACCGAAAGAACTGTTGGATAAGGTGTCTAAGTCCATAACTATTTCGGGCTTGTACTTGACCCGACCCGGCATGGTCCATTTGGGTTGCATGGCACCATGCAATTGGATAGACTAAATGAGATAAATAACACTTGGAGATTATTAATATATTATAAGTTCTAATATATTAATAATATTATTTAATTAGTTGATCAAAGAATTAATTTGGAATTAATTAAGTGATCAAAGGATAACTAATTAAACATATGGGTTGGTTATGTAAATCATCCATATCTTGTATAGTGGGCTAAAAGGCTCCATGGATTATCAAGTTGGGTTCTACCCATAGGATGCTCCATGGATGCTCCATGGGAGTTACAAACCCATGGGTCATGGAAATGAACAGTCATGACACATTAGGGTTTACATGGTGTAACCCTAGATGTGTCAACACTATATAAAGATCCCATTCTCCACCAAAATCGGTCAGACATAAGAAACTAGAGGGCTTGGCCGATTTTGAGAAGTGTGTATTATCTCAAGAGTCTTTCCAAGAGCATTTGGTGTTGTGTGAAGCATTTGAGGCATCACACTTGGGGTGCTAGGCTCACAAGGTTTCAAGGAACACAAGCAACAACAAGGTAAGTTATTCTATCTATGATTCAAGTTAAAATTGTTCCCCATGTATGCTAGATAGGAATATAACCTTGGAATTAAACTTTGCATGATAATTAGACAAACATAGATCCAAGGTTATTAGGGTTGCATGTACACTTAGGAAGTGTTAGAATGCTGAAAACCCATCAGTGGTATCAGAGCCTAGGCTTGTTTGTTTGTTATTTGTGCTTAAAAGTTGAAGAAAGTCGAAAATTTTGCTGTCTGACTGATGGACTCGGCGAGTCCATGGGGAGGACTCGTCGAGTTCATGTGTATCTTCAACCTACTCGGCGAGTAGGTTTATGCACTCGGCGAGTAGGGTCGACAGAGTGCAGAATTTCGACTTGAGTTGCTGGAAATGGATTAGAATCATTACCCTAAAATGTTTTGGTACTTGAAAATTTATTTTAGAAGGTGTAATGTGTTTTCTAATTCATTTACAACAACTAGTTATCAAAATTACAAAGATTAAATGTGATTTTGATTCTTGAAAGTGTTCATATTCATATTCTTGTTCTTATGATGTTTAGATGATCATAGGAATTATTTGTAACCTATGTGGTAGATTAATTCATGATCATAATGTGTTTTAATGGAGTCCATAACTTGTCCTCAGGTTATGGAAAACGAAAAGTCTCTTGGATTAAAAACCATTAAAAGAACACAAGAGTTAGGAAAAATGAAAAGTCCTCATTTTATTACTCTATTAAACTCATAAGTTACAAGAAATGAAAAAGTTTTGAAAGTTTACAAAACTTGCCCTCAAGTTTTGGAACAAGTAAAGTTAAGTTAAAACTTTAGTTCCAACCCCTAGAATTTTAAAAGTTAAAATTCAACCCTTATACTTATATTATTATGATTTAATAATTATATATATGTATAAGAACAAATTCGTTTTACCGCTAGTACGCCTCATTCACGAAGCCGGTCTATAAGGTGGGTATAAGGTTGTTGCCTATAAAATGGTGACTTAATGGGTGTCCACTCTCACCCACCGCTTGCTTGATCGGTGGAGGGTCGTTAGCCGAACGGATAAGACAAGGACTTATTAATTCTCATTCAAAGTATGATGAATATTATAAAGTAACTAAATGTTTTATTAAATTCCCAATCTTAGTTACTTTAGGAAAAATGTGAATAAGGTGCTATTCCATGAAATTCCACTTTACACTTTGATTAAGTCGTTGGTGGAGCGTGTGTGGTTAACCGGCACACTAACTTGGACTTAACAAGGTAGGTAAAGGGTGACTTAGGGTTTATTATAGTATCGATGGAGCGTGTGTGGTTAACCGGCACATCGATTGAGTGATAAACTTTAAGGGTACCAAGTGATTTGCATGGTTACTTCACACCTCGTTTTGTGATCCTCGGTATCCCAGTCACAAAACTTGGAGGGCACACTCGAGATTGAAACATGCCTTTGAAAAGTTCATTGAATCTCAAAGAATCTAGGAATTTCTAAGAACCATTCAAAAACCTAATACTAAAATATTGCGGTTTTCGTGGTGGAAATTGGTGAATCGTCATTCACCTACCTTTCAAATATGATATAGCTTAGATTACGGCATACCTCTTCTAAGTTATATTATATTGTGATTGGATCCTAGCCTTAATATTACATTTGGGTGTTTAATTAAGGACTCTCTTATCTAAACTAATCTTGTCCTCTTTCCTTCAGATGTCTTTCAACAATGCTTCTGGCTCTAATCCTAATGGCTCCTTTACCCTTATGAACTTGTGTGGGAAAGTCACCTTTGATGGATCCAACTTCAATGAGTGGATCAGAAACATCAGGATGATTACCCACTAAGAGGACAAAGAATATGTCCTTGACAAGGAGCTTAAGGAGATTGATGAGTCCACTGCAACTCCTCAGGAGATCGCTGAATTTCGGGCACATGAAAGGGATGCTACGAAAGTGGCTTGCATCATGACGGCCACGATGACAGCGGAACTCCAAAGTCTTATGAGGATTTCTACCCTTATGACATGCACCAAGATTTGATGGAAAGATACCATCAAAGTGCACGACAAGAGAGGTATGAAATCATCTGCTCCATGATAACAACCATGATGAAGGACGGGGAATCCGTCACGAGCCACATGCAGAAAATGCAAAGGTATGTGGATCTTTGCTGAAGCTTAATGTGAACTTCCCGGAGGATCTTGCAATAGATATTATTTTGCATTCCTTACCATCGTGCTATGATCAATTCCGCATGACATATCACATGAACAAGGAAGAAGTCACCCTCAGCAAACTTCAGGGACTTCTCAAGACCGCAGAATCAGGTCTTAAGGGGAAGTCGGTTGCTATCACTCCTACTCAAAACTCTACTCCGGTTTTGGCAATTGGGAAGAATCGATGGAGGAAGAGAAAGAGATCCTCGAAGGGTACCAAGGCTCGGAACCTTGTGGCTCTTCTTCAACTGGAACCAAGAAAGGTTTCATTACTCCTTCTTCTGACCCAAAAGAGGCTGAATGCTTCTATTGCCATGAAAAAGCTCATTGGAAGCGGAACTGCCCAAAATACCAGCAAGATGTGAAGGATGGGACAGTTAAACCCAACCATGCAGGTATTTACACTATCATTTCTAATAACTCACCCCATTCTAATTCTTGGGTCCTTGATACCGGGTGTGGTATTCACATTTGTTGTGACTCGCAGGGACTAAGAAGAAGTGAGGATGTGGAGCAAGGAAGGATAAACTTGATCATGGGGAATAGGAAAGCTATACCTGTTACCAAGATTGGAGTTTATACTTTATCGCTAAGTAGTGGGTTTAGTTTAGATTTGAATAAGTGTTGTTATTCGCCAGGAATGGCAAGAAATATTATTTCCTTTCATGCTTTGTACAAACAAGGGTTTACCTTTTCATTTAATAATGAAGTTGGTTCTATTAATGCTTTCTTTAATAATGTTCTTTATTTTAAAGCATTACCTTGTGATGGTGTGTATGAAGCTGTATCTGTTGTTGATAACTTAGGAAATAATGTTTTGTGTATTGATTCTACTAATAATAACTTGGATAAAGCATCATTATGGCATTGTCATCTTGGACATATAAGCAAGAAACGCATAGGCCAACTCCAAAAGGATGGAGTCTTGGAGTCGTTTGACCTAAAGTCAGATGATAGTTGCGAATCATGCTTACTTGGAAAAATGACAAAGTCACCCTTCACAGGTTCGTGTGAGAGGGGTGAAGGTTTGTTGGACCTTATACACACGGATGTGTGTGGACCATTCAAACATGCCACAAGGGATGCTAATCGTTATTATTTGACTTTTACTGATGATTATAGTAGATATGGATATGTCTACTTGATCAAGCATAAGTCAGAGACTTTCGAGAGGTTTAAGGAATTTAAACAGGAAGTCGAGAATCAATTGGGCAGGAACATTAAGATGCTTGGATCCGATCGTGGTGGTGAGTATCTTAGTTCAGAGTTCCTTGACTATCTAAGGGAATGTGGGATAGTCTCACAATTGACACCTCCCAGGACACCACAGTTGAATGGTGTGGCTGAGAGGCGTAATCGAACCTTGCTAGATATGGTTCGTTCCATGATGAGTCGAGCTACGCTACCAATCTCATTCTGGGGGTATGCCTTAGAGACTGCCGCCCATATTCTTAATCTAGTCCCTACAAAGAAAGTTGCCAAAACTCCTCACGAGATGTGGACTGGTAAAGTACCTAAACTAGACCACATCAAGATTTGGGGTTGCGAGGCTTTCGTGAGACGCGAGACTCATGATAAGCTCGAACCTCGAAGCGAGAGGTGTATTTTCATCGGTTACCCACAGCGATCCTTTGGTTACCTCTTCTACAGACCTAGTGACAATGTGGTCTTTGTAGCAAGAAGAGGAGTCTTTCGAGAAAGAGAGTTTATAAGCCAAGGAGACAGTGGGAGGCAAATTGATCTTGAAGAAATTTAAGAATCAAGCGGTGAAGGAACTTCAAACTCTAGCCCTCAACTTGAGGAGGAAACTCCTGTTGAGCCAATTGACAAATTTGTACCTCTGAGACGTTCCACGAGAGTTACGAGTGCACCTGAGCATTACTATGGATTCCATATTACTGCAGAAGGTGAGACACTTATTAGTGATGAGACACTAGTAAGTCAAGATGACCCTAACAGCTACGAGGAAGCCATGGCAGGCCCCGAGTCTACTAAATGGAAAGAGGCTATGGATAGCGAGATACAATCCATGTATGGCAATCAAGTTTGGAACTTGGTTGAAAATGTACCAGGTCGTAAGACAGTAGGGTGCAAATGGGTCTTCAAGAAGAAGACCGACATGGATGGTAAAGTACACACTTATAAGGCTAGACTGGTTGCAAAGGGCTTCTCTCAAATTCCTGGAGTGGATTATGATGAGACCTTTTCTCCGGTAGCCAAGATTAAGTCTGTTCGGGTTCTGTTAGCCATAGCTGCATTTCATGATTATGAAATATGGCAGATGGATGTCAAAACCGCTTTCCTTAATGGAAAGTTGGCTGAAGATGTTTACATGAGTCAGCCAGAGGGTTTTGTCAGCAACGAGTACCCTAATAGAGTGTGTAAGCTTGAGAAATCCATTTATGGATTGAAGCAAGCACCTCGCAGATGGATTCTTTGCTTTGATGAAAAGGTCAAGGAATTTGGCTTTTCTAGGAGTGAAGATGAATCTTGTGTGTATGTCAAGGCTAGTGGGAGTATAGTTAGCTTTTTGGTATTGTATGTGGATGACATACTACTCATAGGAAACGACATTCCAACCCTGCAGGAAGTAAAGTCCTGGCTTGGGAAGTGTTTCGCTATGAAGGACCTTGGTGAAGCTGCCTATATTCTAGGGATAAGGATCTTGAGAGATCGGAGTAAAAGACTAATTGGACTTAGTCAGAGTACCTACTTGGATAAGGTGTTGAAGAGATTCAGCATGCAGGATTCCAAGAAAGGAGAGTTACCCATCCAGAGTAACACCAGATTGAGTAAGACACAAAGCCCTAGCACTGAGGCTGAGATAGCAGAAATGAGTCGAACACCTTACGCTTCGGCTGTAGGATCGATCATGTATGCTATGACGTGTACTCGACCCGATGTAGCTTTTGCCTTGAGCATGGTTAGCAGGTATCAGGCGAACCCTGGCAAGGCACACTGGACTGCGGTAAAGAATATCCTCAAGTACCTACGAAGGACTAAGGATTGGGTCCTTACCCTCGGTGGGAGTGATGACTTGAGAGTTGTTGGGTATAGTGATGCTAGCTTCCAGACTGATAGGGATAATTTCCGCTCTCAGTCGGGCTGGGTCTTTACCCTAAACGGAGGAGCAATTTCTTGGAAGAGTTCCAAGCAAGAGACAGTGGCAGATTCTACTTGTGAATCAGAGTATATTGCAGCTAGCGAAGCAGCAAAGGAGGCGATATGGCTGAAGAACTTCATTGGAGACCTTGGAGTTGTACCAGCTATTAAAGAGCCAATGGAAATTTTCTGTGATAGTGAAAGTGCTGTTGCCTTAGCCAAGGAACCAAGGGATCATGGGAGATCCAGACACATCGACAGAAAATACCATTTCATTAGACATCAGATCGAAGAAGGACTCCTCGTGGCATAGAGGGTATCATCGGATGAGAACCCAGCAGATCCCCTCACGAAGGGACTGAGTAGGTTTAAGCATCTTCAGCATGCTCGGAGCATAGGGCTGAAGGATGATATAAGTTTTAGTAGTTAGATAACCCGGAAATTTGTAAAGTGTAATTGACATTTGATGATGAATAAAAGGTGTTTTATTTATGAGTAAAGTGTTCCTATCTCTTGTCAATCGTTTACTATATTTCTTTTGCATGTTTTGACTTCCAGAATAATTTTTGTTTGGTATAACATATTATTCAAACCTCCACAGTCGGTCATATGTTGGAAGTAGATATGAATCAAGACTGTCATGTTTGGTTGTAGAGGTCTTGGACAAGGCTACAACAATCATGAGTGCTCATAAGTTCTGAGCATTGGACTCAACCCACGCTCACTGGAATCACTTCATGGAATTCTATCTCGAGTGATCGTGAGACGGTAATATCATATAAGTCTTCAAACCTAGAGATATGATTTGTTACTTACAAGTTGGTTATGCATTGACTGTACGAAACCGCATTGGTAACTCGATGTTATAAAACGTACTTTTGTGTGTAATTCAATAAGTGGTAGAACAAACATATGAGTCGAAGTTTATCTGTTCCTTCTTGGATTAGAAGCTGGTATCTGGGCCCCTCGATGATTTTGTTTTGACCCATGTACCGGGCCCGGTCAGAACTAAGTTGATGTGTTCAATTAAGTTCTATGTCAAACAAATCGGAAATCGGGAAACAAATGCTGGACAATAAGCAAGACAATGTTCCATGTATTTGTCCGGCTTATATCTAGAACGGAGGATTATATGATCACTTATCTTAAATGGCGTACCATCATCTTCTCAGTTTCAAGAGACCTTAAAAGAGCTACGATTGTCGTTCGGTTCCTGAAGTACTAGAGATATAGTTATTAGACTTATCCAAGTGGGAGACTGTTGGATAAGGTGTCTAAGTCCATAACTATTTCGGGCTTGTACTTGACCCGACCCGGCATGGTCCATTTGGGTTGCATGGCACCATGCAATTGGATAGACTAAATGAGAGAAATAACACTTGGAGATTATTAATATATTATAAGTTCTAATATATTAATAATATTATTTAATTAGTTGATCAAAGAATTAATTTGGAATTAATTAAGTGATCAAAGGATAACTAATTAAACATATGGGTTGGTTATGTAAATCATCCATATCTTGTATAGTGGGCTAAAAGGCTCCATGGATTATCAAGTTGGGTTCTACCCATAGGATGCTCCATGGATGCTCCATGGGAGTTACAAACCCATGGGTCATGGAAATGAAGAGTCATGACACATTAGGGTTTACATGGTGTAACCCTAGATGTGTCAACACTATATAAAGATCCCATTCTCCACCAAAATCAGTCAGACATAAGAAACTAGAGGGCTTGGCCGACTTTGAGAAGTGTGTATTATCTCAAGAGTCTTTCCAAGAGCATTTGGTGTTGTGTGAAGCATTTGAGGCATCACACTTGGGGTGCTAGGCTCACAAGGTTTCAAGGAACACAAGCAACAACAAGGTAAGTTATTCTATCTATGATTCAAGTTAAAATTGTTCCCCATGTATGCTAGATAGGAATATAACCTTGGAATTCAACTTTGCATGATAATTAGACAAACATAGATCCAAGGTTACTAGGGTTGCATGTACACTTAGGAAGTGTTAGAATGCTCAAAACCCATCAAGAACTCCCCCACTATGGTCTCGTATGGTCACCAACTGACGCTCACAGTCGATGACAGCGTCGAATCGGCTCAACCAGTCCATGCCTACGATGACACAGACATCACCCATCGCAATAGGAATCAGGTCAATCGGGAATTCAACCCCGAAAATCTCTAGTACACATCCCCGAAGAACCTCCATGGCACAAATCACTTTCTCGTCAGCTATAGAAACTCTCAAGGGTCTACTCAACGGCTCACGACTAACGCTGATATGTTGACTAAAGGCTAAGGACACAAAGGACCTACTCGCACCCGAGTCAAATAACACTAAGGCAGGCACAGAGTTCACAAGGAAAGTACCTACGCCTACAATAACATAAGCATAACATCTCGACGTTAAAATAAATACATGAATTACAACATACCTGCCACGACATCGGGCGCAGCGCGGACCTCCTCCGCAGTCAGCTGAAAGGCTCTTCCCCGAGCCCTCGGGGCCTCGGCCTTCACCGGTCGATTCGCAGTAGCTCCGGCAGCAGGTGCAGATCCCTGAAGAAGCTGAGGGCACTCGGCCTTCCTATGGCCTGTCTGGTTGCAATGAAAGCAAACCGTAAATCCCTTGGGACACTCCCTAGCAATGTGCCCCTCCTTGGCACACTTGTAGCAAGCACCAGATCGACACGCCCCCTCATGACCCTTGTCGCACTTTCCGCAAGTGCGGCCCTTCGCACCTCCTTTGCTCGCATCGGCGGACTTTATCCGCTTGGCTGCCGGCCTCCTCCCTGGCCTGGGTCTCCAACTCAATCTCGCGCTTCCTGGCATTCGCCTGAAGCTCGGCAAAAGTATGGTAAGTGGAGTTTGACACAAACTCCCGGATATCCCTCCTCAACACTCCCAAGTACCAGCTCATTCGAGCCTGATCAGTGGACACCAGCTCGGGGCAGAACATCGCCCTCTCATGAAACTTCCGCGTGATCACCGCGACAGAATCAGTACCCTGCTTGAGGGTTAAGAACTCCTGAACCAATCGTTCCCTCTCCACCGTGGGAACGTACTCATCCCTGAACATGGCAGTAAACCCTTCCCATGTCACCGCTGTAGTCTCTGCCAAAGTGAAATTCGCCGTCACGAACTTCCACCAGTCCTTCGCTCCCAGACGGAGCTGGTTCAAAGCGAACCGTACCCTCAGGTGCTCCGGGCATGAACAAGTGTAGAAGCACCCCTCTATGTCCACGATCCACCTCATCGCAGCAATCGGATCCTGCGTCCCATCGAACTCCGGTGGCTTCATGTTGCTGAACTCTCGGAACAGCAACGAGTCACCCCCTTGTGGCCTAGCAGCGGCCACAGCTGCGGTAGCTGCAGCGGTTGCAGCCTCAGTCAATGCGGCGTACCGCTCATCGAATGTCTCCATCTGAGTGGTCTTAATAGACCCAAACATCTCCGGGATCTCAACCCGGATCGCTGCCGCCACCTCCTCGTGAATCATCTGACGAATCTCCTCGTCACTCACACCGCTCGTACTCGCTCCGTGGCGTGGTCTAACCATGATGTCTCTGAAATACAACATAAAACTATCAGAGACTCCATCGAGTGTAATCGCACTCGATAACGCAACCCTACTCAGTCTCCGATATCCAGGGATTCGTACTTGGGCCTCCCACTGACCCGGTGTCTTCGGTAGTACGGGCCCAATACTACCGACCACACCGCATCAGCATTCATCCCAAGTCCTCCTCCCCAAACCCCGGATAGTTAGTACTCTACTTCTGATATGCACTATCTACCCGCATACTAGCAAAGCATCTCATATCGGCAAACTTCCCTAGACTAAGGCATCACAAATCAGGCCACTCTAGTCCTATCATGGATACCTAGTCTTCTAGCATGCATAACAATTTATATCATATAACATTGTAAGGTATTTTGGGGATCTTTACCGTTCGGGCGCTGACTGATCGTACACACTGCTTCTTTCTTGCTTACCACAAAACCATTTACAAAAGTTTATGCCTTTATTTAAGAAGTTTTCCTCAAATCCTCGGTTTGAGTTCAGTTACTCCCGAAGGTGCACCCGAATCCCTCAAACCAAGGCTCTGATACCAATTGTAGCAACGCAAATTTTCAAACAAATTTTTCATTTTAAAAATAAGGTATTTTCATTCAAGACAAGGCATAAATAGTTTAAATACTCTGTCAAATACAAATAGTCAAAATCCCAAGATCATAAAAGCATTCTTCAGTGTGTATCGATCATGCCGGCGCCTTCCCACGGTCCTCGCTAGTACCTGAAACACATACATAACAACTGTAAGCATAAATGCTTAGTGAGTTCCCCAATATACAACTTACGCACATACGCCTTTCCAGGCCCTGACCTTCCGGTCCATGTGTCTCAGGGGACTTCCGTCCCTGCTGGGTAAACCTTCCGGTCCTACCCACGCCGACCTTCCGGTCCATCACACAACATATCGCCTTCCGGCCCATGACATACATAACACACATATAACAAATAACTTACCACATATAGCATACATATCACATATCATATCCGACCTTCCGGTCACACAGTCAAACCCTTCCGGGTACAGTATAGTGAGAAGACTCACCTCGTAAATGTTGAAAGCTAGCAAATCCTGAAGTCACTCGTGCACAATCCAACGAGCTACAACCTCCCTATAACATCACATATCTCTCATTAACACTTATATCTTCTAAGTGTGACTATCCTTAAGAAGTCAGACTTAGGTCAACTCTGGTCAACGGTCAACAGTCAACTCGACCGGACTCGGCGAGTGCCATGGCGACTCGGCGAGTCTAGACGTTCTCCAACTCTCTGAGAGTCCCTATCTACTCGTCGAGTATCCTTCTTGACCCGACGAGTTACTCCTGGAAGAATCGCGGGGCCACCCCGACTCCACTCGCCGAGTCTGAAGAACAGCTCGACGAGTTCCAGTCAATCTCCAAGCTACTCGCCGAGTCTGTTCATCGGACTCGGTGAGTCCATGCCATGCAGTCGATCAAACTGCTTCCTGAGATAAGTTTCGTCCCGAAATACACAAGCATGGGACCTACTGGACCTCTAAAGGTCCTAATACAGGGTTATAGTCGTTGGATAACAAGGTACTAATTCATCTAATCACTAAATGGGTTCCATAAACCCTAAATCCATGCACACATCAACATAACAGAAGGAATCCGAAATATTACCTGAAATATGCACTCTCTGTGTCCCCAAACCGCAGAACTCGAATCCCTTGCTGTTCCTTTAGCCCAAAACTCTTCTCCTCCTTGCACAACAATTTCTTCAAAGCCCTAATATCCTTCAACCTTGCTCTAGATGCCCACAGCCGTTTAGGGTTCTTCTCAGTCGACTAAAGACGGAAAATGACGGCCTATAAGTGCATTATATACGACCCAACCTGAACGGTTAGGGTTTTCGCTAAACAGCGTAGACTCGTCGAGTCCATATCGGACTCGTCGAGTCCAGTCGCGAACCCGCGACCAAGTCTGCGAGCCTACTCGGCGAGTCTTGGCTCCAACTCGCCGAGTCCCCTCTTAACTTACCCCAAAAACATAATTTAACAATACCTGAGATTCCGGGCTGTTACAATAAGGAATCCATTGATAAATGCACTGCTGTTGTGGATGAATCTACTTGTATTTGCATACGAGCAACATTTGATATTAAAGAACTCATCCAAGACTCCAAGGTTTTTCTTGACTCTCTCAAAGGTCATGCTGAGTCGAATGCTGCAAAGGTGACTGCATAAATTTATTCCCTTTCTCAGTCTTTTCATGGGGAACAAGCCAAGTTCGAGACTCTATGCTCTGATGTTTTTACATATTATAAAACCTTTCTAGAATTTGTTGACTCTTGGTTAGAAAAGCTTAATGTTGATTTCCAGGTGGAAAGGAAACTCCGAGATGATCTTGCTCAACAGACTGCTATTAATGAAGTTCAGAAAGCAGAAATTGCCAAGGCAGAAAGAGAGATTTCCTTATTAAAAACCGAACGAGCTGTTTTTCGCAGTTGTGTTGGATATGTTCTTTCTCAGTTGCATAATGTCCTTCAGGCTCATGATCCCATTCTTACGCTTACAATTAGAAATCATTCGACCTCCAAACTCCTTCCCTCAATCAAACTCTTAAGAGAAATGGAGGGTGTTTCGGAGAGAATTGTTCCTCCCCAACAAGGGGGAGAAGATAAGCCACAACCTCCTCCTATTAAACTGAAGGTCATCATCAAAAGCGAACCGAAGAATAATGTAGCTTCGGGTTCTGGTGATAAAGAAAAGAAGAAAGGTGTTTCTGCTGATGGCAGTGATGATGAAGAGGAGACTATCACTAATGCCCTCAAACGCAAGAAAAGGGATAACGAGTTAGATGAAACTCTTCGTGTTGCTAAGGAAGCCGAAGACAGAGAAAGAATGAAGAAAGAAAAGGATGATGCACTGTGTTGCAAGAAGACGTTGTTCCCTCCTTGGACTAGGGAAACACTGATGAAAGAAGCTATAGAGTCTCCAAGCACTTACTGGTTAGAGCTTGTATCCTCTTTTGATTGTAAGAATACAAGGGATTCGCAGTTCGACATGCCTATTACTCGAAAGGCATTTGTTTTCCACTGTTTTGAGCTGACAGTTGAAGTCCCTTCACCCCATCCTCTGGTCGACTGTGAACTCATTGATTTTTATCTCAAGTTCAATCAGCCTCAGTATCTGACCTGGAGTGCGAAGAAGATTACTACAGTCAAGGTGCTGAAACCATCGCCTGCAGGGAAGTTTGTTAATGTCTCTTTCAAGATAAATCGAGGTTCGAATAACTCAGTTTCTATCATTTCCCTGGCAGACCTTCCCAACCTAAATCCTCATGATTGGATCCTGCTCTTCAGCATTTTGCTCATTAATGTGAAGGAGTATGAACCAATCTTAGACCATCTAAAAAGAGTGTTAGCTTCCTATATCCACGAATTTGCGAAGATGGATCAGGAAGTGGCAAACGTCTTGAGGAAGAAACCAACAATGAAGCCTACTGCAAAGCTAGGAGATGTCAACAAAATGACTCTTAGTCAAATTGATTTTGCTCACCTCACAGTTATGTTTACAAGATCCAAAGGTGAAAGGTTCTTATTTGCTCTTGTTGACAAGCACTTATTCTCGACCAACTGCTTGGAACATATCATTAATATCATTCATCGGTGCAAGCCGGATTCCGATTTAGATAAGAAGAACTTCACAAACATGCTCCAGTGGTACTTCACTTTCAGGCAAACTCTTTTGGCCATCATACCGAGCATGTTCAAGACAATCAAGAAGTCTGTTGTAGCTCAACAAGAGCCAAAGGTGAAAGGTTCTTATTTGATCTTGTTGACAAGCACTTATTCTCGACCAACTGCTTGGAACATATCATTAATATCATTCATCAGTGCAAGCCGGATTCTGATTTAGATAAGAAGAACTTCACAGACATGCTCCGGTGGTACATCACTTTCAGACAAATTCTTTTATCCATCATACCGAGCATGTTCAAGACAATGAAGAAGTCTGTTGTAGCTCAACCGAAATGAGCTCTCGGCTCCATTGACGCAAAGGGGGAGATTGTTGGGTATTATGTGTTGCATCATGGGCCATTCTTTTGTATATCCGGTTTGGGCCTGTCCATCCGTGATGATTGAGTATGCGGTGCTTGTGCTATGAGAGAGAGTGGTCCTCCGAAGTCAGCACATTCCTTGAGTAGGGTTGATTCTTGAGCTTTCAGTGCACCATAGAGCTTATACAGAGATAAGGAGTGAATTTTTCTGTCTCCTTGGACTATCGTCTTAAGAGTAGTCCAATGCCTACCCAAACCATTTAGAAACTGGAGATTTGTCTCATGGTTGCTTCGAACGGTGCCCGCTTTCGACAATTTTTGACACTCAAGTTGAACCTTTTGAAGGAATCTTCCAAACTTTCACCAGCATGAGCTTTGAAGTTGTTGAATTCATTGAGTGTAGTTGTGAGCTTCTTATCTTGAGCTTGTTCTGAACCTTCATACAAGTTCTTGAGAACTTCCCATATCTCTTTGGATGACTTGCAATTTATGAAGATGTTGAAGTTATGAGGTGCAACTCCACAGGATATCTCATATAATGCAACAGCATCATTTTCCATCTTATCAAGATCATCCTTCGTGGGATGATTCATGGCTGGTTGACCTCTTCCTAGTCTGACTTGAGCATCGTCATTTTGGACTAGGGTAAGAACAGGGACATGAGGTCCTTCTTCTACGGACCTCCATAAATCTCTTCCAAGTCTCCTTAGGTATCTTTCCATTCTTTGAGACCAGTGATGATACTTCTTTGCCACTAGTATTGGAGCTCTATTCAAACCACCAACACTGTTGGAAACATTGAGAGATAATGCTTGTGCCATATTTCCTTGTTTTGAAAAGATTTTTTTTTTAACAAATAAGCTTTAGTGGTATAGAAGGCCCTTTAAAATCAAAGATTTTTTTTGTTTTAAAAAGCAACCACTTTGGCTCTGATACCAATTGTTGAGAGAAAAATTTGAGTAACACACTTGAAGAAACGTTAGTATAAGTAATATTGCGGAATAAAGTTTAACTCAAAGAATCATACAGCTTAACAATAATAAGTAAGAGTTAGATTGTTAGGTAGTAAGGTGTGGAAATATAAGGAAATATAAATGACAACAAGGATTATATCAAGTATACACTTAAGTTGATTCTTAATGAGAATTGCAGTCAATCCAAGTTAGTGAATGAGATCAAACTTAGTGATGAAGTCAAGAATGACTTGCTCCAAAGAGAGATTGCGATTAGTGAAGTTCAGAAGATATATGAAGATGAGAGAGTAAGAGGTGAGTAAGATGAGATCTGAGATTTAAGATACGTAATTTTCATTCAGAAACAGTGCTCTGTTATAGAGTCTCGAAGATTACAGGTTCTATTTGTTCTACCGTGGTCATGCAAGGCACACTGGACAAAAGAAATTATTGTAATAAAATAGATAAAAACTAACACTAAGAAATTATGACGATGGCTGCGGTTGCGATACTTCACTATGAATGAGATTGATTTCGGATCAGGGTCAGTTGCGGTTTGATCAGGTTTAAGAGGGTCACTTTTATGTTCCAACAATCTCAAAACGTCGTATCAAATACTATGACAAAACATATGATAAAATATCATAGTCCCAAAACAATCGCAGGTTGAATGTTGTGGTGTGTGCCATGCGATCACCCCGAGCCCTTCCCCTTGCTACCAGAAGTACCTGAAACAAAAACTGAAACTGTAAGCACGAAGCTTAGTGAGTCTCCCCAAGCTATCACATATCATAAAAATATCATACAACTAGGAGACACGGGCCCCACCCACTCTCATGGAGATTCGGGCCCAGCCCACACTCCGTTGTCTAGGATATTTGGGCCCCGCCCACACTCCGCTATCCAGGAGATTCGAGCCCCGCCCACACTCCACTGTCTAGGAGATTCGTGCCCCGCCCACACTCCACTACTATCAAGCATACAAGTATCACAAAAACAACTAGTATATCTACCAAGTAATCGCCTATCCATACTCAAGTAATACTAAGAGAATCGGGCCTCGCCCACACTAGATTGCTACGAGATTCGGGCCTCGCCCACACTTAGCTACAAACACATAATATAGACGGGTCAGCCTTGGTGCTTTCAACCTGCACCTAATGAAAGGAAACTAACCTCGTATGACTGACTGCGGAAAATCTGGATGAGGAATCCCTACCTGCTACTCCGTCGACTCTCCAACTATAAATAAATTAATAAATGTAGGTCCCGGGATGATTTGTGATGAATATTAGAAGTCGATGGTTAAAAGTGTATGTTTGGGACTTAAATTGAAAAGATTGAAGGCTTAAGGGCTTATTAGTAATTTAAGGATCTATTATGAAAGAGATTTTTGTAGAGTAGGGGTTGATTGGTAAATTTCAGACTTTAATTGTAAAGAATTCCAGAAGATAGGGTTACAAAAGGTAAGTATGTGTTTTATTTTGAAAAAGATATCATGGGGAGGGACTAGAATGGTTAAATGGGCAAAGTTGGAGCATGGACACGGGACAACTCCCGTCACCCTCCCTTGATCAATGTATATATGCATCTTAAATCACTCAAAACCCTAACCCTAAGGGATATGCCTCCAGCCGCCACCCCTCCTACTCTCTCATCTCCGGTCATAAGAGGTTGCCGCCATGCCATGGAACTACCACCATCGAGACGAGCTGCCGGCAACAACGTGAGTCACCAAGAGTCTGTCGAAGACCGGGGAGAAACCTTCAGTCGCTGTGGTTGCTGCTGTCGTGTCATACGAACATCGCCATTGCGACGCTGGCTGTCGTTACTCTGTCGATGTGTAAGTATTGGGCTGCCGAGAAACCTTCAGTCGATTCTTCTCTTTTTCCCTCTCGTTTCTTTTGTTGGGTTGATGCCATGTATGGCGGCTATGGTCACCGGTGGGCCGTGAACCACCGTTTCAGATTGCTCCGACGATAGCAGCCTCCTAGTCTGCTGTTTAGAGCTTGGTTCTTGGGTGATTTCATGTGGACCGCCACCACCGTTGGGAATGGTGGCTGTCGCCGTTGTGCTGTTGATATTGCTTTTCTAGTGCTCCTGCCGCCACTATGAGCCACCAAGGGAGGGTGGTTGGATCTTTTGAGAAAAAAAGAAATCATGTAGTTCAGGAATCTGTCAGCCAGTAGCTGGGGTGGAGTCTGAGGGACTTCAGCAGTGTGGGATTGTGTCTACGGGACTTCAGCAGTGTGAGGTGAGTTTCCTTCCAGTAGGAACGGTTCTACGACCACAATGTCGGCCCGTTTAGTTAGCAGTAGTTCCGGACTTCAGTCCAATGCAGTAGTTCAGTATGCTTGGTGTCTTAGTGATACAGGCATGGTATGAGTTATGTGTTCCGGATTATGGTCCGATGCAGTATGTAGTATATGTGTTCATGTTATATGCTATGATTATGTTATGCTATGTTCAATTAGTTTCAGACCTCGGTCTGATGCAGTAATTAGGGTGCTTGATGTCTCTGTGATTCAAGCATGTTTATGTGTTATATGTTCCGGACTTCAGTCCAATGCAGTATGCAGTATATGTGTTTATACTAGTTGATATGTGTTTATGCTATGCTATGATTAGTCAGTTCCAGACCTCGGTCCGATGCAGGGGACAAGGTCCCAATTAGTCCGGGCTTCGGCCCGATGCAGTTTCCGGACTTCGGTCTGAGGCAGGGGACAAGGTCCCAGTTAGTCCGGGCTTCGACCCAATGCATTTTCCAGACTTCGGTCCGATCCAGGGGGCAAGGCCCCAGTTAGTCCGGGCTTCGGCCCGATGCAGTTTCTGGACTTGGGTCCGATGAAGTGGGCAAGGCCCAGTATGTGTTTATATGTTATTGTATGGTATGTGGTAGTTTGGGGGAGCTCACTAAGCTTCGTGCTTACAGTTTCAGTTTTGGTTTCAGGTACTCAGTTTTCAAAAGAGGAGCTCGGGAAGATTGCAGTGCACACACCATTTGTTCAGCCTGGAATGCTTATACTCTGATATGCTTGATAGTTTTTACGATATTTTGAGATACATAGTTTATGGTTCTTATATGACATTGATGAATGTGGTTTTATTACTGATTTAAAACAAAATTTTCAGACTGTATTTTTGGGATGTTTCAAAAACGACCATTTTACCCATGGACAAAGTCAACATCCTGCTCAAAGTCAACCTTCTAGGTTGAACAAATCCGCCGAGTCAGCCTTGTGACTCGTCGAGTCCTAGAACTCAGAACAATTTAATCACGACTCGACTCGACGAGTCATCCCATAACTCGTCGAGTTCCCAAGCTACTTTTTCATCACGATTTGTTGAACTGACACGTCGAGTCATCCTCGGACTCGTCGAGTCCTGGCATAATCAGAAAATGGACAAGATCCATCTACTCGCCGAGTTCTATGAACATCATCAGAATTTCTTCATCGAACTCACCGAGTTCCCTTATGAACTTGTCGAGTCCCTTGTAGATCTAACATAGTAAGCTGGTTCCACACTTCTACAGCTCCAAAATACAGATCTAGGTCATTTCCAAGGTCCATTTCTATAAAGTTGGAGACTTGATGGCTTTGTACACCTTAAATGGACCCAAACTCAAGTTATAGCAACCTACTTCCATGAACATGACCATGGCTTAGATGGAAATGGGTTAAAGCATGAGAAGCAACTTATCATACTCAAAACGGTCAAAAAGACCCACAAATCAACATTAAAGGAGTTCTAAGCTATGGGTTATCAAGCTAATGGCTTTTTACCTCAGAAGGCTATCAAGATGAATGCAATCCTGGATCTTGATCCTCTTCCACAAGCTTGATAGCTCCAAGCTCTGCCAACTATCTACTATAACACCAAAACACACTCAAAATCTCATAGGGAATCTCTCAATCGGATTAGGGTTTCTGGAGGATAAGGAGGCTGGTATGGGAGGCCCAAAGGGAGTTTAAGTGGTTTAAATAGGGTACAAAACCCCGAGAATAGGGTTTCCTCCTGGCATACCTACTCGTTGAGTCCATGCTTGGACTTGTCAAGTAGATCCTTTAAACCCCACGTCCATTCTGGCATCTACTCGATGAGTTAGGGCTACCAACTCGTCGAGTAGCTCAAAAATAAATACTTTAATAATTTAATTGCGTACCAGGAATGGGGTGTTACATATTATGTGTTTAAGACTTTTAGGATATGACCATCTTCAAGTGTTCTAACTTGAAGAACATCGACATCACTTCATTATCCAACCAAGAACACACACTGGAGGTGAGTTCATACCCCTATATTTTGCACGATTTTCTATGTTTTAGGGGGAATATAAGTTAAATACAAGAAAAGTTATGTTAAAAATACAATATGATTACACATATTTTTACTACCGTTTGTGTAAAAATACTAAAATACATGAAATACATTTATTTCAAAATTCGTGAGCATATACATGCAAAGTTTTGTTAAAATTACAAAGCCATGAAAAACGAGTACAAATACACTATGTTCACTAAAATAAACTATAATGAGTATAGTTTATAAGACTTTAACACTTTTTTGTAACAAGTTTAGCAAAAAGGGTATAATTATATAAACATACATATATAATTATTTCAATTCATTTTATTATCACGATAAATTGATAATATCATACAAAGGATTCATTATTTCAACAAAACATTTATATAAACTATAATAGGTATAGTTTATGGAATATTCACACTATTTTACCCTTTTTGGGGACAAAGAAATAATTTTTTAAAGCATAATTATTTTTACACTAGGAAAACACTATAAAAGGATGATACACACATTTACAAGAAATGAAGGTTTCATTACACCACACGTAAACCTTCAATACAGCTTTGTGAGACATTCCTTCACCATAGTTACCAAAGTACATACTAAAGTTCATGTATTATAACCAAAATCTCCCGTAAGAGAGTGTAACACTTGTGTATAGATCGATACGGGACTGACAATCTCGCACCTAAATTGTTAGCTACGGTTGGACCTGCTGGTCTGCGGTGACAAATGTCGTACTATTCTGACGTCTGAAGAACGTCGCACAGGCCATCTAGGTCATTAGTATGGTTATAATAACTCATAAAGGGTATTAACAATACGGTTGGCTTACAAATACACAAATACCTTCAAATGGTTTTATTTACATAAAACTACATTATACTATTTTCCAGTACAATACAATTTACATTTATGGAAACATGCATTCAAATGGTTTTATAAAGATATAAAACTACATTATACTACTTCAGAGTACAGTAATACTTATACATTTTCAGTCTTAGGGTTCCTAAGACGACAATGCACTTTAAAATAAAATATTGGATTTTCTGGAAGAAACACACTATCATTTTCAAGGAATAATGTCATGTTTTTTTTGATACAAAATGCTTATGAACACACCAAATTAAATATTAACATTTTTCTTCAAAACACTTGTATTCTTAGGAAATCATTAGACAGGTAACCACATAGGTTTTGTGAAGACGGAGCATAGCAGTGTTATGTCTTATATTTTTCTCGTACGTTCTTGGAGTCAAACAATGAATCGAACTCAATATAAATATTAAATTATTAATATGATGTTTGTAATTCTTTGATCTCTATAATTCAATTATTCTGATACTTTATTTGACATCATCTACACCCGGACTTTTCCGCCATTTTGGTTGAGGAGTGTGACAACCGCTCACCGCCATCTCCCACTCTCCCTCTAGTCGTCCAAACTCCACACCTCCAGGTACAGCATCAAATGCGACAACAGCTAAGTGATCAACAGGTTTATAATTATAAATTGTAATCTTGTAATTTGTATGAATTATGATTGTATTATTCAGCTATTTGTATAATTTGATTTGATTAAGGTGTGATTAAATGGCCCACACATCTCTAAATTGTGAAATCAATAAGATTTATTGACTTAGTGTCTTGAACTCTTGATTAGTTGATTAACATTTGTTTAATATCAATTCAATTTTCTGAATTTATTGACACTTGAAATTTGAGAACATTCTTGATTTTATGATTTGTCTATTTGATAACAAAATATTGATGATGGTTATTAGTTTGATACTTTTGTAACATTTAGTTTCATAATTCAATTTCAGAATCAAGAATCAACAATGTCTTTGCATAAGTTTTATAAAAAGAAAGAAGATAGCGAACAACTACATAAGTATACGAAGGTGGATTTAAATTCACTACCCATTGATCCGTTTGAACGACCAAGTATAGAATTTTATCATGTAAACCAAAGAGATGAAATTAGAAGAGCATACTTGCAAAAAGGACCTTTCCAACCTTTAAATCATAAATTCCCACCACATGATTTTGGAGGTAAACTTCGAAGATTTATTCAATCATAGTTTGATGATAATAAATATTGGTTAGAATATAGTATAAAAGAGGATGTTGCATTTTGTTAATGTTGTGAAATCTAGATTCAAGGATTAGAATAGGAAATCGGGAATAAATAAACATAAAGAAGGAATTCCACACATTATTGTTGTCCAAAAGTGCCAGAGTTTGATGAACCAAAGACAATCCATCACATCTGCCTTTGAGAAACAAAAAACTTAACAAGAAAAAGAATATTGTACTCGCTTGAATGCTTCAATTGATTGTGTTGGGTTCCTACTCCGACAAGGATTAGCATTTTGTGGTCATAACGAAAAAGAAGACTCGGATAATAAAGGTAACTTTCTTGAACTATTACAGTGGGTAGACGATCAATGTGATGTTGTGGATCGTGTTGTGCAAGTATATTCACATGTAATTTTAAATGTTATTAAGGGAGATCTTCGAAATGATTTATTTACAATTTTAGTAGATGAGTTACATGATGTGTCATGTAAAGAACAAATGGAATTGGTTTTGCAGTTTGTAAATAGAAAAGGTGAAGTTGAAGAAACGTTTATTGGCCTTATAAATGTTAATGACACTTCAACTTTCTCACTAAAGGCTACCATTAATGATATGCTTTCAAAACGGCATTTGAGTCCTAGTATGATTAGAGAACAAGGGTATGATGGTGCTAGTAATATCAGCAGTGCATTCAATGAATTGAAGACTTTGATTATGAATGAAACAAAATATGCACATTGTGCTCATTATTTTGCTCACCAATTACAGTTAGCCCTAGTGTTTATTGCAAAGAATCACATGACCGTTAATGATTTTTTTGGATGTGGTCTCCTAGTTGTTAAATATTATTTGATCTTCTTACAAACGACAAGATAAGTTAAGAAAAAAGCAAGCAGATAAACTTATGGCAGCATTGGTAGGAGGTATGCTTTATGTGGTTTATTTTCATTTGTTTATGCTAATTATTCCACTAATTCATTTCATATGTGGTTTAATTTAGGTGAGCTTGAGAGTGGTACCAGTTTGAATCAAGAAGTCGGTATTAAACGACCGTCTGATACTCAATAGGGTTCTTATTTTGCATCTTTATTAAATATTCAGCCATATATACTTCCATTAGTGATGTATTTGAAGACCATGGTAAATTTGATAGTGATCGTGATCGTGATCATAGAGCTGAAGGGATTCGTATGTTAAAGTGCTTAAAATCGCTTGATTTTGTGTTTTGTCTACATTTGATGGTTGATATCTTAGGAGTGACGGATCATTTGAATACAATACTACAAAGAAAAGACCAAGATATTGTAGATGCCATGAATCAAGTAAGTAGCTCAAAAAAAAGCACTCCAATAAATTAGGGATGTAGAATGGGAACCACTTTTAGAGAAAGTTACTTGGTTTTGTGCTAAAAAAACAAGTTAAAGTTGTTGATTTGGAAGATGAATATTTTAATGGATATATTCATCGAAGAGGTTCATAGGTTAGTAATGTTTCTTGTTACCAACTACCACATTGATTTATAAATTTATTGCGTTTTATCATTAGTTATATATATATATATATATATATATATATATATATATATATATATATATATATATATATATATATATATATATATATATTCATCGAAGAGGTTCATAGGTTAGTAATGTTTCTTGTTACCAACTACCACATTGATTTATAAATTTATTGTGTTTTATCATTAGTTATATATATGTGTATATATATATATATATATATATATATATATATATATATATATATATCCTCCTTAATAAATGAAAATAATTTTGCCACATGTCACTCTCTCATTAATTTGGACACATATCATTTTTTGGTATTTATGAATAAATGTTTTTTCCATGTGTCATTTTCTCATTGTTTATCTTTTTTTAATTAACACATCATATTTAAACCTCAATTATTAATTGTCTTATTTGAAAATAATAATTAAATTACAATATTACAACTCATATTATTGAATATTTTTCATTTTAAATTCAAATTTTAAATTTTAAATTTTAAATTTAAATAATTTTTTGTTTAAACCTTCATATTTAATTTTTTTGTTTTATCCAACCCGTATAACATACGGGTCTCACAACTAGTATATATATATATATAGGTTAACAACGTGCACTATTATCAAGTTGATGTATTTAAGGAGATGATTGATATGTAACTCCAAGAGCTAAAACATCACTTTAATGAAGTAAACATTAATTTACTTCTTGGTATTGCTTGTTTGGGCCCAAGTGAATTTTTCAAAGCCTTTGATTTAGATAAGATAATGAAAATGGCTACATTTATCCGAAAGAGTTTCTAACAGAATATCATCGTCGACTTGTTGAAGTGAAACTTGGAAATTACATAAAAGATGTGCGAGAAGATGAACGATTTAATGATTTGAAGCACATTGGAGACTTTGCCAAAAAGTCGGTCGAAGTAAAGAATCATATAATATCTCCTAAGATTTATCTTCTTCTAAAACTTACATTAATCTTACCCGTAGCAATAGCAAGTGTGGAACGCGTATTTTCAGCAATAAAGTTGATAAAGACTGATATACGCAACAAAATGAGTGATCAATTTTTGAGTGATAGTTTAGTGTCGTATTTGAAAAAAAAAATATTTTAAAAGGTATCAGTAACGATACAATTGTGAAAATGTTTCAAGATATAAGACCTCGTAGGATTCAATTGTAAAAACTTTATTATAATTATTGAAGTGATGTTTCAATATTTTAGTCATAGAACCCGACCCGCCACCACTATTATTTTACACTTTCATTTTTTTTTTTATTTAGATAAGAAATCACGTGGTTTTTGGTTCTAAAATTGCCACTGTAATTGTAGTATCTTTTGATAAAATGAACCAATCATCACCTTATAGTTACTAACTTGGTTAAAAAAATTAGTTTATCAATTTTTACAAAACAATAGAGTTGAACAAATTTACTTATTTTTTAATATTTTTAGTATAAAAATAAAGGGTTTCACAACTTAAACAACTGTTACTTTCTTGTTTGTTTATAAAATTTAAGGTGCAATAGAATGATCGATATAAGTTTCATTTTATTTTATTTTTATTTAGTTTTTTTTTTTTTTTTGAACGGTAGAATGTTGTTGGCGAGCAAAAACTAGATAACAGAACCATAACAAACAAAAAAAAAAATACAAAATATATGATTGTAAAATTAACCTTACATTCATTGTTATTATAATGCCAAATATAAGATTACATAATACGTGTCAATTTTTCAGAATTTCTTTTTGACACATGATATTTTTCTATGATTTTTATTATTTCTTTCTTTTTTGGTAACAAATCAAATGTAATTCAAATTTTGAAAATACAAAATCATATCCTAATAAGATTATTATGTTTATTTTGTTTAATAAATTAATTTATAATTACTTACAATCGATAATATCTTGTTTTTTTTATATTTTATATTTTTTTATCTATATAAAAATTTTAAATATACCGACCGTGGTTTCCACGGGTTATAACCTACCAATAATATCAATTTACACGGTTTTCATCTATTTGACCGGTCCAAAAGCCATACAATTTCGATAATTCCGAATATGCATACAATTGTACTAGATAATAGGAGTCCCAGCTTTGAACATTTGCTTTACAAGGTCTAATTTTTTTTTTCTATATATATTTATTTAAAAATAAAATTTACAATAACGATAAGGATGCGTTTTTCTGACTCGTCTTGGGCCTTTGAGGATATTTAACTTCTCCGGACCAACTTTGGCTTTCCTCTATGTGAATCATGTCAATCTGCATAAACAAGAGCTTTAGCCGATTTAAATGGATGTAAAGATTGGACTTTGTGGACCTATCGACCAAAGTTTGGAAACCATGACCATAAAAAATATGATTAACTAATATTAATCGTGTCCAACAAGTTAATGCTATCCATTTATTATGAATTTCTAAAGACTTGCAGGAAACATCTTAGTCAACTTAAATTGGACTTCTTTCCCTTTTTTAGGTGACTTTAGGAGTGTTTTGGTAGTAATGGCCACAGGAATTTGGAAACTTTTGGTCGTAGTGGTTAACTTTAGATGCTATAACTCTAAATTATAATAAATGGGAAAGAAATTGAGACGTCTGATTTAATACAATAAAGCAAAGGTGTGGCCATTGCTCACGTCTCTTCTCATAGGGCTTGCATGTGTAAGTAGGTTTGTATGAATATGGTTTTGAAGAGTAGACGGTCGTAGAACATCAATGAATGGTATATGGACTTATGAGTTTAATAAGAAAACTAAATTCAAATGGCTTTCGGCCGAGCTGTATAAAGAGTAGATGGATTTGTGTGCTTAAGCCGAAAATTTAGGATTTAAGTTCCATTGTGTGCACGTTCTAAAAAATAAAATTAAAAATAAAAATTTATTTAATAAGTTTATATTTTTAATTAAATTAAAAAATAGCCATACATGGTTTACATCTAAAATATGTTTTAACCAAAACTATATTTCGTTGAACACAATATCCCGCTTGAGGGGTACATTCGTATCGTATTTTAATATTGGCCTTCAGGCTCATTTAAAATAATTAGTTTGCAAACAAACATCAAAACACAATGTTTTAAAAATCGGTTCGAGCCTATTGGTTTAATTGGAGACGAAAACAGTTCAATAACAACCAGTTTCATGTCAATTTTAGACCGGACCGAACCGGACGATTTTTCAAAAACCGTGTTTAACCGCTATGATAAAACTAATAAAAAAACGTTTGAATTGGTTATTAGACTTGGATAATTGGATTTGAGTTTGCGCCATAAAAACAACCCATTTTAAATGCAAATTGAACAACTCATCAACCAAGTTATCCAGAACGTACACAACTAGAAGGATGGCAACGCATACCACTACCAGACACGACTTCGACTCATGCATGACAACTCGAAGGATGACAACACATACCACTACTGGAATTCACTTTGCCCATTAAAAACAACCCATCTGATCACTAAGTTTTTTTGTTCACGTTTAACTTTTTTTTTTTTTTTTATACATTTATTCCTTATAACCAATTACTCCAGATTAATCTGGAAAACTTACTTAATATGGTAACATATTTTTCAGTTTCAACATACTTAGTCCTTAAGCTTTTTGTATACATTAGTCTTTTGACCAGTTTTTTTTTTAGATTTTGCTCATAACATCTAACATGGGACAGTCTAATAAGGTGTTCTCATGTGTAACTTATCATTTAGTTATATCTATAACATAACTCACAAATCGGTCAAATAATGATCGTACATTAGTTTTCTCCAAGCAGAAGATGTCTTCAACTTTAGTTTTATCAATCTCCATAGCAGACAACAAACTTTTTTGTGATTGTCTCCTCCTAACTTGAATTTGCGCTTCCAAGATAAAAGAAAACCCTAGCAACAAATTTAATCTATCTTCATAGCAGACAACGAGATTCGTTGCGATTGCTTCTTCCCAACTCAAAATTGTACTTTGAAGACAAAGAATCTCGTTTTATGCAGATGGATGAAACCAAAGACAAAAATATCTTCTGCTTGTAGAAAACTAAGACACCAGCACTATTAACTTATTTAAGTTAATACCTCATATATGTATATATATATATATATATATATATATATATATATATATATATATATATATATATATATAAAGGATAATTAAGTAATTTGGTAAATAAATTCCAAAAATATTCCCTATGCTAGGGTTGTAACAGCCCGGAATTTCAGGTATCTTTATTGATTTGATTATTTTTGTGTTTTGGAGAGGGGACTCGGCGAGTTGGAGCTCAGACTCGCCGAGTAGGGTCGCGATTCTAGACACGGGATTCGTTTGGACTCGGCGAGTCCAGGATATGGACTCGGCGAGTCTGCGCTGTTTAATGAAACCCTAATTTCCCGGTCCTAAGCCCTATTTAAAGGACCTTATGGCCCTCATTTGCGGCCACCTTGAACCCTAAGAGCCCCCATACGACTGTGAGCCCTTGTGAGTGTATTTGGAAGCCATTTGTTCACCATTTTGTGTGATATTGCAAGAAAGGAGGGAGAGGATCAAACTTGAGGAGTTGGGGAGCTTGGATCCGTTGCTAATTCATCAAGGGAGTCTTCTTGAGGTAACTTTCAGAGCCAAACTTCGTGTTTTGTGTTGATGTGTCAAATCTAGGGTTTCTTCTTGCACTTCTTGGCTTAAATTGGAAGTATGAAAGGTTCCATGGAGATATGGAACCTAGATCTGGGCCTTAGCAGGTCCAGGAGACCCCATATGACTAGCTTTATGTCCATCCTTTTGAGTTAGAAGCTAAGGTGGTCACATTAGAGGTTGTTTCCCCAAAATAAGCCTTGTACGCATTGCATGGCAACCAAGACTGAGACTTTACGTGACAAATAAGCTTGGGAAGGCCAGATCTATGAATGGATGGAACGGATCTGACCGCAAAAGCCAGTTTTAGCTGGTGCATGGCATGGACTCGCCGAGTCTGATGAACAGACTCGACGAGTCGCTTGAAGATTGTCCTTGAGGACACCCAGTGTGTAGTCCTGACCGAGTTATGGTTGACTCAGTGAGTCAGGACGAGTTAAGAGGGTCGACAGGTGGACTGAGTCGAGCTGGGACTCGCCAAGTTGTTCTTGAGACTCGGCGAGTTGAGTCGGGGTGGCCCCACGACTCTCCCAGGTGGAACTCGTCGAGTCTGGGGAAGCACTCAACGAGTAAGAAGGGAATCCTAGGGAGTTGGCGAATACGTCTAGACTCGCCGAGTTGCCCCTGTGCACTCGCCGAGTCCGGTCAAGTTGACCGTTGACCGTTGACCAGAGTTGACCTATGTTTGACTTCTTAGGGATAGTCAAACTTAGAAGATAAAAATGTTAATAAGAGATGTATGATGTTATAAGGAGATTGTAGCTCGGCGGATTGAGCACGAGTGACTTCGGGATTTGCTAGCTTTCGATATTCATGAGGTGAGTCTTCTCACTATACTGTACCCGGAAGGGTTTGACTGTGTGACCGGAAGGTCGGATATGATATGGGATATATGTGCTATATATGATAAGTTAATTGTTATACGTGCTATGTATGTTATGTGGGCCGGAAGGCATTATGTTATGGGCCGGAAGGCGTTGTGTTGTGGACCGTAAGGTTAGCGTGGGTAGGGCCGGAAGTCTACCCAGCAGGGACGGAAGTCCCCTAAGACACATGGACCGGAAGGTCAGGGCCTGGAAAGGCGTATGTGCGTAAGTTGTATTTTGGGGAACTCACTAAGCATTTATGCTTACAGTTGTCGTGTATGTGTTTCAGGTACTAGCGAGGACCGTGGGAAGGCGCCGGCGTGATCTGTACACACTGATAGATGTTTTGTGATCTTGGGATTCATATGATTTGTATTCTGACATGACACTTGGAATGTTTATGTCTTGTTTTAAATGAAAATACTTTATTTTGAAATGAAAAATTTGTTTGAAAATTTACGTTGTTACAAGGGTAATTTACATAATTTATTATCTTTTTATCTATAGTCGTCACTTTCAAAACCCCTCATTCCACCGTATGGTAACCTTGACCCACAAAATCATCATCAAGTAGATGCCTCCGACTGATATCTTAAACATCTGTTGATGCACGTCAGCTATCCAATCAAATATTGCTGACCACCACCATCATCTTCATTGCCGATGACCACCACCATATTGATGTCCGTTCAGTTGTTGAGCATCATCATCATCTTCATCCCCGATGACCACCACCATCTTCCCGTCATTCCGGTTACTGACCACCTCCTTCATATTCATCGCATACGACCACCACGACTACATTTTTCTTCTTATAGCCACCTATGTCGACGACCACCACAACTACCCTCTTCGATCAAAACAAAAGATGTACGGAACGGTGAATGAGGAAGACAAGAATCTGACCGGAGATCATGATGCTCATATTAATTCAAAATCAAAGTACATGTTAGTGTTTATCTATTAGTTTTATCGGCAAGGGAGTGTCAAAGCCAAATCAAAAATCGGTTCCTAGTACTTTTCTTTTTTCAAATTCTCAATGTGACATCTAATTGATCTCATTGATGAAACTTTTCATAGTTGAAATTGACTCATAATTGATTTGCATCTGCAGTTGATTTCGAATGATAATTCAAAACTCGCAATTAATTTGGAATGACAATTCAAATCTGTAAATCTTGGTGTGTAGGATCTGCAACTACTTGAATTAGCTAAAGACTGGGTAGCTATCTAGTTGTATTCTATGAGTTTATTGCAAATCGAAGTAAAGAGTATATGTTGATATGTGTATGGACCATAAAAAGAAACAATTAGTGGAACGAGAAATTGTTTCGTCCGAAACTTGACCATACAATCCACGATGCGAATTTTGGGAATATTTGGTCAAATATATTTAGCGTTAACAGTTGCCTAAAAATCGATTTGTTTTCGTGATGCACATACTTGTAGATTAGGTTTTCTTTGGTAGTAGATTAGCTTTTCTTCAGATGTAATATGGCTTTCTCTAATATATTCCACATTGTTGCATCTTAAACTTGTTAAATGAAAAGATTTGTTATGTATAAGCTATTAAATATTTTCAATCTAGACGACTAGATCTAGGAATAACACATATTTTCAACTGATGCGATGTTTTTTCTTTTGATTAAGACGTATACTAATTGACCAAAATGTCATATGAAGCTTCCCGTGAGGAAAATGTGTACATGGAAAAACCTATAGAACAAGCCGAAAAGTATGAAGAATTGGTGGATCTGTAATTGATTCATCTTCATGTCATCTTTTGTAATTCCATCTTTTATTATTTTATTCCATTTCAAACAAAAGTGAGCAATCTGAACAATAAATATAAAAGTTTTAAATAGATTGCAAATCGCAAGTTACATGCTTTCAACTCTTTATAGTGGCAATAAAAGTTATAATTTTTCATGAATTAAAAAATAGCATTACATTTATGTTCAAAGGATTTGATAATTTGTATTTTGTTTCTTGTTAGAAACAAGTGCATTGCATATGTTACACAGTGAAAATAAATATATATTTTCACAAAATGGTATTTTTACAGAATATCATTCTTACCTGATGTTATTCTCATAGAATGTCATTCTCGTAAGAATGGACCATTAAAGTAGATCAAGTGCGTTCATGAATTTTATATTTAAGAATGCTATTTTTTAAGACTTATTCATTTTTATGAAATTTTGTTAGAATATATATAATTATATTAAAATGTATACGACTATTATTTTGTAAGAATATGTATGAATCCATATTTACATTCAGATGTATATGAATATATATATATATATATATATATATATATATATATATATATATATATATATATATATATATATATATATATATATATATATATATAAGGATCTTATTATTTTTCAAATGATAGTTCAAGAATGTAGTTTTTCCTCAAGAATTTATTTAATGAAAATATGTGTTGTGTCAGAAAGATGTATCCAGTCATTCTTATAGAATATCATTCTAACAGAATGCTTTTCAAACGTAATAAAATTGTGTATGATTAAAAAAATTATGCTAGAATTAAAATTAAATTAATTAAAAAAAATCAGAATTTTTAAATCAAGAGAACTAATTATCCCCCAAAATCTAAAATTTTCTTTTTTTAAATTTATCTCTATTGACTAAAATACCTTTATCGTGAAATTAGATGATCTTTTTCAATTATTTTTAATTCAATAATGTTTATTAATCACTTTCTGATAACTAAAATGATTTTTCCACAATCAATCCTACATCCACACAGTAGATAGTTATAATACAATAACCTAAGTCTATATACATACATACATATATATATATATATATATATATATATATATATATATATATATATATATATATATATAGACACACACACACACACACACACATATATATATATATATATATATATATATATATATATATATATATATATATATATAGAGAGAGAGAGAGAGAGGCAAGATCAATAGAGAACTAAATTGAGGGAGAAAACCAATAATTTTTTTTATTTATAGTGAATGTATGTATCAAATTTCACATGTGCATATGCATGCATAAATGATTCTCTTCTCCTGAGTAAAAAACATGTGGACATGAAGATTCAACACAGCAACACATTGATTAATTTATGTGAAACAAAAGCAGAAAGAATCGAAGATCAGGTACTTCTAAACAACTCCTGATTCTTTTTTCACTTAATGCATAGAAAGAACGAGAACACTTAATATTTAATAGAGAAGTCCTTCATTCGTTGACTGAGTATCTTGATACATACTGATAAATTTCACTGGAAATTTACCTAATCTAACAGACGAACATATCATTAAATTTGAAATTTTTTGAAGAAAATGAGAGGTAACATAGAAGTATAGAAGAAGTTCAGAATATGTGATGCAAACAACATTAAAAGAACCAAGCTCATAACTCAAACGAGTCCTAGCAGTGATTCACATCAGACCATGAAGTTAAAAAAATAAGTACGTGTAGTTAATATCAAGTACACTATCAACTCATTTATGTCTTGTGTTGGAAACTAAACAAATAAAACTTAACAAATTAATGAAACAGATACATGAACAATCGATAAGGGTATGAAGTGAATAAGGATAGTTACATACCCTAGTTGAATCTAAGCGTAAAGAGTAGTTTAGTGTTTACACTGTACTAGGGTTGTCTCGGCGACTTGGGGAGGATGTCAAGAAATAGGAATAATACATACGGATTCACATATGCTAAAATTAGTTTCTTTTATAGACACCTCTTACATGTTGCTAGTGTTTTAGATTCCCAGACAATCTCAGAGGTTTGGCGGTCGGGAGAGTTGAATATTTTGGGTTTAGGAATGGAAGATTCGACGTAGAGCTAGACGATTTGTCCTTCTGAGACTGTAACGCCTAGTTCCTGGTATGTATTTAATTAAAGATTTATTCATTTTGGTATAGAAACTCGACGAGTTGGAGGCCTCAAACTGGTCGAGTAGGAATGGAAATAGGATGCGGTATTGTAAAGCCTACTCGATGAGTTGAGAGCCTCAACTCAACGTGTAGGATTGGCAGAGTGAAACCCTAATTTCTAGGGTTTTGCACCCTATTTAAACACCTTAACCTCCAAAGGTTGGCCTCATTTACATCCTCCATGTTCCAAACTCTAGATCTTGAAACCCTAATGCATTGTGTGAGCTTGTGAGTCATTTTTGAGAGAAATCTTGTGTGTGTGAAGCTTGTGGAAGAAGGAGAAGCTTGAAGACTCAAGAAGGAGATATTAGATCTAACAACTTCTTTTTATTCTCATCATTTTCTGGTAAGCAAGTCTCCAACTTGGTAAATGATTTCTTGGATCTCTTATATATCACTTTTGTTGGGTTTTTGGTCCAAATACCTTGATCCTCGGGAAATGCATGTTCCAAGTGAGTATACATCCAGATCTAGGACCCTGAAGGGCTTTCATGGCATAAAGGTGCAAACTTTATAGTGATTGAAGCCCCATGCAAGCTTTTGGGTGTCATCTTGGCCTTTTAAGCTCCAAAAGGCCATACATTAAGAGAAAGTCAAAGAGTTTACATGTTCATGTAGTGTCTAAGGTCTACATCTCAGTTTATATGCTTTGGCTTGAAGTGTTAATGGCTTTTAGATCAAGATCTAGGTCTTAAAGAGTTAGGGTTTTAGCTAAACCCATTAAGGAAGGGTGTTAACAAGTAAAGTTGGAAAGTTTACCCTTAAAAGGACATTTCCAGTGTGTATATGAAGTATGCAAATTAGATCTAAAAGATAGGGCTTAATCTATTAAGATGGCTTAACAAACTGAAGAACCCGTCGAGTCCATAGAGGAATTCGATGAGTTGGGTCGAAATGCCCCGAACCTGTAGAAGGAAAAACTCTACGAGTTCAGGATGGACTCGACGAGTGGAATTGGAAAGTCTCGATTCTGATGATAGGAGAAACTTGACGAGTTCGTGAGGAACTCGACAAGTTGGATAGCGATTTTAGGGTTTCTAATTTATGGAATTCGGTGAGTTGATGGGTTAACTCGGTGAGGTAAGTCAACCCAAAATGTTGACTTTGACTAGGGGTAAAATGGTAATTTTACCATAAGAAGGATTTTTGGATTTTGACTAAGTGTTATTGTGACAATGATAGTCTGGAAGTCGTTGGAGCAGTCGTTAGAGATTCCTTACCCTGAGATTCCATAGTCAACTTTGTGATGTGAGTTTCATCCTATATGAACGGGTCGTAGGCACCAATGGCGGCCTCTATATGTATGCGAGTATGTTCTAGGCTTAGGTCCGATGCCGGTGATAGCCTGATGTTGGTTTATATGTTTCCGGACTTTGGTCCGATGTCGGGCAAAGCCCGAGGAATGTTTGTATGTTGGATGTCTTCGTGATTCTTTCATGTGCTTGTTTTTATGATCCTGGCTTCGATCTGATGTCGGGGTAAGCCCAAGGAATGCTTATATGTTATATGTTTCCGGATTTCGGTTCGATGTTGGGTGGGGCCCGAGGAGTGTTTATATGTTATGTATTTATGTTATATGTATTCTTGATATCTTTATATGTATACCATACTTTGGTCCGATGTCGGGCGGGGCCCGATGCTAGACTTGTCTGATGTTGGGTGAGGCCCGATGTAGCGGTCAAGGCCCAATGTATGTTATTATTTGATGCTATGATTATGTACGGTATGTGCTAGTTTGGGGAGACTCACTAAGCATCATGCTTATAGTTTTTAGTTTTGGTTTCAGGTACTTCTGGTAGCAAGGGGAAGAGCTCGGGATGATTGCAGTGCACGCACCATTTATTTAGCCCGGGATGTTTATACTTCGATATATTTGACATTATGTTTATGATATTTTGAGATACACGACTTATAATTTTTATATTATGTTTGATAACTACGGTTTTGTTAATGATTTAAAATGATATTTTTGGACCGTATTTTTGGGATGTTTCAAGTTGGTATCAGAGCCTTGGTTTGAGGGATTCGGGCACACTCTTTGGTGTGTCTGAACTCAAACCGAGAAATTGGTATAAAGTTTTTGATAGAAAAACCATTTTTACAAAAAGGATTTTGAAAAGAGAAAAAGAGTGTGATGCATGCAATCAGTCGAGCTCAAGTAAGTACTCCTAAATTACCCATACAAGTTGATGTTATGATATTCTTTTGAGGACTGCATGCTAGATTAGGGCTAAGGATCTAGGAAGGAAGCCTTATGTGCTTGTTATATGTGTATGAGCTTTATGAACTGCATGCTAGTACTGATTAGTCGGTGATATGATGGGCTGATTAGGATATGCTTGAATATGTTTACTCAATGCTCAAATGTTGCTTGCTTTGTGCTTTTAGGAGTTCTACTTATCCCTAACTAAGTAGTAAACAAATATGTCAACTTACATATTTCGAGGACTAAATAGTTTCAGAGGTTAGGTTTAGCTCTATTTCGCAGCTCTTGTTTGAGTCTAACCATTGTAGGATAGGACCTGTCGTTCGAAGAATTATCTTGTCTTAGTAATATGTAATGGTATTTGCAAGCTAGTTAGGGGAGGTAGCAGGGATTTCTTATGCAGCTGATAGCAGAGACTGGGTTGGTGATTACCCTAGGGCAAGACTAGGATGAGATTAACGTCAGAACAACAATAGCAGTAGAAGGGACTTGGCGGAGTCAATGGATTTCTTGAGGAAAGTACAGATAGATGTGGAAGGTAGTATGTGAAAGATCTAGTATGCTCAAGAGTCATATTAAAGTGATATTTCTAAATAACATATGATACTAATGTGTCACAGTAAAAACAACTTGATACAAATGATTATTTATTAGAAATTGATTTTAATAAATATTTAATAAAACTCTTATAATTTTATTGGGAATTATTTATTTCCAGGAAATAATTAATTTTCATTAGCATGTAACATAATATATATCATTTGGTATGATTTATAAGTCATGTACAAACTTTTGGACTAGTTCAATCCTTTTTTCTTTTTCCTAAAAGACAAGGTTTATATTTTATAAAAGAGTTTATACAAGTTTGAATTTCTTTCTTCTTCTTTATGCAATTTTTGAAATATGCATAAAAAGAAGTGTATGCCTTGTCTAATCATGCTTTAAAGGCATAGGAGACATGCTTATGACAACGGGGACAAGTTTTCCTAAAGTGCTAACTACTACTAGTTAATACGTTCACTTTTTGCATATAAATATGAGACTTGCATTTGGCTAGAATGCTCATCCCTCACTTCGTGCAAGTGGCCGAAGTGTCTCTTATCTCTCTCACTCTTCTCTTGCAAAAGTGTTAAAAGGTTAGAAGTTACTTGTATTAACTATATTGAAGCTCATACTTTGGTTATGAACTTCAAGCTTTAGGGTGTAAGAGTTTTAGACAAGAATCTACGTCAAGTTGAGTCATTTTTGGTGTCTCAAAGGTTCAACATTCTTCATCAACTTCCAAGCCTCCAAAGAGGACCCAAAGAACTACAAAGGTTGTTATTTTTTCACTTTTTCTTTGGTTGGTTTTTAAATCTTTCTATAACTTGTAAGAGGAACCTTGGTGGGTATAGAATGTTTATGTTATTTCAAAATTTAAACTCTTTCGTTGCCATATTTTTCAAGTTTATGAAACTATTTTTGAACTAAAACCCAACAATTGGTATCAGAGCCATCTTGCAAGTTTGATTAGATTTTTTGATTTTTGGAAATCATAGTTTTTAGAGAATATTGATAACTTGTTTTTGTATAAAAAAATAAGTTCATACATATTTTCTTTGACAACTTTTTATGTTATGTTATGTGACAAAAGCTTCATGCATCTTTTGTCATTTAAAGTTGTCTTAGAATAACAAAGGTTATTTAATGTATATATTGATGTATATGATGTGCATAAACTAGCCAATGACCAATGTGTTTTTATGTTGTTGTGTTGGTTATTTTTGTTATAAAATGGTTGTAATAATTTATTTATTCAAATGGTATGTAATAATTAAATATATTAGCTTTTCTTGGTTATTTTTGTAAAGTAATAGATTAGTTTTTAAAATTAATTTATTTGTACAAAAATGTAACAAGAAATCAAGTTGAAACCATTTTTTAGAAGACAACAGAGAAATTTTCGAGTCTAAAAGGAGTGCATGATTTTCAGTGACATTTTCTGAAAAGCAACACTAATGTTGTGAACAAAGGGTTGTTGGACTTTTAGCGATAGTTGTTGAATTTTAGCCTTCAAGAAGTTTTTCATATCTCTTGCAAACAATGAGTGTTTACTCAAGTGGGAGCTTCTACAACAACATTACAATGAGTGTTGTCTCACAAAAATGTCATTAGTTGATTATGTTTATATACATATCTTTTTATACATGTTTGTGTTGTTTATTTTATGCATTTTTTATGTGGTTGATAAAATTAGTTTTTCACATGCTAAAATAATATTGGACAAAATAAACATCACATGAAGTTTGGGGTTTTAAAATTAGACATAAGATGCAACAAGTTATTAATTTTAAAATAAAACCCGTTTTATAAAATCGTTGATAATAACAAATTTTGAAATACTCCATTATAAGTTTTCAAATGAAGATTTTTTTAACTTATACAAACTCCAAATATATAAGTAATAAAATGAAGTTTTATTAAAGATATAAAAGGTTCAAATGCATTCAAACATAATACCGGTTATTAAGATTGAATTGCATCAAATTATATAAAAACTAGCTTTTTATATAGAATCTATAAAAGTGATTTTATTTTGAAATTGATACCATGGTTTATTATATGCATGTAATAACCATGATACCATTTGTTTTTAAACTAGAATTATAAAACATATAAAGACCCTTTTTACAAACCTCAAATCTATGCAATCCTTTTGAAAAACACCCGCACATCTCTTTTATGCACAAGTGGGATAAAGGATGCCTAATCGCTTAGTGTTGTCTTTTGATGGCCGGGGTGTCTTCGCGATTTCTATAACCTAGTTATAGGGCGATCACAGATGTTTTTTAAATTGGAAGAGTGATCGAAAATTTTTTGTAATAAAGGATACCTAAGCAAGAGAGTTCCGAGGCATAGATGGGATCAGACATGTCTAATTAAATTTGTTATTAGTGATCCCATAAATCTAGGAATTATTTAGCAAAATATAATTAATAATCTATATCAACCGGGTTGAATTCAAATGGATGGGTTAAAGGATACCTAACCATTTATTTGTGTTGCAACTTGAATCCTAGACTTTGATAATTAATGTTTTTGGAAACTAAAAGGGTATTAATTATTAAAGATTAAATATTGAAAATACTAAATGAATTTTGTTAAAAAAATTTGTAGTTAAGTAATCCATTCTCATTATCATGTATTGTCATTTTCTTTAATGACTTAATAAGACAATAACATCCAATAGATACAACTTCAATAAAGGAGTTCATGCCATAAGAGACAATCTCGTAGGAGATATTAAATTGTATACACTTAAATGTCCTAGTCCTACACTATTTGGTTTGAGCAATTAAACCTGAACATGATACCTAGTAAAGGCATCGGTGTGATTCTTAAGATGTTTTTAACATCAAGCTAGGAATAGTTATTCATGACTTCTAGGAAGTCTTGGATAATTTAAACATATATATCTGATCATATAACAAGTCAAGCAATATTCCAATAAATACCATGATATTTTATTTAAAGCTAGTTTAAACATTGGAATAATGCAATGCTAAAAGAGTCACCTAGTGTGATCCAGAAGGCCCATGTTTTATTGACTACACACCTTTAAGCCCAAGAAATCTACTAAAGCCCACATAGATGGACCATGTTTCTTTTGTAAAGAAATTGGACATTGGAAGAGGATTTACTCCTCTCATTTGGAAAGAAAGTCTGGAAGAGACTAGTACTTCTTGTATCTACTAGATCAAACTCATGATTTTCATGTAACACTTTGGTACTTGGTACTTAAATGTTAATCTAATGTTTGTAACTGGCTTGCAAATATTTATTGATGAGCAACGAAGCTGAGCACAATCTAGTAGGAACAAGACTCAGGGAGTTTAGTTTATTATTTTTGCTTAGAACATAAATTACTTGTAATGTAAAACTATATTTTTTTTGGAACAATATATGATTTAATTTAGCATGTCTAAATTTTTGTCTCAGTTATTTTATTCAAATGTTTGATCATTTACTTAATCATTTTTAATAACAATAATATTCATATTCTGAAATGATTAACTTCTATTTATGAGCTTGGATCTCTTAATAGAGTTTTGAAGTAAATATCAACATTTTATAAATAAAATTAAGCTCTATATGCAAACAGTTTTGACTTAAACTTGTTTTAAATCAAACTTATTTTCGACATTATTATCTTTATTATATCAATGACATTCACATATTCCAACTTCAAGAAAGGGATATTTGAATGAAAATAAAGTAGTCTATATGACATATGTGAACCTCATTTATATGTAAAGGATGATGGGTTTGAGCCATAAGAACTTTCCTATGTGCACATGCAAACCCTAATTCTTGGATCTAGGTTTCTTTAATAGAACATGCAATGTATCCAAGGCTTACAATTCTAGATCTAGTGTAAACTATTGATTCATAACATATGAAATCAGATCTAGAAGAATACCTTAAGTTGATTGCTTGAAACTTCTTGTTCTTGGAGCTTAGAGTCACAATTGCCACTCCTCTAATGGATTACAAACACCAACTAGCAAGAGGATGACCTTGAGAGAGAGGAGGTGAGGAAATCAGCTCTAGGGTTTCTTTCTTGCAAGAGTGGCCGATTTCCCTCACCCATGGGGTCTATTTATACTATGAGCTACTAAGGTATCACCATTAACCCTAATTGAATAACTTAGGCCCTAATCAATACAAAGATCCTTCTAGATATGAGGCTTGGACGATTTTAAGGTATCCTAACCCTAAAATTCGTCCCTCTTAATATCCATAAGGATTCATAGCCCAAAACACTACTATCATACATTTGACAGTTTATGCCCCTTTATTCAATTAACCTGTTTAAGTCACCAAATTAATTCTTAATTAATTTATGACTTATATCAATCAAATAATATTATTGTTTCTTTAATATATTATTCTCATAATATATTAATAATATCTCTTTTCTCTTTACAAATCACCCTGTCAAGTTGCTATGGTGAAGGCAACCTAAAAGGACCATGCACAACCGGGTCAAGTACTTACCAAATATAGTTACAGCCTTAGACACTAATCCAACAGTCTCCCACTTGGATAAGTATAGTAACTATATATGCAAACATAATCCGATTAGCAATCGTAGCTCTCAAAGACGCTGTCAAACTCTGATCTTATCAATCCTGTCCTTTAGATAAGGGATCGTATAGTCCTCTGTTTAGATATCATGCAGACAATCTCATGAAGCATTGTCATACTCATTGTCTAGCAAGTAGTTTCTCGATCTCAGATTCATTTGACATAGAACTTAATTGAACACATCAATTCAGTCCTGACCGGTCCCGACACATAAGTCAAATCAAATCATCGAGGGGCCCTGATATCGCTTTTACCCTTTTAGGATAAAAGTAACAAATAAACTTCGACTTATATGCATTTACTATTTACTAATCAACTATACACAACAATGTGTTTTATGACATCAATTTCCTGATGCGGTTTCGCATTCTCAATGCACAACCAATTAATAAACAATAAACCATATATCTTGGTTTTAAGACCATATGATATGATCGTCTTGCGATCACTTGCGGTACATTCCAAAAAGTGATTCCAGCAAGCACGGGTTTATTCCAATGCTCAAAACTCGTTCATAAGCACTCATGAACATTGCAACAAACTTTTGCTATGTCTAATACATTTTAGACAATCTACACACCAATTCATGACAATCTTCATTCATACCTACTTCCAACATATGAATGATTGTCGACCATTTAAATAATTCAATTATTTTTAATAACTCAATTATTCAGGAAGTCAAAACATGCAAAGTGAAACAATAGTTAAACAATTAACATAAGACAGTAGCTTTACTTATAAATAATACTCATTTATTTAATCATCAAATGTCAATTACATTTATGTATTACATGTTTCCAAACTATCTAATCTAAACTAATATCGTCTTTCAGCACAATGATCCTAGCGTGCTGCAAGTTCTTAACCCTACTCAGTCCCTGCGTACGCGGATCTGCTGGGTTATCCTTTGACGATACCCTCTTAACTACGAGGTGTCCTTCTTCTACTCGATGTCTAATAAAGTGATATTTTATGTCGATATGTCGAGATCTACCATGATCCCTTGGTTCATTGGTCAAGGCAACCGCTCCTTCATTATCATAGAAAATTTCCATAAGCTCCTTTATGGCAGGCACAACTACAAGGTAACCAATAAAGTTCTTCTAACACATCGCCTCCTTTGACGCTTCGCTCGCTGCAATGTACTCTGATTCGCACGTGGAATCAGCTACGGTTTCTTGCTTGGAACTTTTCCAAGTCACTGCTCCTCCATTAAGGATAAAGACCCAGCCCGACTGCGAATGGTAGTTGTCCCTGCCGGTCTGGAAGCTGGCATCACTATACCCTTGCACCTTTAAGTCATCACTCCCTCCGAGGACTAAAAACCATTCCTTGGTCCTCCGAAGGTACTTAAGGATATTCTTTACCGGAATCCAATGAGCTCTGCCAGGGTTCCCTTGATATCTACTGACCATGCTCAAAGGAAAGGCCACATCAGGGCGAGTACAAGTCATAGCATACATGATTGAGCCAACTGCGGAAGCGTAAGGTACTCGGCTCATTTCAACTATCTCGGCTTCTGTACTCGGACATTGAGACTTACTCAATTTGGCATTACTTTGTATAGGTAGTTCTCCCTTCTTCGAGTTTTCCATACTAAAACATTTTAGTACCTTATCCAAGTAAGTATTCTGACTAAGTCCTATTAGGCTCTTACTTCGTTCTCTCGCTATCCTTATTCCCAAAATATAGGAAGCCTCTCCGAGGTCCTTCATAGCGAAGAACTTCCTGAGCCAGGACTTAACCTCCAGCAGAGTCGGGAAGTCGTTTCCTGTGAGCAGTATGTCATCGACATACAAAACGAGGAAGCTAACTATACTCCCAATGGCCTAGACATATACACATGATTCATCCTCACCTCGTACAAATCCAAACTCTTTGACTTTCTCATCGAAGCAAAGATTCCATCTGTGAGATGCTTGCTTAAGTCCATAAATGGACTTCTCAAGCTTGCACACTCTATTGGGATGCTTCGTATCGACAAAACCCTCTGGATGAGCCTTTTAAACATCCTCAACCAACTTCCCATTAAGGAAAGCGGTCTTGACATCCATCTGCCATATCTCATAATCATGAAATGCAGCAATGGCTAGCATCACCCTAATAGACTTTATTTTAGCAACTAGCGAGAAGGTCTCATCATACTCAACTCCAGGAGTTTGAGTAAATCCCTTCGCAACCAATCGCGCCTTATACGTGTGCACATTCCCATCCACGTCGGTCTTCTTCTTGAAGATCCATTTGCACCCAACCGTCTTACGTCCGAGCACACTATCAACCAAGTTCCAAACTTGGTTGTCATACATGGACTGAATCCCGCTATCCATCGCCTCTTTCCATTTTTTAGACTTTGGGCCTACCATGGCTTCCTTATAGCTATTAGGTTCATCTAGATTTATTAGTGTACCATCACTAATATACGTGTCCCCTTCGGTAGTAATATAAAAGCCATAAAATTGGGGTTGAACTCTAACTCTTTCGGAACGTCTAAAAGGTAAGGACTCGTCAATTGGTTTAACCGGAGTTTCCTCCTCAGGCTGAGTGTCAGCGTTAGAGGTTCCTTCATCGCTCAACTCTTGAATCTCTTCAAGATCGATTTGCCTCCCACTGTTCCTTTGTCTTGTGAGTTCTCGCTCTTGGAAAACTCCTCTCCTCACAACGAAGACAACATTGTCACTCGGTCTATAGAAGAGATATCCAAAGGATTTCTACAGGTAGCCGATGAAAATACACCGCTCACTACGAGGTTCGATTTTGTCGCGAGTTTCTCGTCTTACTAAAACTTCACAGCCCTAAACCTTGATATGTGCCAACGAGGGAGCTTTCCCTGTCCACATCTCGTGAGGTGTTTTGGCAACCTTCTTTGTAAGGACTCGGTTAAGCATATGGGCGACAGTCTCTAAGGCATACCCCCAAAATGAGATAGGTAGTGAAGCACGACTCATCATAGCACGAACCATGTCTAACATGGTTCGATTACGCCTTTCTGCCACACCATTCAACTGTGGTGTCCTAGGTCGCGTCAATTGCAAAACTATTCTGCATTCCTTAAGATAGTCGTGGAATTCAAGACTTAGGTACTCTCCTCCTCGATCGGATCGAAACATCTTGATTTTCCTACCCAATTGATTCTCCACTTCATGTTTGAACTATTTGAACTTTTCAAACGTTTCTGACTTGTGCTTGATTAAGTAAATATACCCATGTCTACTATAATCATCGGTGAAAGTCACGTAGAAGTGGTTCCCATCCTTTGTGGTGGATCTAAAGGTCCCACACACGTCGGTGTGTATGAGATCCAATAAACCCTCACCCCTCTCACAAGTGCCAGTGAAGGGTGACTTGGTCATCTTTCTAAGTAAACAAGATTCGCACGTGTCATCTTCCCTAAGGTCGAATGACTCCAACACTCCATCCTATTGGAGTTGGGCTATGCGCTTCTTGTTGACATGTCCAAGACGACAATGCCACAAGCATGCTTTATCCATACTATTGGAAGAATCCATACACAACACATCATTTCCTAGGTTATCTACAACCATAACCGTTTCATAAATTCCATTACAAGGCATTGCTTCAAAATATAAAACACCATTTAGATAAGCATAAATCGAACCATTCTCATTAGTAAACGAATATCTAAATCCTTGTCTAAATAAACCATGAAATGAAATGATGTTTCTTGCCATATCTGGTGAGTAGCAATAATTATTTAAATCTAAATTCAATCCTTTACTAAGCACTAGAGAATACACTCCAATCTTGGTCACAGGTGACGATCTTCTTTTCCCCATGATTAGATTTATTCTTTCAAGCTCCACATCCCTATTTCTTCTTAGTCCCTGCAAATTAGAACAAATATGGTCACCACATCCTGTATCAAGAACCCAAGAAATAGCATGAGATGAATCATTAGATTTAATTGTGTAAATACCTACGAAAGATGGCTTGATCTTCCCATCCTTGATGGCTTGCAGATATTCCGGGCAGCTTCTCTTCCAATGCCTTATTTTGTGGCAATGGTGGCACTCTGCCTCTTTTAGGTTTGGGTTGGGCTTATCAGGGTCAACCTTGGTCCCACTAGAAGAGGAACCATTTTGGGACTACCCCTCCCTTGCCCAATTGCGAAAATAGGAGCAGTGGGTGGATTGGGAGTTAGTGCAACAAACTTGTCCTTAAGGTTGCTCTCAACAATCCTTAGGAGCCCTTGGAGTTTGCTTAGGGTGACCTCTTCCTTGTTCATGTGGTAGGTCATCCTAAATTGATTGTTGCATGAGGGCAAGGAGTGAAGAACAATGTCGATAGCCAAATCTTCCCCAAAGTTAACATTCAACTTGTGAAGACGATCAGCATACATTTGCATCTTTTGCAAGTGCACGGTTAGAGAATCTCCACTTCCCATCTTAGCAGTGATCAGGTTCGTGATGATCTCATAGCGCTCTTGCCTCGCGCTTTTGTGGTATCTCTCCATTAAGTCTTGATGCATCTCGTACAGATACATGTCCTCATAGGACTTTTGGAATTCGGGGTTCATTGTGGCTAGCATGATGCAATGGACTTTCGTTGCATCACGTGCATGGGTCTCAAAGACAACCATTTCTTCGAGAGTAGCGATTTCTGGATTGATATTTTCGAGTTTCTCGTCGAGGACATACTCTTTGTCCTCGTAACGCGCAATCGTGCGAATGTATCTTATCCATTCGCTAAAGTTCGATCCGTCAAAAGTCACTTTTTGACAAAGGCTCATTAGCGTGAATGAGCTAGCAGCAACGTTGTTCGCATTAGACATCTACAAATAGAAAGGAACAAAGTTTGATTAGAGTTAAGTCCCTAATTAACACCCAAAATGAAAAATTGGGGCTAGGGCCCAACAACATTATTTACACATTAGAAAATGGATACCGTAATCTACCATACAAATAATTTGGAGGTAATTGAATGACGATTCACTAATTCTTCACCATGAAAAACATAAGCTTAAGTTTTAAATGTATTGAGAATTCATATATTTCTTTCAGATTCATTGAAATTTTCAATGGCATGTTTAAATCTCGATATTCCTGTTGGGTCAAAAATATGGTTTGTACTTTGCTTTTCTAGGAAAATATATTTTTATGTAATGATGTATGTGTTTGCGGTTTGTGTGTACGGCCGTACACAGGGTGTGCAGCTATACACATGTGTATGGCTGGAGGTCCATATAAATTGAGGAGTGCATGTGGGAGTGTACGATATAAATAGAAAAAGAAGAAGGCTAGAGAAGAGAGAGAAACTAGAGAAGAAGTGTGTGGGAGAGAGAATCTATTGTAAGGAGCATAATTCATATCATCAATACATCATTAGATTCAAGTTATTCTTCTTCTCCTTCTCTTCTATTTGATCTGACATCATCTAATTGATTGGGATTCCGCACCATCAATTGGATCTGATTGATACACAAGCAATTTTGGGGATTTACAATTGGTATTAGAGCTTGGTTGTATCAATCAGTTTTTTCAAATCTGGAGCTTATTTGATCTTATTTTGAAAAGAGAATAACACTTTTGGATAGATCTCGCAAAAATAAGGGGGGTTACTTCTTTGCATTTTTCATAAAAACGAGTTTTTGATCGAGTTTTGGAGCAAAAAAGGGTGAAAAACATCGTTTTTTTCGCGAATCTGTTGAAGGTGTGCGGCCAGACTTTGAAGGTGTGCGGTTGAGCTCTTGAAGGTGTGCGGCTCAGTCACGGTGTGTGCGGCTCGGAGTATACGGCTCGGTGTGTGGTCTCGGATTACGGCTCGGAGTTTGCGAATCTGTTCAAGGTGTGCGGCCAGACTTTGAAGGTGTGCGGCTCGGTGTGCGGCCTCGGAGTGTGCGGCTCAGTCACGGTGTGCAGTCTCGGATTACGGCTCGGAGTTTGCGGCTTGGTCTTCGGTTGTCGGTCTTGCCTCGGAATCCACGGCTCAGCTTCGCTCTAGGCTCAATAGCGTCCGGCTCGCACGCAGCCTCGTCCTCGCAAAGCAGCGTCCTTGCATCGCTTCGCAACTCATCCTCACTTCGCAGTATCCATTAAAAATAGAAACGGGTTTAAAGGTGCCGGGAATCGAACCAGGGACGTCTAGGTCATTGACACAGCACTTTACCAACTTAGCTACCGGACACCTTGGTTACCTCCTTCAAAATTTAATTCATATAGTGTCTCTCTTGGTTCCAAATTTCGAAAATTGATTCTTTTAACCCCAAAATTCAATTTCTTTTCATTTTAAATTCCAAATTCAACCAAAATTTTAGTTTTTAAATTTTAACTTTTATTTTTGACTTTTTACTTAAAATTTTGACTTTGACTTTTAAAAGTTGACGTTTGACTTTAAATTTTGACTTTCTCGTTTGACTTTTAATTTTTCAAATTTGGCTTTTCGGTTTGACTTTTCAAGTTTGACTTTTGAGTTTGATTTTTTTAAATTTGACTTTTAAGGTTGACTTTCTTGGTTTTTAAGTCAAAGGGCAATTAAAAATATATAAAAAAAGTTACAAAAAAAATTAAAAAAAAATGAGTTCCACATCAATTCCGGTAAATGAAGTTTCATGTACTCCATCTTGTAAAGCTACGATTAAATTTCTTCATGAACAAATTGATTTGCTAAAAAGGGAAAATGAGGACCTTAAATATGAAGGCTATACTCTAAGGAAAGGTCATAAACCGTTAAAAGCACAACTAGAAGCAAAAACCAAGGACTTTAGGAAATTACAACAAGATTACAGCAACAAGTGTGAAAATTATGATCACATTAAACACAAACTTGCTGCTGTAACTGAAGAACTTGATACTTTGAAAATAAAGTGTGGAAAAACATATGTTGGTTTCAAAAATTATACTGCATCAAGTAAGTCAGTCGAGTCCTTAGTAGAAAATCAATTGAGTTTTAAAGATAATCAAACCAAGGGTTTAGGGTATCACAGTGTGCCACCTCCTTTTAATCACAACTATAACCCACCCCTTGAGACCAATGAGGAAGAAATGCCTGCTCAGTATGGCCAAACCCCTGCTTCAGATTCAGTTAAGAATGAACAATGAGGGCCAACTGAGGGTGTTGAGCTGAACACTACTAATGATTATACTTCTTGTGCAAGTAAAGTAGGAGAGGATGAGAACAAGGAGAAAACTATTGAACAAACCAATGACTCCTTGAACTCTGAATCTGTTTCTTCGAACTCAGTTGCTTCTGATCATCCTGCTATTGAGAAGTACAGGCCACCAAATCAAGTGAAACAGTCGACTTGCTGCAAGTGTGCTTGTGGGAACAATCAAAAACGAGGCAAGGATATGCCACCAGGGGTAGGAAGAAACAACTTCACAGTGAAGAAAAAGACATGTTTTCACTGTGGAACACCTGGACACATTGCCAGAAATTGTCCTAACCGCGCATACATTCCCTACTATGCACAAGGGTGGCAGAACACGCCAAGAAGGAGATACTTAAAAAGAAACCCCTCCAGGCCACGTTCAAACAATGGCGACTGGAATGCCTCGAAGGGCAAGAGTTCAACTCTCATGGCCAAGAAATCAAATCCCAAGGTCAAGAAGGGAATGTCGGCCAAGAAGTCCAATCCAAGAGATGCTCCCGTGAAGCCAAAATCAAAGTCATCTCAACGGCCGACATCAAGTTCAAAAGCGAGTACCGAGCCACCCATCAGATCGAAAAAGAAATGGGTTAAACCCAACTACAAATGGGTTCCAAATGCTCACTCTCCCAAATCTTTTAATGCTTCTAATATTTTTACATCTTCTATTTGTGATAAGCAGGATATGTCATGGGAGAGAGTATCGTGCAAAGATGGCAAAGGTCAACCCAGTTTCAAAATGGACTGGGTTCCAAAGACCAACTGATCCCGCTCTGTGTCGGAGCAACTATGGAGGCATATCATCAGACTTCGGTTTCTTGGTAATGGCTACTCCTGGCACATGATAGGGGGCATCTCTCAACTGTACAACACTCAGAAAATTGTTTGAGAGTATGTGTCCTTGCGGGAAGGAAGAAAGGAAGTGATCACTCGCGGGGTTTGTGCTTAATGACATGAAGAATTTTCAGATCTGTTATGAGGTTACGCATGCCGTTCTCAGACCTTCTGGATGCAAATTCAATCGGTGACTTACGGTTTGAGTTTTCTTATCTATACTCCTGAGTTTATCTTAAGCTGATTCGCTTTAAAGATTAATTTTTGTTTTAGGATAGTTTAAATTTGCGCATTTACTTTCGTTTCTCTCATATGCACAAATTTAGGGGGAGAAATAAAAACTAAACAAAAATTAGAAAATAGAAAAATTAGAAAATTTTAAAAAAAAATTAAAAGAATTAAAAATTATATAATATGTTGCTTATGGAATGTGCTTGAGGGATATGTTTTGGGAAGTGATATGATAATGTGATAACAGGCAACCTGAGTCTGCGTAACGTACCCAAAGTTGAAGGGTCTATGCTCTGGTTTGATGTGTCGGTAGGCACGAAAGATTCTAAATGGACATGACTAGGCAGAATTGAACTTAGGAAATCAAATGACTTGACAAATCTTGACCTAGATAGTTCCGTTTAGCCTGACAATACGACGCTTGGATAGGTTGAGCAGGGAGATATATATGGGAATCTACTCGTCACATTAATTGAACCCGTACTTGGAACCGTGGCTTAACTTTTCCTCGATGTGTGGATTCTGTCCTTAATTCCGGTTGGATGGGGCGACTGGTAAATTCCGATAAATTAGGTCTGTAGAATATCATTTTCTTTCTTTCCATCTGTTAGTCATATGTTGTCTCCTTTGCGTGACTTCCAATCCGACCTGGTACACAACATATGCAACTCTATTTCTCTGCAGGTTATATATGTGAAAGACTTCTTATCTGTTAGCCATATGTTGTCTCCTCTGCGCGACTTCTAATCCAACCTGGTACACAGCATATGCAACCTTCTACTTCTCAACCCCTCTGAAGTAATAAGTAATAAGTAATAGAATTTTGAATCTATCTTCTCTCTGAATGGTTGTCTGCTCACCCTGTGTAAGGAGTACTCTGGAAGTTCTTGATTACCGGGGCATATCTGGAAGCGGGAAACATGTTCCAGTACAATTAAAATTGAACACATATAGATTGTCTATAGATCTCGCTGCTCAATTTAGGTGGATAACAGTATCCCTGGTCGTCGTCAGATGAATGGTCCTTAAGATATAGTATCTAAGAAATTAGGATCAGATATAATTTTTAGGAACTTAAGTTCACCTATCTTGTAACAAATAGTATGTCCTAAATTTGTCACAATTTTTCGTGTTTAAGTGGACAACAATACCGACGATCGACCAGACAAAGATGTGAATATGAAAGGTACCGATAAGTGGATAAAGGCGGTCTAAAAACTTTGATCCCAAATCTCTCTTAAAGTTAGATATCATTTTTATTTTTGTTAAATTTGTCATAGTTTCTTCTAATTTAAATATTAGGGGAGAATTAAAAATTAAAAAAAAATCAGAAAAATTCAAAAATAAAAAAAAATCAAAGAAAAATCCAAAAAATTTAAAAATCCAAAAATAGTGTTATTTCTGTTTTATTTCTTGTTCAGAAAAATCAAAAATCCAAAAATATTTTTTGTTTCTGTTTTCATTTGTGTGCTAAGTTTTCTTTTAGTTTTGTTTTGTCTTGAAAAGTGATTTCAGGTATAGATAAGACTCATGGAGTTTGTGTTGAAGATTTCTGAGCCAAAGCCTCGTCCGTGAGCATCGAAGAATTCACATTCGAAGGAGCAAGAAATGAAGATTATTATTTCGACATTCAATCTGTCAACCCTAGAAGCATGGTGAAGCTGTACTTGAAGATTATGTCACAGATTGCATTGAAGCCTTCTCAATCAATCTGCTGCTATCTTTGTACCTACTGAAGTGATCCAGAAGATTTGTTCTCTCTGTAGATTCTCAAGATGAAGCGCTATCTTTCAAGAAACTGTACATCAAGCCTCCTCACCCAATGTGCGTTCAGAGTCAAATCTTGAAGAAAAGCCCAACCGCTCGAGATGAAGTCATTCATGAAGATTCATTAAGTTTGTCTTGAAGCTGTGAAGAAATCAAAGATTAATGTTGAAGCCAAGCTCCCAATGAAGATTAACAAGAAAAAGCCAGCTACTTTTTAGGGGGAGCTTGTTGGGTCAATTAGAAAAGAAAGTTATAAACCAAGGGGGAGATTGTTGGGTCAAAAATATGGTTTATACTTTGGTTTTCTAGGAAAATATATTTTTATGTAATGATGTATGTGTTTGCGGTTTGTATGTATGGCTGTACACAGGGTGTGCGGCTGTACACAGGTGTATGGCTGGAGGTCCATATAAATTGAGGAGTGCATGTGGGAGTGTACGATATAAATAGAAAAAGAAGAAGGCTAGAGAAGAGAGAGAAACTAGAGAAAAAGTGTGTGTGAGAGAGAATCTATTGTAAGGAGCATAATTCATATCATCAATACATCATTAGATTCAAGTTATTCTTCTTCTCCTTCTCTTCTATTTGATCTGACATCATCCAATTGGTTGGGATTCCGCACCATCAATTGGATCTGATTGATACACAAGCAATTTTGGGGGTTTACAATGCCCCTCTAGTTTGTGACTGGGATACCGAAGATCACAAAGCGGGTGTGAATAACCATGCAAATCTACATGGTGCCTTCATTGTTACAGTCACCTATTCGATGTGCCGGTAGACCACACACGCTCCATCAAACTATGACAAACAATTAATCACCCTTTTCCACCTTTGCTTAGAACCAATTAGTGTGCCGATTAACCACACATGCTCCACTAACTTCTCAGCAAGGGTGCAAAGTGTAATTTCATGGGATTGCATCAATTCAGTTTTCCTAAAGTAACTAAGATTGGGAATTTTATGAAACACGTTTACTTACTTTATATAGATTCATTATACTTATTAATGAGGAGAGGATTGCCATATCCTACCCGTTCGGATAACAACCCTCCACCAGTCAAGCAAGCGGTGGGTGTGAGTGTACACCCATTAAGCGCCATTTTATAGGCATCAACCTTATACCCACCTTATAGACTGGCTTCGTGAATGAGGCCTAGTAACGGTAAGACTAGCATTTTAAATCATACATACATATATATATATATATATATATATATATATATATATATATATATATATATTAAGCTTGTAATAATATAATAGTATAGAGTTGAATTTTAAACTTGTAAAATTCTAGGGTTTGAAATTTAAATTATTCAAATTAAACTTTTAATCAGAAAACTTAAATTTCAAAACTTGAGGACAAGTTTAAACTTTTCAAAACATAAGGATCAAATAGAAAATAATATAAATCAACTAATTAGATTATTTAAATTTGATCTACTCAATATTACTTGCAAGACAATTCACTAATTCAATTCAGATAATCAATTATTATCATATAAGGAAATTATTATTCAATTAATTGGTAATTATCTTTTGTTTGGTCAAGAATATACTCAAATATATGATAAAATTCGGATTTTAATGACCCAAAACAATTAAGGCAAGTATCCTCAAGCAAAACAACAAGAAATCCCGAAATCAACTCTAACCGGCACTAGAACTCGCCGAGTTCCACTATGGACTCGCCGAGTCCACAATGGAACTCGCCGATTTCACCAGTTAGAATCACAAAAATCGAATTTTTTTCAAGCAAAAGCAATCGACCAAAGCGTCAATTCAATATAAATCAATCAAAGCTCTGATACCACTGATGGGTTTGAGCCATAAGAACTTTCCTATGTGCACATGCAAACCCTAATGCTTGGATCTAGGTTTCTCTAATTGAACATGCAATGTATCCAAGGCTTACAATTCTAGATCTAGTGTACAATATTTAATCATAACATTTGAAATCAGATCTAGAAGAATACCTTAAGTTGATTGCTTGAAACTTCTTGTTCTTGGAGCTTAGAGTCACAATTGTCACTCCTCTATTGGCTTACAAACACCAACTAGAAAGAGGATGATCTTGAGAGAGAGAGAGAGAGAGAGGAGGTCATGTGGAATTTGTTCCACAAAAACAAAACATGATAAAATAGATATTTATCAAAACATTTCATAGAGAAATATAATTTCATTTCATAATCAAAAGTCGGGATGTCATGTTCCGATACAGATTATAAAGCATAAACGATAACATTACAAGTCATTCAACAAATATATACATATACAGACTTGTAAAGAAAACAACTTGATGATCCACCCATCTTAAGCTTTTGCGCCACTTCCTATAATACAAATAAACTGAGTAGTCAGGCTTGGGAGCCTGGTGAGCATATAGGGTTTTCAACCCACAATAAATAATTATATTTAATTTCACCAATCCACAATAAAACCCGATTACCCATTCCCGTTATCCTCTCTTTACGTCCCTCAAATAACTTCTATTATAAGGAACCTAATTCAGGATTTTCATCGGGACGGACATTACTGCAGAGGGGCTTCCTCAACAATAAGTGCCCTAAACGCAACCATGTGGGGGATAGAGTACACCGGTGAACACGTCGTTCACAACACCTACAGGTAATGAGCCTGCTAGTGTTCCACGGGACAGTCTAGAATAGTCCGTGGTCGTCATCCATACTCTGCTGAATGACTAGAATAACACCAATAACACCGAGGCCTCTCATCTGTTTATTTCACACCAATTATCTACCCATGTTCTACCCAACATATTAGTAGATAAAAATATACATTTTTATACATTGTTTAAAAACCTGTATAGCATGCTTTAATCAATACATATTCCACATAACAGATGAGGCATACACACATAACACATATTTCATAGAGAATATATCAGATCTATGAGATAGAAGAGAGTGAATATACATTCACACATATAACCACAAAATATTTACACGTTGCACGTATTTTATATTAAATACTTCATAATATTGCGTTGGAATGAAAATAACTACACACTCACTTGATCAGAAGATGATCCGACAGCACTACGACTTATAGAAGTAGTATACTTCGATAGATCTGGAAGATCTCCACCAAAATTGAACTCCTCGCGGGCAGAGCTTCGGCTCGGGAATAACGCTCTTCGGGATCCTCGGGGCTTCGGATCTTGCTTCGGGGCTCGGGAATGATACCGGGGCTTCGGGATATGATTGGCACACAAATCTAGGCAAAACTTAGAGAGAGGGAAGAGTTTGAACAAGAGAAAATGGCTGATTTCGAGTTCTATTTATAGGATGAGGGTCTGGGATTACGCGGGGCGTAATCTCAAATTACGTAGGGCGTACTTTGACGTCACTGCATGCGTCGATCTGTGGCACTCGAGTATTGGTCAGGCAACTTGCATCCGACTGAGTACGCTGGGCGTACTCAAATTACGCTGGGCGTAATTGACTCGTCAAACTTCTAAATTGCGTAACTTTTGCATACAAGCTCCGTTTTCGACGTTCTTTATATCCACGCGAAGGTCAGACCATACTCTACAACTTTCATTTAGACTCCGTCGGCTAATTTTCACTTTTATTTTTATTATTTATTTTTCGAATGCCGGGACAGAAAAACTTCGTTATAAATTCATAACTTCTTCGTCTAACGTCCGTTCTCGCCTAACTTTTCATCGTTTCGCTACTAACAACGAGATCTTCGATTCTCATTTAGATTGTTTCGGCTAAAAACCGCTCGATCTCAAATCGAGTATTCGGGCTGCATATTGCTAAGTCGAAACTTAGAAAAATCATAACTTCCTCATACGAAGTTAGCTTTGGGCGTTCCTTTTATGCATGCTCTCGGTTTAATGAAATCTACGACTTTTGTTTAGATCGCTAAGGCTAAATATCGCTCTATCTTAAATTCATATTTTACGTCACTCGACGTCGTGCCGGTTCTGTCGCGAAACTTCGACAGGTCATAACTTCTTCGTTATAACTCGGATTTTGGCATTCCTTATATCTCCGGAATCCTTGTTTCAACCACTAATACTTTAATTTTTACGCTTATTTTATTCTTAATTCATTAAATTATAATAAGTAAGAACACACACATAAATCACATAATTCACATAATTCACAAATAATACATTTTTATTATTTCAAATTGGGGTTACAAAGGTTAACCTAGACTATTACATTGCTAAAAATGGCAAGCCCAGAAACACGGGCGTTACAATTCTCTCCACCTTAGAATGATTCCTTCCCCGGAATCACACACCAGCAAACAAATGCGGATAGCGACTCATCATGTCACTCTCCGTCTCCCAGGTGAGATTCGGCCCATTCGCGTGTTTCCATCGGACAAGCACTAACTCAACCATCTTACGTCGCAACTTCATAGTCTTTCGGTCAACGATTGCCTCTGGTTCCTCAATCAACCTTTTGTTCTCATCGATCCTCAACTCTGAAAGTGGAATTATGTCGGGAACTTCTCCCGTGAACTTCCACAAGTAACACACATGAAAAGTGTTATGAATTCCATTCAGTTCTTCTGGTAGTTCGAGCTTGTAAGCTTGGTTCCCAATTCTTTGAAGAACTTTAAACGGTCCAATAAACCTTGGACTTAACTTTCCCCATTTACCAAATCTTATAAGTCCCTTCCACGGCGAGACTTTAAGCAAAACCGAATCTCCAACTTCAAAAGTCATCGGTCTTTGCTTTTTGTCAGCATAGCTCTTTTGACGGTCCTGAGCTGCTAACATTCTTTCCCTAATTATTCTTAACTTTTCAGCAGTTTGATGGACTATCTCTGGTCCCATAAACTGCTTTTCCCCATCCTCAAGCCAACAAGACGGCGTACGACACTTCTGTCCATACAATGCTTGATAAGGTGCCATCTTTATGCTCGAGTGAAAACTATTATTATAGGAAAATTGTACCAAAGGTAAATGTTCATCCCAATTACCTAGGAATTCGAAGGTACACGCTCTCAGCATATCTTCAAATGTTTGTATCGTTCTTTCGCTCTGACCATCAATTTGCAGATGGTAAGTTGTACTTAAACACAACTTGGTACCCAATTCCTCTTGTAGACTTTTCCAAAATCGTGAGGTGAAACGACTATCACGATCCGACACAATCGTTAGCAGAACACCGTGAAGCCTCACAATTTCCTTCACATAAGAATTCGCAAGCTTTTCCATAGACCATTTCTCGTTGGCTGCTATGAAATGCGCACTCTTAGTGAATCGATCAACGACCACCCAAATCATGTCGTGACCACTTTTTGTTCTGGGTAGTTTAGTGACAAAATCCATAGCAATGTCTTCCCACTTACTCATAGGCACAGGTAATGGTTCTAAACTCCCGTATGGTTTTTGATGTTGTGCCTTGACTCTTGCACAGGTCACACACTCTGCCGCATACTTCGCAATGTCGAGCTTCATTGTCGGCCACCAATAATAGGGTTTCAGGTCCCTATACATTTTTGTGCTACCGGGATGAATCGAGTACATGGTTTTGTGAGCTTCTTCCATCAGAAGATCTCTGACTCCTCCTGTCTTAGGTATCCAAATCCGATCTTCGAACACCTTCAGTCCGTGACTGTTTACACCGAACACCAACGTTTTGCCCAAACGTTCCTCCTTCTGGTCATTCTTCTCAGAAGCTTCGCTTTGAGCTTTCTTTATACTTTCCAAAATAGTCGAGACAACTTCAATTCTCAACGCTCTTGGCCTTCTCCTTTCAAGATTGACTTTCCGACTGAGAGCATCAGCAACAATATTGGCTTTACCGGGGTGGTAAAGTATCTCACAATCGTAGTCTTTAATTAATTCCAGCCAGCGTCGTTGCCTCATATTCAATTCTTTCTGATTAAAGAGATATTGGAGACTCTTATGATCAGTGAAAAGTTTGCACTTCGTGCCATAGAGGTAATGCCTCCATATTTTCAGAGCGAAAACTACCGCTGCCAACTCCAAATCATGAGTCGGGTATTTCTTTTCATGCTCTTTCAGCTGTCGAGACGCATATGCTATCACCTTTTCTCTTTGGGTCAAAACACAACCCAATCCAACCCCAGACGCATCGCTATAAACAGCGAAGTCTTCAACTCCATCGGGTAGAGAAAGTATCGGTGCCTCGCATAGTTTCTTCTTTAGCTTCTCGAATGCTTCTTTATGCTTATCATTCCAAGCATAAGTAGCTCCTTTGTGGGTCAAAGTTGTTAATGGACTAGCGATCGAAGAAAAGCCTTGGATAAATCTTCGGTAATATCCGGCTAATCCTAAAAAGCTTCGGATCTCCGTGGGACTTTTCGGTTGTTCCCACTTCATTACAGCTTCAATCTTTGTTGGATCAACCATTATCCCTTCTTGGTTGACCACGTGACCCAAGAATTGGACTTCACGAATCCAAAAATCACACTTAGAGAACTTTGCATACAGCTTCTCCTTCTTCAAGACTTCTAACACTTCTCGCAAGTGTCTGCCATGCTCTTCTTGGCTTTTCGAATAAATCAGAATGTCATCAATGAACACTATCACATATTTATCAAGGAACGAATTACAAACCCTGTTCATTAAATCCATGAATGCTGCTGGAGCATTGGTCAGTCCAAACGACATAACCAAGAACTCATAGTGTCCATATCGCGTTCTGAATGCAGTCTTCTCTATATCCTGCTCTCTTACCTTTAGCTGATGATATCCTGACCGTAGGTCAATCTTTGAAAAATAACTTGAACCTTGTAGCTAATCGAATAGGTCATCAATCCTCGGCAATGGATATCTATTCTTTATTGTTGCCTTATTCAGCTCCCTATAATGGATGCACATCCTCATGCTTCCATCTTTCTTCTTTACGAATAACATCGGAGCTCCCCATGGTGATGAACTAGGTCTTATGAAACCTTTGTCCAATAACTCCTGAAGTTGCATCATCAGCTCCTTCATCTCCGTTGGTGCTAATCGATAAGGTGCTTTTGCAATTGGCGTTGTTCCGGGAAACAAGTCAATACGAAATTCTACTTGTCAATCGAGCGGTAATCCAGGAAGATCTTCGGGAAATACTTCCGGATAATCACACACAACAGGAATATTTTGCATCACCTTCTTTTCCTTCTTAGCGTCGATCACGAATGCTAAGTATGATGTACACCCCTTGGTCAAACATTTTCTGGCTTTCATTAGAGAAATGATTCCAGAGTTTACTCTTCGTTTATCTCCGTACACCATAAACGATTCCTTCCCAGGCGGGTTCACTTTCACTATTTTCTTCTTGCATAAAATTTCGGCATCATTGGCGCTAAGCCAATCCATTCCCAAAACGATTTCGAAACCGTTAAGTTCGATAGGCAATAATTCCTCGTGGAACATATTCCCATTCAGATCAATTAAGATGTTTTTCATACGATGGCTAACAGGTACAAACTTGCCACTAGCAACTTCGACTAATAAAGCATTATCTAGTCTAACAACAGGCAAAACTAGTTTTCTACCAAATTCATGCGATATAAAGGAGTAGCTGGCTCCAGAATCAAATAAAATTTGGGCAGGCAACTTGTTAACTAGAAAGGTACCTGAAGCGACATCAGCTTCATCTTTAGCAACTTCCAGTGTCATCTGGAATGCTCTCGCCTTTGGCTTTGGCGGAATGTTGGGTCTTGATGCTTCCTTCTTTTTTGGACAATCCCTTGAGATGTGCCCCTCCTCACCACAACCATAACAAACATTCTTGGTAAAGGTGCAGTCATTGGCATAATGCCCTGGATTTCCACATTTGAAGCATGTGGTTTCCCCGCCACACTTCCCATGATGCTTCTTCTTGCACTTGTCGCACCATTTCGCCTCTACCTTTCCTCCACTTCCCTTCGAACTAGACTTCGAGAATTTACTTTTCTTGCTGGACCCTGAAAATCCATCGATTTTCCTCTTTTCACCAACCTCTGACATTTCCAGACCTTTTTCCCTTATCTGGGTCTCAACATTTCTAGCAGCCCAGATGGCGGCTTTCAATGTGGTTGCTTGCTTAACCATTGGACCATAGTCCGCTGGTAGTCCAAGGGCAAACTTGTTGACCTTAGAGAGTTCCGTAGGCACCAAATATGGGATAAACTTCATCTTTTCTGTGAAACTTGCAGCGTATTCAGTAACGCTCAATTTCCCTTTCTTCAAATTCTGAAACTCATTACTGATTTCCAGAAGGTCCTGCTCGGAGCAGTATTACAGTTTTAGTTGTTCCACAAAGTCTTCCCAAGACATTTTGCTTGCTTCTCCCTTGGGCATAGAGTCAGCTAACAGCTTCCACCAACTCAACACGCCAGATTTTAGCAGAGGGATCGCAAGAGCAGTCTTCTGCCTGTTGCTGCATTCACAACTTTCAAACATAGTCTCCATTTCGGAGACCCAGTCCATAACTTGCACCGGCGTCGGGCTTCCGGATAGACATGGTGGTTTTTATGCCATGAAATCCTTATACTTGCACCCACGACCATCATTTCCTCCATACTGGTAATTGCGTCTAACCACTGGTTGTTCGTCTTGACCAATGATCCCACTAAAGTTTTCTCCTTCAGACTGCCCTCCATTCTCCTCGGGCTCTTCCGCTTGAATTGACGGTTCTTCACGATTCTGCCTAAGCAGGCGTCTTGTTTCTTCCATCTGACGATCCAACATCATTTGAATCATCATTTGTACACCGGCCATAGTTATCGACTCAGGTGCAGCAGCTACAACAGGCGGTTGATTCCTGTTTTCATCAGCATTTCCAACTCCGCTTCTTGTTCTCACCATTTTTGATCTACACACCGAATAATTTCACCTTATTACTCCAAACGACTACATGCTAGTTCTAATATCGTATACATACGCTTAGAATCCTAAACACATAAACCTTCAGATCCGGTTGGCAACAAACCGTAGATCCGAACAAACAATATCATATATGGCAACATATAATATTTATCACATAAAAGCATTTTAGGCAACTTTCCTAAAATAAACTAGTGCTCGTGTCTAAAATTTATCAGACACACATCTCACAATCTCCACTTAGCATACTAAGTTTAAGTCTAGAAATCCTACAAATTCCTAGTTCACTTAAACTAATGCTCTGATACCAACTGTGACATCCCCAAAATCTCGGTCAAAAAAGACCGATTTCATTTATGCTTTTTAAACATTTTCAGAGTAAATCCGTTTGATTTTAAAAGAGATGCGGAATTTGTTCCCAAAAATAAAACATGATAAAATAGATATTTATCAAAACATTTCATATAGAAATATAATTTCATTTCATAATCAAAAGTCGGGATGTCATGTTCCGATACAGATTATAAAGCATAAAAGATAACATTACAAGTCATTCAACAAATATATACATATACAGACTTGTAAAAAAACAACTTGATGATTCGCCCATCTTAAGCTCTTGCGCCACTTCTTGTACTACAAATAAAGTGAGTGGGTCAGGCTTGGGAGCCTGGTGAGCATATAGGGTTTTCAACCCACAATAAATAATTATATTTAATTTCACCAATTCACAATAAAACCCGATTACCCATTCCCGTTATCCTCACTTTACGTCCCTAAAATAACTTATATTATAAGGAACCTAAGTCAAGATTTTCATCGGGACGGACATTACTGCAGAGGGGCTTCCTCAACAATAAGTGCCCTAAAGGCAACCATGTGGGGGATAGAGTACACCGGTGAACACGTCGTTCACAACACCTACAGGTAATGAGCCTGATAGTGTTCCACGGGATAGCCTAGAATAGTCTGTGGTCGTCATCCATACTCTGCTGAATGACTAGAATAACACCAATAACACCGAGGCCTCTCATCTGTTTATTTCACACCAATTATCTACCCATGTTCTACCTAACATATTAGTAGATAAAAATATACATTTTTATGCATTGTTTAAAAACCCGTATAGCATGCTTTAATCAATACATATTCCACATAACAGATGAGGCATACACACATAACACGTATTTCATAGAGAATATATCAGATCTATGAGATAGAAGAGAGTGAATATACATTCACACATATAACCACAAAATATTTACATGTTGCACGTATTTTATATTAAATACTTCATAATATTGCGTTGGAATGAAAATAACTACACACTCACTTGATCAGAAGATGATCCGACAGCACTACGGCTTATAGAAGTAGTATACTTCGATAGATCTAAAAGATCTCCACCAAAATGGAACTCCTCGCGGGCAGAGCTTCGGCTCGGGAATAACGCTCTTCGGGATCCTCGGGGCTTCGGATCTTGCTTCGGGGCTCGGGAATGATACCGGGGCTTCGGGATATGATTGGCACGCAAATCGAGGCAAAACTTAGAGAGAGGGAAGAGTTTGAACAAGAGAAAATGGCTGATTTCGAGTTCTATTTATAGGATGAGGGTCTGGGATTACGCGGGGCGTAATCTCAAATTACGCAGGGCGTACTCAGTACGCGGGGCGTAACTTGGTTACGTGGGGCGTACTTTGACGTCACTGCATGCGTCGATCTGTGGCACTTGAGTATTGGTCAGACAACTTGCATCCGACTGAGTACGCTGGGCGTACTCAAATTACGCTGGGCGTAATTGACTCGTCGAACTTCTAAATTGCGTAACTTTCGCATACGAGCTCCGTTTTCGACGTTCTTTATATCCACGCGAAGGTCAGCCCATACTCTACAACTTTCATTTAGACTCCGTCGGCTAATTTTGACTTTTATTTTTATTATTTATTTTTAGAAAGCCGGGACAGAAAAACTTCGTTATAAATTCATAACTTCTTCGTCTGACACCCGTTCTCGCCTAACTTTTCATCGTTTCGCTAGTAACAACGAGATCTTCGATTCTTATTTAGATTGTTTCGGCTAAAAACCGCTCGATCTCAAATCGAGTATTCGGGCTGCATACTGCTAAGTCGAAACTTAGAAAAATCATAACTTCCTCATACGAAGTCAGATTTGAGCGTTCCTTTTATGCACGCTCTCGGTTTAACGAAATCTACGACTTTCGTTTAGATCGCTAAGGCTAAATATCGCTCTATCTTAAATTCATATTTTACGTCACTCGACGTCGTGCCGGTTCTATCGCTAAGGTTAACCTAGACTATTACATTGCTAAAAATGGCAAGCCCAGAAACACGGGCGTTACATTCTCGATATGAGGCTTGGACGATTTTAAGGTATCCTAACCCTAAAACTCGTCCTCCTTAATATCCATAAGGATTCATAGCCCAAAACACAATTATCATACATTTGACAGTTTGTGCCCCTTTATTCAATTAACCTCTTTAAGTCACCAAATTAATTCTTAATTAATTTATGACTTATATCAATCAAATATTATTATTATTCCTTGAATATATTATTCTCATAATATATTAATTATATCTCTTCTCTCTTTACAAATCACCCTGTCAAGTTGCTATGGTGAAGGCAACGCAAAAGGATCATGCACAACCGGGTCAAGTACTTACCAAATATAGTTACAACCTTAGACACTAATCCGAAAAAAAGGATTCCTAATAATATTTTCACTAAGTTGTAGCGAAAATAATTAAGGAACTATACACTTTGATGTATGACTTCCTTTCTAATGAATGTGTGAGATTAAGCACATGATACCAAATCAACTTTATTAATAATTATAGTAGTTTTAATTATATTTTACATGGTAAAGCATAATTGTTAAATCTTTGTTGAAGTTTTCAAAAGTTGAGATGCAAATCGGTAAGAACCATCTAAAGCTTTAATGATAATAAATGATGAATTAAATTTTACTTGGTATGATTTACTTTCTAATCGATAGAAATATCCTCATTAATCTTTTTAGGATAATACTTCAATCACTATTAATTGTATGATGAATACAAATACCAACTAAATAGTAGATTAAACACTTTTTAAGATATAGTATGGAAAGGCTCCATCCTCATCTTACTAAATGTTTTATGGATTTGAAGCTGATGTTAAACTAAAGCTTCTAAACCCAAAATCTACTAAATACATATTTGTATAACACTCTAAATCTGGCTTAGATTATTATATGCAAAGCCACCAAGAATAAGTCATCTTATTCTTGTGAAAGCTAAGTTAGTAGAAAACAAGCTTCTAATGACAAAGCGAGTGAGAGGTACATGGAACTTGAAGTAGCTCAAGAACCATAACTTCATGGAGTAATAGTTGGCACTAGGTTTTTCACAAGTATTGTTAAAATTGAATAATAGCTATTCACAAACACAAATTGTTTGCATTAGTGGTAGAAATCGTCTATGACTTGAGAAATGTGGAATCTATCATTCATGAGCTTTTATTGATGGTTTATGGAAAATCCATCAAATACAAAGATGCTATGTGATATCTTCAATTTGATAAATATCTTAGAGTCGTGAACATGAGATGAAATTCATGTACGAGAATCAAGTATGGGATTGATTAAAATTTATTCCTATAGTAAGGCTAGAAGGAGTAAACGATTCTTATAGAAAGAATAAATTACATGGATAACCATAAACATTTAAAGCAATACTTGTAGTAAAACGATTCTCTTACACTCATGTCATTGACTGTGATCCTCATCATACTCATGACATTGACTGTGATCAAACCATTTTTCACAAGTAGCTATGATTAGATCAACAAGGATATTATTTGCTATAAATTCATATTCTTAATATGAAATACAGTAAATAGATTTCAAGAAATACCGCTTTTCTTTATAGACATCTATTGGAATATATCTATATAGATTAGCCTGGAGGTTTTCTTAATCCATGTAATCCTAACAAAATGTGTAGAGTTTGAGATCCACTTATGGATATAAAGAAAACATCTAAATGCTATAATCACCATTTTATGTATAACCACATGGTGTGTTTTATATCAAAATGAATAGAACATGTGTGTTTACTAAGAACTAGTGGGAGCATAGTGAAATTCCTAATCTTGTATGAATGAGTCATACTTAATCATTTTAAGTCACATTCTGACTAAGCAAGGTCGTGTTCACCTTGGCTCAGAAAGTGTTTCTAAAATGAAAGACTTAGGAAGGATAAGATACATTCTCGGAATGTAAAATCTATAAGGGATAGATAAAACGAATGTTAAAAATTTCATATCCTTGTACATATATTGGCAATATATTGAAAAGGATCAAGACACAAGATTCTTTTGGAGAGTTCTTGGAATTTTCATATGGCACCATTTGGAGCTAGCCTAAAAAGTTCATAGCTCATAGGCTTGAACTAGATGAAATGATTTATATTCTATTTGCTTGGAAAATGAAGTCATCATTTACGCCATATTATACATAGGACATGGTAGTCGATCATGTTGTAAGCATGTCATAGGATACTAATTAAATACATGGTTAAGTCACTGGATGACTAAGAGAGCATTCTAAGAGTACTTTAGAAGAACTAAAGGAATGTATATGATACAATCAGTTTAGAAATTATATTTATGGAAAGGGCTACACGAGATGTTAATTTCTAAACAGATATAAATAATTATGAATTATAATTGGATTTTGACTTCGTTATGGAATGAAGGGTATGTTTTGTTGGAATGATCTCTATAGCAAAGGGATAACTGATAAAATTACCTTATACACCAATTGTGGCTTTGAGCTTTTTGGGAATTAGGCGTTGATAGAATGGTACAAACATTCGTAAGGTCTTAGGGGCTGTGAAATGTTGTTAGATGTTCACCATTGTCTATATCAGTCTAATATGAGTCTTGCGCAAGTGGGAGATTGAAAGATCTAGTATGCTCAAGAGTCATATTAAAGTGATATTGCTAAATAACATATGATACTAATGTGTCACATTAACAACAACTTCATACAAATGATATTTATTAGAAATCGATTTTAATAAATGTTCAATAAAACTCTTATAATTTGATTGGGAATTATTTATTTCCATGAAATAATTAATTTTCATTAGCAAGTAACATAATACATATCATATGGTATGATTTATAAGTCATGTACAAACTTTTGGACTAGTTGAATCCTTTTGTTTTTTTTCCTAAAAGACAAGGTTTATATTTTATAAAAGAGTTTATAAATGTTTGAATTTCTTTCTTCTTCTTTATGCAATTTTCGAGATATGCATAAAAACAAGTGTATGACTTGTCTAATCATGCTTTAAAGGCATGGGAGACATGATTGTGACAATGGGGACAACTTTTCTTAAAGTGCTAACTATTAATGGTTAATACCTTCACTTTTTGCATATAAATATGAGACTTGCATTTGGCTAGAATTCTCATCCCTCACTTGTTGTAAGTGGCCGAAATCTCTCTTATTTCTCTCACCCTTCTCTTGCAAAAGTGTTAGAAGGTTAGAAGTTACTTGTATTAACTCTCTTAAAGTTCATACTTTGGCGATGAACTTCAAGCTTAAGGGTTTAAGAGTTTTGGACTAGCATCTACATCAAGTTGAGTCATTGTTGGTGTCTCAAAGGTTCAACATTCTTCATCAACTTCCAAGCCTCCCAAGAGGACCCAAACAACTACAAAGGTTGTTACTTCTTCACCTCTTCTTTGGTTGGTTTTAAATCTTTCTATAACTTGAAAGAGGATCATTGGTGGGTATAAAATGTTTATATTATTTCAAAAGTTAAAGTCTTTCGTTGCCATATTTTTCAAGTTTAAGAAACTATTTTTGAACTAAAACCCAACAGTATGGGCCCATGCTACTGAAAGTAGAGGATTCATACTCGAATCAAGGAAGGGTGAGGTGAACCCATGAAACTTGTAGTATGTGAGATCCCTCGAGTTATGATGTGTCTACTGATGCTTGTTATGGTGTATTTTCAATATGATGATGTTATGCACTAGGCCAGTCGGGACTTCACGTGCCAATGAGGGATCAGGATCGAGTTCTTGAGTCGGACAGCTCGACGAGCAGATGAGAGAGTTCATTTCATCTAAGGTCACGTACAGTATTTTAGAACAAACTCCTGTGATCTTCGGGATGGTCAAGGAGGTCATGCGCAGTATTTTACATTGAGATGCAGCCATGATAGGGCCACACACGACGGCTTTCAGGGAGTTCCGACTCGGGACCCCATTACTAGCAGCATGTGGTTGGCTGATGTCACCAATGCCTTCTATACAAGCCGATGTCCCGAGGGGGACAAGGTCCAACTTGCTTCCTGTCTTCTGAAGGACAGAGCATGTGTCTGGTGGGAGGAGGTCGCACATGCCATTGGTGATGACGCAACTTTAGATGTGATGACCTGGAGTGACTTTTCGGCCAAGTTTAGGGATGAGTTTGCACCTGTGATTGAGGTGCAATAGCTTGCTAGGGAGTTGCAGGATGTCTAGCATACGACTGAGACGGTGACTGAGATCACCGCCATGTTTAGGAGAGGGTCCTTCTCATTCCGTAGTATGTGGCATACGAGGAGAAGAAAAAGGACTGGTATCATGAGTTGCTGCAAAGTGATATCCACCAGCTTGTGAGCCGATCAAGCGGTAAGATGTTGGAGGTGATGGGATTTGAGCAATACATCAACCCTATGGTGTACATGCAAACCCTAATAGCTTTTGGATCTAGTTTGTCTAATGAACATGCAATTGAATATCCAGAGCTATAAAACGTAGATGTATCATATAAGAACTGAAATAAGGGTTTGGTAATTACCATTGATTGTTATATTGTAATAACAATCAATTCCTTGCTTTGATTGTCTTCAGAAAGCTTAGTGCCTCAAGTGTTGCACCTCTAATGGAGTCACAAACACCACTAAGAAACTTGGATGAAGAGGATAAGAGAGGAGGTTGCCCAAAACGTCTAGAAACCTTAGATGAAGACTTGTTCACGTTTTTGGGGCTTAAGGGTCCTTTATATACATGTAGGCTATTAGGATTTTCAACTAGGAAACCCTAATTTGACTGCTTAGGCCTTAAGCAGCCCATGGATCCCTTTCTTTAGAGTCATGGACGAAATCTTATGGGCTTCCCCATAAATTTCATCCACTCCATTCTATGGAGTCCATTAGCCCACCCTTGTAATTATCTTATAATTACAATTCCAGTCCCTCAAGTTTAATTAATCTCTTTTGGTCACTAAATTAATTCTTAATTAGTTCTTGACTAATATTAATTAAACAATACAATTTCTCCTTTAATATATTATTCTTATAATATATTAATAAATCATAATGAAACCTTTCTCTCCTTAATTCATCCTACATATTGCTATGGTGAAGGCAACCCAAAAGGCCAATGCTCATAATTGGGTGAAGTACATACCAAAATAGTTATAGACTTAGACACTAATCCAACAAGAGGATATGATTGCGAGGGCGAGAGAGAGAGAGAGGGAGAGAGAGAGAGAGTTGGATTTGGAGATGGAGAAGAAGAGGAAACCCGAGGGGGTTCAATCAAGTAGTGCAATTAGAGGGGAAACAAGCGGTCCCAGTGCCTGATTTTGGGAGCAGTAGGACAGGTGGCGGCACCCACTCCTGCTACCTTGAGGATTACTAATAGCCGCTTGGGCCGGGCGGAGGTGCCAGTGGCGAAGAGCAGAGCCTTCAAGTTGACAGCAGAGGAGCCACGTGCAGCTCTAGATGTGGTGATGGGTATGTATCTTCTCCTTATCTCTTTATTTATATTTATTGTTGCTTATGTTTATGTGTTTCCTTATAGGATCGTTCCTTGTGAATGATATATCTGCTCTGGTATTATTCGATTCGGAGGTTACCCGATCTTTTGTGTTGCTCACACTTAGCAAGTGGTTCGTGGGAGCTCTAGGGGACCTGGACTATCCGATAGACATAGAGATAGCAGACGATAGGACCATTCGAGTTGTGAGGGTTCAACTGTGATGTACAATGCAGTTGTTTGATGAGCAGTTTTCCGTGGATTTAGTACCTATTTCGCTACGAGGGAATAAGGTTAATGGGATGGACTGGTTGAGCCCCAATGGGACAATGATCGACTGCGAGCAGAAACTCGTGTGGTTTCAGACCCCAAGTGGTGGAGGTTTAGTGATTCAAGGCAAGAGGCCATAGGGTGGACCAACTTTATGTTCTACAGCGAGAGCGAGGTGCTACCTTCAGCAATGTTGCGTAGGTTATGTCTCCTATGTTATGGATACCCGGGATAAGGGTAAGGTGACCATGGATGATGTACCGATTGTGTAGGAGTACCCGGACGTGTTCCCAGAAGATTTTCTTGGGATACCTCCGGAGAGACAGGTAGTGTTCAGGATTGACCTAGTCCCTGGTGCGGCTTCGATAGCCAAAGCACCATATCGGTTGGCTCCTCCCAAGATGCAGGAGTTGTCTACACAGCTGCAGGATTTGTTAGAAAAGGGATTTATCAGGCCGAGCAGTTCGCCAAGGGAGCCCCGATCTTGTTTGTGAAGAAGGACGGGTCACATTGGATATGTATAGATTATCGGGAGCTGAATAAGGTAACGGTGAAGAACCGTTATCCCCTCCTGAGGATTGATGACTTCTTTGACTAGCTTCAGGGTGTATCTTGGTTCTCTAAGACTGATTTTCGATCAGGTCATAACCAGATGCGATTCAGGGATGATGACGTGCTGAAGACAGCCTTTCGGACTCGCTATGGTCACTGTGAGTTTGTGCTGATGCCATTTGGGCACACCAATGCTCCTGCCGCATTCATGGACCTCATAAACCGTGTGTGGAGACCGATGTTGTACTGGTCTATGATAGTCTTCATCGATGACATCGTGGTTTACTCTAAGACTTAGGAGTAGCATGAGGAACACCTCAGGAAGGTGCTGGAGACACTGAGGAGGGAGAGACTTTTACCAAAGTTCTCTAAGTGTAAGTTCTGGTTGCATTAGGTGCAATTATTGGGGCACCTTGTCAACCATAAGGGTATTATGGTGCACCTTGTCAACCATAAGGGTATTCTGGTGCATCCGACAAAGATAGAGGTCTCCATCTAAGATTCGGAGTTTTCTTGGTCTAGGGGGTTACTATCAGAGATTCATACATGATTTCTCCAAGATCGATATTCCTCTAACCCGACAGACCAAGAAGTCTGTGACATTCCGCTGGGGGCCTGAGCATCAGGAAGCCTTCGAGACACTCAGACAGTGGTTATGCGAGACACCGATTCTGACCTTGCTAGAGGACGTAGACGACTTTGTTGTCTACTATGCCACCTCGATCATGAGCATGGGTGCAATGTTGATTCAGTGGGGTCACGTGATAGCATACGCTTCAAGGCAGTTGAAGCCTCATGAGGGAAGCTACCCGACATACAATTTGAAGCTATGGGCTGCAGTTTTCGCCCTCAAGAGTTGGCGGCATTACCTCTATGGGGTCCGTTGTACCGTTTACACGGAACATAAGAGTTTGAGGTACCTTATGGATCAGTCGAATCTGAACATGAGGTAGCGTCGGTGGTTAGATGTCGTCAAGGATTACAACTGTGAGATCCTGTATCACCTAGGCAAGGACAATGTGGTGGCCGATGCTCTTAGATGCAAGGCAGTGGCGGCACCAATACAAGAAATATGTCTGAGGATGGTAATGGTTACTCCGTTGCTGGAGCGAATTATAGAGGCGCAACTCTAGGGTATGAAGGAGGAGCGCTAGAAGTGTGAGCGGATCATAAGCCAGGTGGCCTCATTTGGTTATGACAGCCGTGAGTTGTGGACCTTGCATGGGAGGGTTTGGCTTCCACATTGGGGCGGTGTACGCCAGGTTCTGATGGATGAGGATCACAAGCCGAGGTTCTCCATCCATCTCAGGGTGACGAAGATGTATCAGGATCTTCGCCCTTATTATTAGTGGCCCTGCATGAAGCGGGACGTAGCATGGTACGCAGAGCGGTGCTTCACTTGCAAGAAAGTCAAGGCCAAACACCAGTGACCACAAAGTAAGATGCATCCATTAGATATTCCTGTGTAGAAATCGAAAGATATCACTATAGATTTCATCATGAAGCTTCCGAGAACCGCACGTGGAGTAGATCCGATATGGGTCATCGTGGACCGGTTGACCAAGAGTGCTAATTTCATCCCGATCCAGGAGAGCATATCGGGTGATAAGTTGGCCGAGATCTACATACGTGAGGTAATGGCACCACATGGAGTGCCTGTTTCGGTTGTGTCAGACCGAGATGTTCGGTTCACTTCCAGATTTTGGAAGAGGTTTCACGAAGAGATGGATACTTGTCTTCACCTCAGTACTGCTTTCCACCCTCAGACTGACGGGCAGACTGAGAGGACGATTCAAACTCTAGAGGATATGCTGCATGCGTCTGTATTGGATTTTGGAGGCAGTTGGGATACATGTCTTCCATTAGCAGAATTTTCGTATAACAACAGCTACCACGCTATCATCGATCGACCTCCCTTTGAGACGATCGACGGGAGGAAGTGTAGGACCCCAATCTGTTGGGGCGAACTCGATCAGAGATTCATGGGGAGTATGGAGGTAGTACTCAAGACTACTGAGAAGATCCAGTAGGTCCGGAGCAGGCTCCAAACTACTCAGAGTCATCAGAAAAACTATGCCAACAAGCACCAGTTAGACTTTAAGTTTTAGGTAGGAGACATGGTTCTCCTGAAGGTGTCACCATGGGAAGGTGCCATCCGGTTTTGGAAGCGGGACAAGCTGGGCCACAGGTACATTGGTTCGTTCAATGTTTTGGCTCGGGTGGGCCGGGTTGCTTACTGTTTGGATCTTCCAGCAGAGCTCAGCCAGATCCTTAGAACTTTTCATGTCTCCCAACTATAGAAGTGCTTAGTGGATGACTCCACAGTTGTGCCTTTAGAGGATATACAGGTTGATATCAGCATGAACTACATCGAGAGACCAGTAGCTATTCTCGACAAGAAGACAAAGGAGCTGAGGAACAAGAGGGTGAAGCTGGTGAAGGTGGAGTGGCAGTACCGCAAGGGCTCAGATTGGACTTGGGAGCCTGAGGAGGAGAGGAGGGAGCACTACCCGAAGTTGTATTCAACGCAGTAGACTTCGAGGACGAAGTCCAAGACAAGTGGCAGAGAATTGTAACGCCTAGTTCCTCGTATGTATTTAATTAAATATTTATTCATTTTTGTGTAGAAACTCGATGAGTTGGATGCCCCAAACTCGTCAAGTAGGAATGGAAATTGGACGCGGGAGTGTAAAGCCTACTAGATGGGTTAAGATCCTCAAATCGACGAGTAGGAGTGGCAGAGTGAAACCCTAATTTTCAGGATTTTGCACCCTATTTAAACACCTTAACCTCCAAATTTTGACCTCATTTACAGCCTCCAAGTCCCAAACCCTAGATCTCGAAACCCTAATGCATTGTGTGAGCTTGTGAGTCACTTTTGAGAGAAATCTGGTGTGTGTGAAGGTTGTGGAAGAAGGAGAAGCTTGAGGACTCAAGAATGAGATATTAGATCCAGCAACTTCATTTCATTCTCAGCATTTTCTGGTAAGAAAGTCTCAAACTTTCTTAATGATTTCTTGTATCTCTTGTCTATCACTTTTATTGGGTTTTTGGTCCAAATACTTTGATCCTTAGGAGATGGATGTTCCAAGTGAGTATACCTTGAAGGGATTTCATGGCATAATGGTGCAAACTTTATGGCCATTGAAGCCCCATGCAAGCTTTAGGGTTTCATTTTGGCCTTTTAAGCTGCAAAAGGCCATGAATGGAGAGAAAGTCAGAGACTTTACGTGTTCATGTAGTGTCTAGGGCCTGGATCTCAGTTTATATGCTTTGGCTTGAAGTTTTAATGGCTTTTGGATCAAGATCTAGGTCTTAAAGAGTTAGGGTTTGAGCTAAACCCATTAAGGAAGGGTTTTAGTGGGCAAAGTTGGAAACTTTACCCTTAAAAGGACATTTCTAGTGTGTATATGAAGTATGGAGATTTGATCTGAAAGATAGGGGCTTAATCTATTAACATGGCTTAACAGACTAAAGAACTGGTTGAGTCTATAGAGGAGCTCGACGATTTGGGTCGAATTGCCCCGCCCGTATAAGGAAAAACTCGACGAGTGGAATTGGATAGTCCCAATTCTGATGATAGGAGAAACTCGATGAGTTCGTGAAGAACTCGACGAGTTGGATCGCGATTTCAGGGTTTCCGATTTATGGAAATCGGCGAGTTGATGGGTAAACTCGGCGAGTTGAGTCAACCAAGAATGTTGACTTTGACTAGGGTAAAATGGTCATTTTAACATAAGAAGGATTTTTGGATTTGACTAGGTTGTTATTTTGATGATGATAGTCGGGGAGTTGTTGGAGCAGCCGTTAGAGATTCCTTACCGTGAGATTTTGCAATTGGCTTTGCGAGCTGAGTTTCCTCCTTTATAAGTGGGTCCAAGTTACCAATGTCGGCCCGTATATGAATGCTAGTATGTTTCGGGCTTAGGCCCGATGCCGGGGATAGCCCGATGTAAGTTTATATGTTTCTGGACTTCGGTCCGATACCAGGGAAAGCTCGATGAATGTTTTTATGTTGGATTTCTTTGTGATTCTTGCATGTGCTTTTTTATATCATCCGGGCTTCGGTCTGATACTGGGGTAAGCCCCAAGAATGCTTATATGTTATATGTTTCTGTATTTCTCCAAGATCGTTGTTCCTCTGACCCGACTGACCAAGAAGTCGGTGACATTCCGTTGGGGGCCTGAGCAACAGGAAGCCTTCGAGACTCTCAGACAGTTGTTATGCGAGACACCGATTCTGACATTGCCAGAGGGCATCAACGACTTTGTGGTTTACTGTGACGCCTCGATCACGAGCATGGGTGCAATGTTGATTCAACAGGGTCACATGATGGCATACGCTTCAATGTAGTTGAAGCCTCATGAGGCGAATTACTCGACGTACGAGTTCAAGCCACGAGATGTAGTTTTTGCCCTCAAGATTTGGAGCCATTACCTCAATGGGGTCGGTTATACCTTTTACACGGACCACAGAAGTTTGAGGTACCTCATGGATATACTGAATCTGAACATGAGGTAGCGTTAGTGGTTAGATGTGGTGAAGGATTACAACTGTGAGATCCTTTATCACCTAGGGAAGGCCAATATGGTGGTCGATGCTCTTAGCCGCAAGGCAGTGGCAGCACCGATACAAGACATATGTCTGAGGATGACAGTGGTTACTCCGTTGCTGGACCGAATTACAGAGGCGCAACTCTAGGGTATGAAGGAGGAGCTCTGGAAGTTTGACCAGGGGTAAAATGGTCATTTTACCCTAAGAAGGATTTTTGGATTTGACTAAGTGTTATTGTGATAATAATAGTCAAGGAGTCATTGGAGCAGCCGTTACAGATTCCTTATCGTGAGATTTTACAATCAGCTTTGCGAGGTGAGTTTCCTCCTTTATAAGCGGGTCCAAGGCACCAATGTCGGCCCGTATATATATGCTAATATGTTTCGGGCTTAGGTTCGATGTCAGGGATAGCCCGATGTAGGTTTATATGTTTCCGAACTTCGGTCCGATGTCGGGGAAAGCCCGACGAACGTTTGTATACTAGATGTCTTTGTTATTCTTGCATGTGCTTGTTTATATGATCCGGGCTTCGGTCCGATGTTGGGGTAAGCCCGTGGAATACTTATATGTTATATGTTTCCGGATTTCAGTCTGATGTCGGGCGGGACCCGAGGAATGTTTATATTTTATGTGTTTATGTTATATGCATTGTTGATACGTTTATATGTATACCAGACTTCAGTCCGATGTCAGGTGGGCCCAATACCAGACTTGTCCGATGTCGGGCGGGGCCCGATGTAGTAGGCAAGGCCTAATGTATGTTATTATGTGCTTATATGATTATGTGTATGGCATGTGGTAGTTTGAGGAGACTTAGTAAGCTTCGTGCTTATAGTTTTCAGTTTTGGTTTCAGGTACTTCGGGTAGTAAGGGGAAGAGTTTGGGATGATTGTAGTGTCCGCACAATTTATTTACCCTGGGATGTTTATATTCTGATATATTTGACAAATGTTTATAATATTTTGAGATACACGACTTATGATTTTTATGTGATGTTTGATAACTATGGTTTTCTTAATGATTTAAAATGAAATTTTTGGACCGTATTTTTGAGATGTTTCAGAGATGAAATGTCTATTTGTCTAAAAGAAGCTTATACATTTGGTTGTGAGATGAAATTGTTGGAGACGTTTGCCATGTAGTGATCGGCGATGACCTTCTACCGATTGGTTGCGAGATGAAATGTCTATTAATCTAAAAAAACTTATACATTTGGTTGATGTATAGTTTGTTGGTTCGCTCCATTTTAACGAGTTCACTAATCTTTATTCTATATATGTGAAAATAGGAAACACATAAAATTAATAAATACCAAGTTGAACCGGCAATTGAATACAAAACATATCATCAAACCTATTCAACTAATTAAACAACTTATTTTTAAAAAATTATCCAAACACATTTTTGCATAGCCTTTAATTTATCTTCGCATATCATATTGTAGTATTTATTATATATTGTTATTCGTTTAATCAAATGGTTGATTCTTCAAATATCCTTTTTCCATTGAAAATCTTTTTTTTATCGTTTTAAATATTTAATTCATATATAATTATTTTTAATATGTTCTTTGTCCAAAAAACTTGTTTTAATATAAAGCTCCAATACAAACAAAATTGTAGGTTTTAACTTTTAGTTTACTCGTATTTCCAAAAGGTAATTTCCAACCTCCACAATGACATTCTTCCATCAGAGACGGTCTATTGTCAAATAAATTCCAAATTTAATTATTTTTAATTAAAACCCACAAAACAACTTAGGTACTTATAATACTTCCTACATGTTTTAGATAAAAATTCAAATTAGATTATAATATTTCCTGCTTGTGAGAAAAAAAAATACTTATACTTAGTCACATGCTTGAAAAATATTAAATGATTCAACACAGAAGCCTAACATGGTGGTGTTTTCCAAATAAACCTCAACTAGTAGATTATATCGGGTAAACTCATAATTTGTGTAATACTTAAAATTTTCTGACATTTATACTGGTTATTAACTTTCATATTATAATCTATTCAAAAATTAAATTTTCTTCGTACTTTTTATTGTTATTTATCATCGTACCAATATAAAATGGTGACAATTTTATATTTTGATAAAATCTCTATTCTAATAAATAAATATTTTTTATCACATGTTACACTCTCATTCATTTGTCAAATGTTATTTTGTGGTTTTTTTAAATTAATTTTTTTTCCACATGTTATTTTATGGTTTTTTTTTGTTTTATTAAATTATATATAGTATTAAGTTACAACTCGTGGAAACAACGAGTAATTAATATCAAGATATAGGTAAAGTAAGATGCTAATTTGAGAAACAAACAAAAGTAAATGGCTATATTTCTTATTTTCTCCTCTGTTAGGATACATGGATAAAATAGGATCTAACTAAAATGAGGAATTAGTAGATAATAATACATTTGGAATTGTATTTTAATTGCTAATTGTAATGCCCGGGCTTGGTTCTTATTCCAAATCAAGAAAAAAAAATTAGTGAAGAAATGACTTTTATATCAAATGAAAATCTTGTCAAATTAACTTACAAAGACTGACAAGAGGAAGAGACATGAGGATCGCCCCTGCATCCCAATGGACCACGCAACAAAAGGTGTCATCCTTTTGACTAAAGCTGTAGGAAATTGTTTAACAAAATATAACAATAATAACACCAAATCCTAAAACAACCATCAAAAAGTGCAGTGATAAAATTCTATGGTTGTGGCTTCATAGCTACAATTTCTTATGTTTTTGTCAAGTTTCTTTATTCTAGTTGCACCAGGCATGAGATACATGCTAATGTGTTGTATCTTTTCCTTTTTCACCATTTGAAGCCCCTACAAAAACCGTAGTTGGTTCCAGATTATTAACTTGCAGATTTTCTTAACACTTCAAACTAAAGCAAGAAACTTATAAATTTCATGATTTTAGAGATTAAGGAACTTATTATCTTGAAGAGATATGAGGCATAAACCCTATATATAGATGATTTTTAGCTAAATGAGCTGATCAAGGAATCAAGTTATAGAAGGAAGGATTCGTTGTATGGTAGTAAGCTTAAAGCTCATGTATGATTTTGCAATTTGTAAACAGAGGTTCAAAAAATTAAAATAGCCGACATTAAAAAATTGATATTAGTCGTTTTTTCTCCCTATGTATCTGAAAAGGCATATAGAGGTTCAAAAATTGATATGTTTATGTCGAACACCTTCTTGTGAATCAATAAGGATGAACCAAATCTGGACAAAGAAAAGTGAAGAATTGTGTAAAGAAACGGACTAAAAGGTTGAAATAAGGAAATAAGATAACAAAATGCCCAATTTGAAAAACAACTTATTTTCAACTAAACTATCTTTACATCACACAAAAGATGACTATTGCTTCATCCTCATCAAGAGGTAATTGTTATTGGTGGGTCTAATGATGGTGGTTTAATAGTCATGAGTTAGTGTAAAGATAAAAAATAGGACTCTAGGTTTTCGTTTATGAACTTGCAAAGTTTCCAAATTTGGTATTGGTTATCAAAATTGTGGTTGTTGATATATTAGGATCAAAAACTGATTACAAGGATCCTTTTATGAGAGAAGGAAGTAGATAAAAAGATCGTACCAAGGAAGTACCAAGCATGTTGTTGATGATCTAACTGAAGAAAACGAACTGAGTCTTTCACTTTCTTCCTCAAGCCCAAATATAGTAGACAATTATGCAAGAATCACAAACATAAAACGGAAATTAATCTTCCAAACACCCAAAACCAAAACCGATGGTTAAACCATCCAACAAAAGATGAGCGGTGATTTCTAGAGAAACGTATATAGGAATCGAAGGTTTATTTTAAATTTGAATTGATATCTAGTTTCAAAAATCAAGAATGCCAAATTAGAGAAAATAGAGGCGTGATTTAGGGAGTAAACGGATGAGTAGACATCGTTTAGGGGTTTTAAAAGCTGAAGGGTAAATTAGATGCTTTACTTTGAAATTTTTATAGATGGAGAATATGCCATATACGATTAAAAGAGTCTTTTATTATCATAGAGTTTCAAATGTAATAATTACAACAAATGTAATAATAAATATATATAAATTTCATTAATGGATTTTCCTTCTAAAAGAGTCTTTTATTATCATGTCATTTGCCAACATATTAATTATCCATTTCAAATTTCAAATTTTAAATTTCTCAACTTTACATTAAATTTTAAATTTCAATATTAAATTTTTTTCACTTTAATTATATTAAATTAATAACATTAGAATAAAAAATAAAATAAAATTAATATAGAATATAAGTTGATATAATTTCACCTATTTATTTAAATCAACTATTATAATTTTATATAACAAAAAAAATCTCTTAACTAATAATTTATTTAAAATAATTGATTAAAAATTTTGATTTTTAATATGAAAGTTTAATTAATTTTATAACCGTGGTTCTCACGGGTTATAAACTGGTTTAAAAGATAAAAAATTAAAAAAAAAATTAAAAAAAATTCAATTTTAATAATTCATTATCTTTCTTATTTTCTTATAAATTCAAAGTTTTCAAATATTTTGTTCTTTATATTTAATTTATTCTTTTAAATAAACTCATGTAATACATGGGTCTCACAACTAGTTAACTATATTTGAACACTTGTCATGATTTCAAATGGATAGGAAGATAATTATGAAGAAAATTTTGTGGATATTTAACTTATCTTAACTAAAACTATTATAAATAGAGTTCGTTTTAGAATATTTAACGAGAAAATTTATTCGTTTACTTTTTAAGGTTATGTTTGGCGGACTGACTAAAAAGCTAGTTGTTAGCTGAAAAGCTAGCTGATGGCTAAAAAGCTAGCTATTAAATAAAAAGCTAACTGATAGCTGAAAAGCAAGCTGATAAAAAATAATGTTTGATAAAACTAGCTGAGAAGCTAGCTGAAATATATAAAATTACATAAAAGGACATGTAAGAATATGTGTTTCTATAATTAATTAAGGGGTGTATTTGGAGAATTTTAAAAAAGCTCCTAAAAAGCTAGTCTAAGTAGCTTTTCAAAAAGCTAGCTTATAAGCTACTTTTTGGCTTACCAAACACGACAATATAAAAAAGCTCGAAAAAAAGCTAGCTTATCAGCTAACTGTGGCGCGCCAAACACAGCCTAAGTTAAAATCTTAAAATGATGAAAACTGATGACAAAATGGATAACTACAAATGAGTAATCCCATCTTAGGATGATAGGAGTGGTTCCTCTTAAATACATTTAACCAACTGTCACATCAATTTTTCTCTTTCTCTTCGAACTTTCTGATGCTCACAGGCGGGAGCAAACGTCGGTAGGGTTTCTCCCTTTAGGGGTAATCAGTCTCAAATGACATCGAGATGGATGGAAGACGGGGGTTGGTCAAATCACAGAAAAGCTTCTAATAACACTATGGTTAAGCGTAGCATCCATACTCAAAGGAATTCTCAGGTAAGTTTTGAAGTCAGTTCATTCTATGTTACTTATTTTCCTGATTCGGTTTAAGTCCATGATATGTGGAGAGTTTGTGCCCGTTTAGGCAAATTTGTGGATATGTTTATTTCTAAAAAGTTATCGTGCATGGGCAAACATTTTGGATTCGTAAGATATTCAAGAGTACGTAATATTGACCATATGATTTAGCAGCTTTGTGATGTTTGATATGGATTTCAAAAACCATATGCTTCTACCCCACGTTTCTAACAAGAAGGAAACAATCCGTCTCATCAAGTTGTTAATTCCAAAGAGAAAAAACAAGATGTTCCAGTGGAGGAGATTACTGATCTAATTTCTAGGGATTTCATAATGGAAAATAAGAAATGTGCTTGTCTAGATAAGGCTAGAGATTATCCTACCTTTCCTAATCTTCGTTTGCTTTTCTAAGATGAAGGTTTTGATATGAGTTATGTGGGTGTCTTATAGATTATGATTGAATTTAAATCTAAAGATGCTAGTAAAAATTCATGGGTAGTGATGTCATGGATCATTGACTATTGGAAAAACGTGCATGGGACCATAAATTTGTCCCGTTAGAACGTATTGACTGGCTTGAGATTGAAGGTTTGCCTATATGTGTTCTTGGAGCAAGGATTCTTTAAAAAAATCATTCCTAAGTTGGGTGTAATAGCCCAATTAGATGATTCTCTTAGGGAAGATGTTTACAAGAACCGAATATGTGTTTTGACTACTCTTCAGAATATTATTTATGATGCGGTTAGTGTCCGGGTGGATGGAATTTTGTTTAAAGTTAGATTTAATGAAGCTCCAGGTTGGACTCCTTTTATCTGTGATGTTCATCAAGAGAACCTTGACGGTAGTTAGATCAAGGATAATCTAGATAATGGTGAAGGTAACTATTCCTTGAGTGGACATGAAGATATCTCATCAGATCCGTCTGGTATTTATGACACAATGGAGAAAATGAAAGCATAAGAGGTTAAAAATAATATTCCTATGGGTTATAGTTGGCGTTCCGGTAAGCAATTAACAAAACCAATGCATGACACCAAGGGGAAATATGGGAAAGAAACTCCCTCCGTATCATGTTGTATCGATCACCTTACCCCCTGTAGGAGCGTCCACTGCCATTGTTTCAGTAGTGGTAGTGGATGCTGAAACAAACCCCTATTTTGGAAGCAAGTCTGTCAACTGGTTCTTATAAGTTGTCTATAGTTGCTGCTACGATTTTTGTTCCTGCCCAACATGAATTTTCTGGCCCACATGATGCGACAAATTTTGGAAAGGGATTGGTTTCGGTTGGTTTCACCGGAGGTTACGCTCGTATGTCGGGAATTGAAACATTGGGAGATTTACTATCACACCCTCCATGTTTCTCAAATAGAATATTTAGGGGAAATGAAACGAACTTAGATGGCTCGATTAATAGACAAACTTTTTTTAATGAAACATACAGAACTATGGAAGTAGGAAAGAAGGTTAGGTACAATATTAATGGGGAATTTTAATGAAGTACAGGATGAGTCGGAAAGATTGGGTTTTCGGTTTCACCCTACCCCAGCTAGCATTTGTAATTAGTTCATTGGTCAATTTGATTTTGTTGATGTTCCATTGGGTGGTCCACGGTTTACTTGGAGTGATAAGTAGGGGTCGAAGTTCAATAGATTGGATTGGTTCTTGGTCTCAGATGGTATAATGACATCGTTCCCTCATCTCACAGGGATAGTTCTAGAGAAAAAGATTTCATATCATCGTCCTATTCTTTTGATGGAGCATTGTGTTGACTATGGGCCATCTTCTTTTCGCTTATTTCATTCTTGGTTTGCTTTGGATGGTTTTGATGACACAATCTGCGATTCTTGGGGTACTATCTTTTGATAGGGGTTTTTGATAATTCTTGGGTTATTTTTAAGAAGAAACTTCAACTTCCTAAATCTAATCTTCGGGCTTGGAATTCTAGCGCTTGAGACTGGTTGACTACCAAGTCAAAGTTATTACATGATAAGATTGATTCGATTGATGCTACTCTTATGCTAGATGATGGCACCACTGATCTTAGAGAATAGAGAGTTTTGGTCCTCAAACGATTGACAGATTTGGATCACCTTTTTAAGGTTAATCTCGCCGAAAAGCCGAAAGTTTAGTGGGGTATAGAGGTGGATGAGAATTTAGGTTTCTTTCATGGAACTATTAATTAGAAGAGGTGGTAGTTAGCTATTAGTGGTGTTCTGATTAATGGTCTTTTGGGTTGATGACTTAGGAAGGGTTAAGAATTAATTCCTACAGTTCTATAAAAATCTATTATCTAGGAAGAGAGGTATACATCCTAATACTAATGCTGATTTGTTTTCTAGGATTTCGGAGGATCAAGTTCAGTTTCTTCAGGCTCCTTTTATTCGTGATGAGATTAAAATGGATGTGTAGGACCGTGGTTCAGACAAGGCTCCGAGCCCAGATAGTTTTTCTTTTATCTTTTTGAGGAAATACATGGATTTTATTATTGATGATGTGGTAGCTTTTGTTCATCATTCTTACAACCGTAATTCGATTCTAAAGGGATGCAATGGCTCTTTCTTTACTGTTATTCCCAATGTTTGTGACCCGAAGACAATTAGATATTATAGGCCTATTAGTCTAATAGGTTGACAATATAAGATTATTAGTAAATTATAAGCTAATAGGTTGCTGGAGGTTATTACTTCTATTGTTAGCTTGGAGTACTCTGCCTTTGTTAAAGGTTGACAAATTTTAGATGGGCCGTTTCTCATAAATGAGGTGGTATCTTGGAGTAAGTCTTCAAAAAATCCACTTATGATTTTTAAAGTGGATTTTGAAAAGGATTATGATTCTTTGTCATGGGAATACCTGTTGGGAATCATGAAAATGCTTTGGTTCGATTTGGTGTTACTGGATCATGAAACTGCTGAGAATGGTTACGGCTTCGGTTTAGTTAATGGGTCGCCTACTAGTGAATTACAGATTCAGAGAAGTTTGAGCCAAGGGGACCCCTTGTCTCATTTCTTGTTTATCCTGGCGATGGAGGTTCTCCATGTATCTTTTTATAAAGCTCATCTAGCAAAGAAGTACCATGCAAATTACTATTAGTGGGATTGATATGTCACATCTCTTCTATGCAGATGATGTCGTTTTGCTCTCCCTTTGGGATCTTGAGAGTGCTAATTGCATTATTCGTATCCTTTGTTGTTTTTATCTAGCATCGGGTCTTTAAATCAATGTATATAAAACTAAATTGATTTCAGCGGGTGTTCCTTATTCTCAAGTGGAGGGGGTGGCTTGTAGATTAGGTTGTGCCCCATACTATCTTGCTTTTGTTCATTTGGGAGTACCCGTAGCTCATAATATGTCTCGAGTCTCAACTTGGTCTTCAATTTTAGATCGGTTTCAAACTAGATTATCGGGTTGGAAGGCCAAGTGTCATTCCTTTAGTGGAAAATTTACCTTGATTAAGTCGGTTATTGGGATTTTGGGTAGTCATCTGATGCCTATCTTTTCGGCTCCGATCTTTGCCCTCAATTCGTTGGAGGCTCTTCGAGCTAGGTTTTGTTAGGGTGTAAAGTTGGACGAAAGAAAAATGCATTGGGTCTGTTAGGATAGAATTTTAGCCAATATAAAAGAGGGTGGTCATGGAGTTGGTGTTGGATAAGGTGTTTAAGTCCATAACTGTATTTGGTATGTACTTCACCCGACCCGACATTGTCCATTTGGGTTTCATGCCATCATGCATTTGGATAGACTTAATGATCGAAATAACACTTGTGGTTTATTAATATATTATAAGTTCTAATATATTAATAATATTATTTAAATAGTATTGATCAAGCATTAATTTGGAATTAATTAAGTGATCAAAAGATAAGTAATTAAACATATGGGTTGATTATGTAAATCATCCATAACTTGTATAGTGGGCTAAAGGCTCCATGTATTATCAAGTTGGGTTAAACCCATAGGATGCTCCACGGATGATCCATGGGAGTAATAAACCCATGGGTCATGGAAATGAAGAGTCATGCCACATTAGGGTTTACATGGAGTAACCCTAGATGTAACACACTTTATAAAGAACATGATGCACACCAAAATCGGTTACACTAAGAACAAGTGAGGTATAGCTGACTTTGCACGTGTTATACATTCTCTCAAGGTTATTACAAAGCATTTGGTGTTGTGTGAAATATTTGAGGAATCACACTTGGGGTGCTAGGCTCTCAAGGTTTTCAAGGAATCAAATTAACTACAAGGTATGTAATTCTAGCCATCTTTTAGATTAAAAGATCCCCATGTATGCTTGATAGGATTATGAACCTTAGAAATCATATTTTGAATGTCTTTTAGACAAACATAGATCCAAGGTTTTCTAGGGTTGCATGTACACTTAGGGGTGTTAGAATGCTAATAACCCATCAATGGTATCAGAGCCTAGGCTTGTTTGTTAAATACTTGATGCAAACTTGTTTTTCAAAAGCCAAAAAAACAGACAAGAAAACTCGACGAGTTTATGTGTTAATGCATGAACTCGACGAGTTCCTTGATGAACTCGACGATTTTGTCATCCAGTGAGCAGTTTTTGGAGCTTTGCTGCTAGAAATGGACTAGAAACATTACCCTAAACTGTTTTGGTGTTATAAAACTTGTTTTAGATGGTGTAATGGTTATGCTAATCCATTTTCGATAGCAATTTTCAAAATTTCAAGTTTCACATGGTTAAGTTTATGATTCTTGAAATTGTTGATATGCATGTTCATGAACTTATGAGTTTAGAAGATCATAGGAATTATTTGTAACTTTCTTGTTAGTTTAGTTCTTGATCATTATGTGTTGTAATGGAATCCATAATTTGTCCTCAAGCTATGGATTACCAAAAGTCACACTTTTAAAGTCCATTATTAAACACATAGGTTACATAAAATGAAAAGTCTCTCATTTTATTAATCCATTAACTCATAAGTTATGAAAGATGAAAAGTTTTGAAAGTTACAAAACTTGCCCTCAAGTTTTGGAACATGTAAAGTCATCTCTCTTGATCGGTGGAGGGTCGTTACCCAAACGGGTAGGACAAGGACTTGTAAATTCTCATTAAAAGTATGATGAATATTATAAAGTAACTAAATGTTTTATTAAATTCCCAATCTTATTTACTTTAGGAAAATGTGAATAAGGTGTTAATCCATGAAATTACACTTTAAACTTTGTTTTAGTCGTTAGTGGAGTGTGTGTGGTTAACCGGCACACTAACCTGGAGTTAACAAGGTAGGTAAAGGGTGACTTAAAGTTTATTATAGGTTGGTGGAGCACATGTGGTTAACCGGCACATCGATTGAGTGGTAAACTTTGTGGGTACCAAGTAATTTGCATGGTTACTTCACACCTCGTTTTGTGATCCTTGGTATCCCAGTCACAAAACTTGGTGGGCACACTCGAGATTGAAACATGCCTTTGAAAAGTTCATTGAATCTCAAAAGAATCTAAGAATTTATAAGAACCAATTAAAACCTAATAATTTATATGTCGGTTTTTGGTGGAAATTGGTGAATCGTCATTCACCTACCTTTCATATATGTTATAGCTTAGATTACGACATACCTCTTCTATGTTATGATATATTGTGATTGGATCCTAGCCTTAATATTACATTTGGGTTTTTTTTATTAAGGACTATCTTTATATCTAAACTAAACTTGTTCTTTTTTTTAGATGTCTTCCAACAACACTGTTGCTAGCTCAAACCCTACTGGCTCCTTTTCCCTCATGAACCTATGTGGGAGGGTCATCTTCGATGGTTCCAAATTTATGTGTGCGGAACATCAGGATGGTGACTTGCTACGAGGACAAGGAATATGTCCTCGATAACGAGCTAAAGGAGATCGATGATTCCACTCCTACACCCCAGGAGATCGCTAACTTCCGGACACATGAAAGAGATGCCACCAAAGTGGCATGCATCATGATGGCCACCATGACATCTGAACTCCAAAAGTCCTATGAGGATTACTACCCTTTTGAGATGAACCAAGATATGATGGAAAGATACCATCAGAGTGCTCATCAAGAGCGGTATGAAATATTCTCCTTCGTTATAACAACCAGGATGAAGGATGGAGAATCTGTCACGAGCCACATGCAGAAAATGAAAGCTATGTGGATCGGTTGCTAAAGCTCAATGTGAACTTTCCCGGGGAGCTTGAAAAAGATATCATTTTGCACTCCTTACCCTCAGGTTATGATCAATTCTGCATGACATACCACATGAATAAGGAAGAAGTCACACTCAGCAAACTTCAAGGACTCCTAAAGACCGCAAAAACAAGTCTTAAAGGTAAGTCGGTTGTTAACACTACCACTCCTACCACTCCAAACTCCGCCCCTATCCTGGCAATCGGGAAAGGTAGAGGGAAGAAGAGGAAGAGCCCTTCGAAGGGTACCAAGGGTAAGACCCTTGATGGCTCCTCTTCAAGTGGAACCAAGAAAGTTTTTGTCACTCCTTCTGACCCAAATGAGGCTGAATGCTTCTATTGCCATGAAAAGTCGCATTGGAAGAGGAACTGCCCAAAGTACCAACAAGATCTGAAGGATGGGAAAGTCAAACCCAACCATGCAGGTATTTACACTATTCTATCTAATAACTCACCCTATTCTAACTCTTGGGTCCTTCATACCGGTTGTGGTATTCATATTTGTTCTGATTTGCAGGGACTAAGAAGAAGTGAGAATGTGGAGCATGGAAAGATAAACTTGATCATAGGGAATAGGAAAGCTTCACCTGTCACCAAGATTTGAGTTTATTCTTTGTTGCTAAGTAGTGGGTTTACTTTAGATTTGAATAAATGTTGTTATTCGCCAGAAATGGCAAAAAATATTATTTCCTTTCATGCTTTGTACAAACAAGGGCTTACCTTTTCTTTTGATAATGAAATTGGTGGAATAAATGCTTTCTTTAATAATGTTATTTTTTTTAAATCATTATCTTGTGATCGTGTGTATGAAGCTGTATCTGTTGTAGATAATCTATGAAATAATGTGTTGTGTATTGATTCTTTTGATAATAATAACTTGGATAAAGCATCCTTATGGCATTGTCGTCTTCGACATGTGAGCAAGAAACGCATAGGCCAACTCCAAAAGGATGGAGTCTTGGAGTCATTTGACCTAAAGTCAGATGATAGTTGTGAATCATGCTTACTTGGAAAAATGACAAAGTCACCCTTCTCTGGTTCTTGTGCTAGGGGTGAAGGTTTGTTGGATCTAGTGCACACAGATGTGTGTAAACCCTTCAAATCTGCCACAAGGGATGTTAATCGTTATTATCTGACTTTTACTGATGATTATAGCAAATATGGATATGTCTATTTAATCATGCATAAGTCAGAAACTTTTGAAAGGTTTAAAGAGTTTAAAGATGATGTTAAGAATCAATTAGGCATGAACATTAAGATGCTTCGAGCTGATCATTGTGGTGAGTATCTTAGTACAGAGTTCCTCGACTATCTTAAGGAATGTAGGATTATCTCACAATTGACACCTCCTAGGACACCACAGTTGAATGGTGTTGCTGAGAGGCGTAATCGAAACTTGTTGGATATGGTTCGTTCCATGATGAGTCGAGCTTCGCTACGAATCTCATTTTGGGGGTATACCTTAGAGACTGCTGCCCATATCCTTAATCTGGTCCCTACAAAGAAAGTTGCCAAAACTCCTCATGAGATGTGGACTGGTAAAGTTCCCAAACTAGACCACATCAAGATTTGGGGTTATCCACATCAATATTTTGGGATGTGAGGATTTCGTGAGGCGCGAGACTCATGATTAGCTCGAACCTCGAAGTAAGAGATGGATTTTTATCGGCTACCCACATAAATCCTTTCGTTACCTCTTCTACAGACCTAGTGACAATGTGGTCTTTGTAGCAAGGAAGGGTGTGTTTCGAGAGATAGATTTCATAAGCCAAGGAAACAATGGGAGGCAAATTAACCTTGAAGAAATTCAAGAGTCAAGTGGTGAAGGAACTTCAAACCCTAGCACTCAACCTGAGGAGGGAACTCATGTTGAGCCAATTGACAAGTTTGTACCTCTGAGGCATTCCACAAGGGTTAGGAATGCACATAAGCATTATTATGTTTTCCATATTACTGCGGAAGGTGAGACACTTAACACTGATGCAACATCAGTAAGTCTTGATGAACCTAACAGTTACACGGAAGCCATGGCAGGCCCCGAGTCTGCGAGGCAATGGACAATGAGATACAGTCTATGTATGACAATCAAGTATGGAACTTGGTTGACAATGTACTAGGTCGTAAGACAGTTTGGTGCAAATGGATCTTCAAGAAAAAGACCGACATGGATGGTAATGTACACACATATAAGGAGCGGCTGGTTGCAAAGGACTTTTCTCAAACTCCGGGAGTTGATTATGATGAGACCCTGTCACCAGTTGCAAAGATTAAGTCCATTAGGGTTCTGTTTGCCATAACTGCATTTCATGATTATGAAATATCGAAAATGGATGTCAAAACTGCCTTCCTTAATGGAAGTTCGACTGAAGATGTTTATATGAGTCAGCCAGAAGGTTTTGTCAGTACAGAATACCCTAATAGAGTGTGTAAGATCGAGAAATCCATTTATGGATTGAAATAGGAACCTCACAGATGGAATCTTTTCTTTGACAAGAAAGTCAAAGAATTTGTATTTTCGAGGAGTAAAGATGAATCTTGTGTCTATGTCAAGGCTCGTGGGAGTATAGTCAGATTTTTGGTACTGTATGTGGATGACATACTACTCATAGGAAATGACATCCCAACCCTACATGAAGTGAAGTCTGTTTGATCATGTGTGCTATAACCTGCACTCGACCTAGTGTAGCCTTTGCTTTGAGCATGGTTAGCAGATATCAGGGGAACCCTAGCAAGGCTCACTGGACTGCGATAAAGAATATCCTCAAGTACCTGCAGAGGACTAAGGACTGGGTCCTTATCCTCGATGGGAGTGATGACTTGAGAGTTGTACAGTATAGTGATGCTAGTTTTCAGACTAATAGGGATAATTTCCGCTCTGATTCAGGCTGGGTCTTTGCCTTAAACGGAGGAGCAATCACTTGGAAGAGTTCCAAGCAAGAGACAGTGGCTCATTCAACTTGCGAATCAGAGTATATAGCAGCAAGCAACGCAGCAAAGGAGGCGATATGGCTGAAGAACTTCATTGGAGACCTTGGAGTTGTACCAGCTATAAAGGAGCCAATGGAAGTTTTCTGTGATAGTGAAAGCACAGTTGCCTTAGCCAAGGAACCAAGGGATCATAGGAGATCTAGACACACCGACAGAAAATACCATTTCATCAGACATCGAATACAAGATGGACTCTTTGTGGCAAAGAGGGTATCATCGGATGAGAACCCAGCAGATCCCCTCACGAAGGGACTGAGTTGGGCTAAGCATCTCCAGCATGCTCGGAGCATAGGTTTGAAGGATGATATTAGTTTTAGTAGTTAGATAATTTTTAAATTTGTAAAGTGTAATTGACATTTGATGATGAATAAAAGTTGTGTTTATTTATGAGTAAAGTGTTACTATCTTTTGTCAATCGTTTACTATATTTCTTTTTGCATGTTTTTACTTCTAGAATGATTATGTTTGGTATATCATATTATTCGAATCTCCATAGTTGGTCATATGTTGGAAGTAGGTATGAATCAAGACTGTCATGAGATGGTTGCAGAGGTCTAAGTTGTTGGACATGGCTACGACACTCATGAGTTCTCATAAGTTCTGAGCATTCGATTCAACCCACGCTCACTAGTATAACTTCATGGAATTTATCTCGAGTGACCGTGAGATGGTAATATCATATAAGTCTTCAAACCTAGAGATATGACTTGTTGTCTATGAGTTGGTTATGCATTGACCGTACGAAACCGCATTGGTAACTCGATGTTATAAAACATACTTTTGTGTGTGATTCAACAAGTAGTAGAATAAGCATATGAGTTGAAGTTTATCTGTTCCTTCTTGGATTAGAAGTAATATATGGGCCCCTCGATGATTTTGTTTTGACCTATGTAACGGGCCTGGTCAAAACTTAGTTGAGGTGTTCAATTAAGTTCTTTGTCAAACAAATCGGAAATCGGGAAACAGACTGCTGGACAATAAGTAAGACATTGGTCCATGTATTTATCCGGTTGATATCTAGTATAGAGGATTATATGATCACTTATATTAAATGGTGCATCATCATCTTCTCAGTTCTGAGAGACCTTGAAAGAGCTACGATTGCTGATCAATTCCTGAAGTCATATTTACAGATATAGTAATTGGACATATCCAAGTGGGAGACTATTGGATAAGGTGTCTAAGTCCATAACTATATTTGGAATGTACTTGACCCGACCCGACATGGTCCATTTGGGTTGCATGGCATCATGCATTTGGATAGAGTTAATGAGAGAAATAACACTTATGGTTTTGATGCAGGCCCTAGTGTGGAGGATCCGACCCTTTCGTTCCTAGAGGCCCACGATCGTGTGACCAAAGGGGCTTCACGGAAATGGCCATAACTTTCGCTACGAATCTCCGTTTTCGGCCTATGACCAGTCAAATCGAAACTTGGAGCAAGGAGCACGTCTAGATAAGTCCCCAAAGTGGACTTACCCATTTTTTAGTCCAGAAAATGCCATTTGTTTGCTGAGCAAGATGATTGGAAAAATGATGATACCGGTGAAAATTACGAAGATCTCCCTGTGTATGACGAAGAGCATCAGTGCGAAGAGGAAGTTGTAACTGGAGATGTGGGGGTAAATTTGGTGGTAAGGCGGTCTTGTTTTACACCAAAAGTTGTTGGTGATAATTGGCTCAAACACAACATCTTTCAGTCGACATGTATTATTTTGGGAAAGGTTTGTACTTTTGTTATTGATTCAGGAAGTTGTGATAACCTTATATGAAGAAGCAGTTCAAAGGTTGGCTTTGAAAACAGAAAATTGCCCTAAGCCTTACAAGCTACAGTGGCTTAAGAAGGGTGGCGAGGTCACTGTATCTAAACGAGCCATTGTTCAATTTTTTGTGGGTACCACGTATAAAGATGATGTGTGGTGTGATGTGATGTGGTTGCTATGGATGCTTGTCATTTGTTGTTGGGAAGAACTTAAGAGTATGATCGTAACATAGATCATAACGGGCGGACTAATACTTACAGTTTCTTGTTTGGTGGTGTGAAGATAACATTGGTTCCCAGTAAGCCAAAGGAGCCAGTTTCGAGACCTTCGGGTACTCTACTAACCCTTACTCAGCTTGAAGACGAGTTGGAGGCGGAAGGTGAAAATTTTGTATTGCTCGGGAAGGAAGTCGCTAAGGAGGTTGAAATTCCTGAGGCTATGGTTCCTCTACTCAAGGAATTCGCTGATGTTTTCCCGATTGAATTACCTGATGGTTTTCCACCTTTACGTGACATCCATCATCATATTGATTTACAACCTGGAACTCAGTTGCCTAATAGGCCACATTACAAAATGAGTCCCGGAGAGCATGAGGATTTGTGACGAAAGGTAGAGGACTTGATTTCAAAAGGACATGTTCGGGAGAGCATGAGCCCGTGTGCTGTTCCTACTTTGTTGACTCCCAAAAAGGATGTACTTGGCGTATGTTTGTTGATAGTCGCACCATCAATAAGATCACGGTGAGGTACAGATTTCCAATTCCTCGACTTGATGACCTACTTGACCAGATTAGCGGTGCTTCTATCTTTACGAAACTGGACTTGAAGAGCGGGTACTATCCGATTCGACTTAGGCCTGGGGATGAGTGGAAGACTGCCTTCAAGACTCGTGAAGGATTGTATGAGTGGTTGGTGATGCCTTTCGGTTTATCAAACGATCCTAGTACATTTATGTGTGTGATGAACCAGTTGTTCAGGCCCTTAATTGGTAAATTTGTAGTCGTTTATTTTGATGACATACTTATTTACTTGCTACTTTTGGTGAGCATGTCAACCATGTGAGGCACGTTTTGACTGTACTTCGACGAGATAGTTTGTATGAAGCTATGAATAAATGTGTGTTTATGGTTCCTAAAGTCTAGTTCTTAGGGTACGTTGTTTCTGGGGAAGGAATACAGGTGCACGAGTCTAAAGTAGCAGCTGTCAGACAATGGCCAACTCCAACTACCATCACTGAAGTTTGAAGCTTTCATGACCTTGCTTCATTCTATAGGGGGTTTATTCCAACTTTAGTTCTATTATGGCACCAGTGACTGATTGTATGAAAGGGAAGACCTTTACTTGGACCGAAGCAGTAGAATCAGCTTTCCAATTAGTAAAAGAGAAGCTTACTACATCACCGATTCTTGTATTGCCAGACTTTTCTCAAGTGTTTGAATTACACACGGATGCTTCCAAGGTTGGGATTGGAGAAGTTCTAAGTCAAGGAGGACGAACGGTTGCCTATTTTAGTGAAAAGTTGACGGGGCCAAAGCTGCATTATAGCACTTAAGATGTTGTGTTCTATGCAGTGGTCCAAGCTGTAAAGCATTGGCGCCATTATCGATTTCATATGGAATTTGTTTTGTTCACAGATCATGATTCATTAAGACATATTCGCAGTCAAGATAAGGTGTCACACAAACATGGGAGGTGGATGTCGTTCTTGGAAAAATTCACTTTCGTCGTGAATTACAAGTCTGGAATGTCAAATAGGGTGGCTGATGCATTGATTCGGAGGAGTAAATTGCTAGTTTCCATGAGGGTTGGTGTGCCGGGTATGGATGTCCTCATGGAGCAGCTAACGGTTGATCCTTATTTTTCTGTTGTTCTGCAGGGTATACAATCTGGATAGATGTCTGATTTTCTACTGCATGAAGGTTTTCCTCTCAAAGGCAATCAATTGTGCCTCCCTGATTCTAGTCTTCGCCTTCAAATCATTAGGGAGCTGCATGGTGAAGGGCATGTCGGCCGAGATCACACTTTAAAGTTGGCACAATCATCTTATTTATGGCCTACAATGCGCAATGAGGTGGATAGATATGTTAAACGGTGTCGAATCTGTCAGGTGTCAAAGGGCACATCTACCAATGCAGGACTCTATATGCCTTTTCCTATTCCATCACAACCTTGGGTAGACATCAGCATGGATTTTGTGTTGGGTTTACCATGTACTCAATGGGGAAATGATTCAATATTTGTGGTTGTTGATCGTTTTTCTAAGATGGTGCACTTTATTCCTTGCAAAACGATGACGGATGCAGTTAATGTGGTCCAGTTATTCTTTCAAGACGTCTACTGTTTGCATGGATTGCCGTCTTCTATTGTTTCAGATCGAGACACTAGGTTTTTGAGTCATTTTTGGCGCATCCTATGGAAAATGGTGAACATTCAGCTCAATTTTAGTAGTGCATATCATCCTCAAACGGATGGCCAAACGGAGGTTGTCAATCGATCCCTTGGTAATATTTTACGGTGTTTAGTGGGTGATCATGTGAAGACCTGGGATCAGAAGCTTTGTCAAGCTAGTTTGTGATAATCATGCTATCAACCGCAGTACTGGATATAGTCCATTCTAGGTGGTCTATTCTGTTCAGCCATGGGGACCACTTGATTTGATGTCACTACCAATTTCTAGGGTTGTTCTGATGAAAGTGCGGGATTTTTTTGGAGGACTGCATGATGTTCATAAAGCTGTTCATGACAACTTGGTCCGAGCTAACTCCAAGTACAAGCAAGATGCAGATAAAAAACGCAGACAAGTTGATTTTGAAGTAGGTGACTTTGTTTGGCCTGTTTTGACTAATGATCATTTTTCGGTTGGTGAGTACAATACGCTGTCAGCTAAGAAGATTGGACCGGTGGAGATTGTGGAGAAGATTAATTCCAATGCCTACCGTCTACAGTTGCGAAGCCACATTCGTTGTTCGGATGTTTTCAATGTAAAGCATTTGCTTCCTTATTTTGGGGATTCTTCTGATGATGACCATGGTGCACATTCGAGGTCGAATTTTGTCTACCCAGGAGGGGATGATGCGGGCCCTAGTGTGGAGGATCGGGCCCTTACATTCCTAGAGGCCCACGATCGTGTGACTAAAAGGGCTTCACGGAAATGGCCACAACTTTGGAGCAAGGAGCACGTCTAGATAAGTCCCCAAAGGGGACTTACCCATTTCTGAGTCCGGAAATCGCTTTCTAAATGGAGTTATGAGCAATTTTGTTATTTTTCCTTAATTTTTGGGTTTGTATTTGGCCCATGGACATTTAGTGTTTCATTTTAATTTATGCTTTTATTTAACTGTTTTTGATGTAATTTGGATGGTCGATCATCAATTTTATGAACTTTCGATTTTCTCCCAAATTTTGTGTGTGTTAACCCAGATTTTGAAGCCAATCCCACAATATTCATAGAATCAACGTGGTTTTGAAGTGATTGTCCTGGCTATTCTTTTAGAATGAACAGGTTCATTCTTGGTTATCTTTTTGGTGTTTTTTTTGCGCTGCAGCAGTTGGTATCAGAGCCGAATTCTTGGTTCAAAGTGCCTCCGAGGAGAAACAGGACGCCCGCTAATGTTCATGAGCAAGAACTAGAAGAACATATTATGGCACGAATGAAGGAGAGGATGGATCAAATGGTTGACCAACTGACTGATAGGATGGTCGAGCTGATGAATCGAGGAGGGCAAAGGTCTCGAACTCATTCTCAAGTGGAAGATGGTGAATTTGGGAACCCGTTCGGCAGCAGTGACGATTCATATTCTGAAGACGATATAGAAAGGTGGCGAAGGCATGATCATAGAGGTGACAATAGGCGTTGGGAGGCCGGAATGAGAATTGATATCCCAGAATTCGACGGGGTCAGTTTGAATCCGGAGGGGTTCATCGACTGGTTGGCTACTGTTGAGGAAGTTTATGAGTTCAAAGAAGTCCCTGAAAACAAAAGAGTGTCATTGATCGCTACCAGGCTACGTGGTAGGGCATCTGCATGGTTGCAACAACTGAAACTAACACGAGACAGGCTCGGAAATTCAAAGGTCGTGACATGGAGGAAGATGAAGAAGTGTTTACGATCCAACTTCCTACCCTATAATTTTCAAAGGTTGATGTTGTTGGGTTTTGAGCATTCTAACACTCCTAAGTGTACATGCAACCCTAAATACCTTGGAACTATGTTTTCTCTATTATATATGCAAATATGAACATCCAAGGTATTATCCTAATCTAGCATACACAACAATGAATATAACAAGATAAAATACATACCTCTTTGATGTAGAAAGTCTTCATGAAGCTTGAGTGCCTAGTGCCCCAAGTGTGACACCTCAAATGGTTCACACAACACCAAATACACTTAGAATACCTTGAGAGAAATCTACACTTCATGAAATCGGCTAGACCTTCTATTACACTCTAGTGGCCGATTTTGATGAATAATATGATGCTTATATAGTGTGTTACAATTAGGGTTACACCATGTAAACCCTAATTGTCATGACCTTTCATTTCCGTGACCAATGGGTTATGTAACCTCCATGGAGCATCAATGGAGCATCCTATGGGTTTAACCCAACTTGATTATCCATGGAGCTTTGGCCCACTATATAAGTTATGGATGATTTGCACAATAAATCCATATATTTAATTAGTCTTCTTTTGATCACTTAATTAATCCTAGATTAATTCTTGATCAATACTAATTAAATAATCTTATTATTCTTATTATTAATATACTAGAACTTATAATATATTAATAACCATACGTGTCTTATTTCTCTCATTTTAGTCTATCTAAGTGCATGATGCCATGAAACCCAAATGGACCATGCCGGTCGGGTCAAGTCTTACCAATTATAGTTATGGACTTAGACATTAATCCAATAGTCTCCCACTTGGATAAGTCTAAAACTATTATTGCATATGACTTCAGGAACCGACTGGCAATCATAGCTCTCAAAGCTTCTGTCGAACTCTGACCTTGTCGATAAACTCTGACCTTTGTGAATGACATGTCCAGTAGATAAGGGATGATATATTCCTCCATTCTAGATATCATATGGACTGAGACATGGATTATAATCATTCTCTCTGTCCATTTGTTGTTTCCCGATTTCCGATTTATGATGACTGACTAATTGAACAAATCAAATCAGTCCTGGCCTGGCCGAGCACTTCCATTTGTCATCATCAAATCATCGAGAGGCCCACAGATATCGCTTTTATCCTGAAGGTAAAAGGAATGGATAAACTTCGACTCATATGGCTTGTTCTACTACTTGTTGAATCATACACAAAGGCACGTTTTATAACACCGAGTTATCGAGTGCGTTTTCGTGCAATCAATGTACAACCAACTCATAGTAACAACTCATATCTCTAGGTTTGCAGAATATAAGATATTATCGTCTCATGATCACTCGTGATAAAATCCATGAAGTGATTCCAATGAGCGCGGGTTGAATCCAATACTCAGACCTTATGAGCACTCATGAGTGTTGTAGCCCTTTGTCCAACATCTTAGACCTCTAAAAGCCAACCCATGACAATCTTAATTCATATTTACTTCCAACATATGACCGACTGTGGATGGTTTGAATAACTTAGTCATTCCGGAAGAGTAACCTAGTTTATTCTGGAAGTCAAAACATGCAACATGAAACACAATAATAATCGAATTCAATATGGTCTCAAAACTTATGAATATAAATAAAACACCTTTTATTTATCACCATATGCTTACACATTATTCATTATATACTGTTTCAGCTATCAACTTTATTATTGAATTGAAAGCAATAGTTGTCCCATGCTCCAAGCATGTACACTATGTTTTCTAAACACTAGTCATGCCATACACCAAGTATGCATACTATGTTTGTCTATGATCTTTTCTTTGTGAATTAGATCAATTGAACATAACTCCAATGATCCTCCTTTCACAGTCCCAAATCCTTACTGCAAATGCAAGAATTCCAAATTCATGCCATTTACTGAAATCTGCTAGATTCTAAACTTATATGCATTGATCCTCTTGTAATGATTATACACAAAGTCACAAGGACTTGACAACAAACATTACAGAGCATTCCAAAGGAGATCAGCTCCTTGGAAACACCCTTCTTGCATTAAGTTTCCTAATCTTACATAGATTGAATAATTGCTAACTTTGAAACATTTCCAGATTCCCTTTTGACTATCACTTCTGAACAAGAGTTGCCTCCTTATAGATTATGTCAATATGGTCCTTCCAGAATTATCACTATACTTCCAACTGTCCTTAAGCAACCAATCTTTGGTAAACCTTAGATTGTCCTTGACAATTGTTTAATCCTTTTTAGTCACATCAAATTCTAGAGCTTTTCCCTTCTTAATGCCCTAGGCATTTGGAAAAACTTAGAAAGAGTGAATATAGCACATGTCTCACATAAAGACTAAACCAGTCTTTTGGTATAACATTTCCATTTCTATTTGTCAACTTCTCATAATTCAGATTATGAATAGGGATGCCGTAATCACAATCGAATTTTAGAATGCAAATAATGGAACCATATACTGAATTTCCTTATATTGAGCCATTCCAACATGAAATTCATATATATATATATATATATATATATATATATATATATATATATATATATATATCCTTGACTAAATACGATTAAAACCTCAATCTAAGCTTTTAGATTTGAGATGAAGTATAATTTCCTCTCTTAATTATAGCAAAACAACTTTTTCCCAATTGAAACTTTTGTTTTCTATAATTAACATTGCTAACTTGCAACCTTGTCATAATTATCATGCTCCCACTAACATGATGATTATTAGCATAACACTTATGCTCCCACTAGCTTTGACATGTACTCAGAAATCAGCTCGACTTCTAGAAATCAATACTTTATTGACTTTCTTACCAAAGTTCAGACTTCTGATACTAGATTGCTTTGATAAAACTTTATCATAATCATACACCTTATCATAAATACCTCACAAGTGTGTCTAAATAATTTTTAAGAACTATGAAAAGGGATGCCGTAATCATAGTCTCAATTGTTTAGACCTTTGCCACTTCTCACAAGTCCATGTTAGTGTGCCGGTAAACCACACACGCTCCACTAACGACTTTGAGAATGCAAATATTACAATGGCTATCTAGCTAAAATCTACTTAGTGAAAGTGTTTCCTCACCCATCATTTTCATGAATCGGAGAGAAACCTTATGACACTTAGATTTACTGGTGTATGTGTTCTTATCCATGTGAATTGTCAAAACAATAGTCACAAGACAAGGATAATGACAAATCCTAACTCATATGGATCGAACTTGTGCAATGTTAAATTTTTGCCACCTGGCAGCTCAAGGGCTTGCCATTGCTTCCAAGTTGTTGTGCAACCAATTGAGAACTCTAAGAACACATATGCTAAGCCAACTTTAATTAGAATGGGCACAAAATATGTTAACACCATAGGTTATAAACCTCAAGTCGTCTGCTAGGGAAGAACTTCAGGTTTTATTCTTGATTAGTTCTTGAGTCTTTCAAGACCTTTAAGAATCCCACTGTACTCTTGACATATAAGACTTTCTTGTCAGATATTCAAGAGATAGTGTGGATTCTAATCAAGATAAACACTTCACACAATTGGCCTAAGTTGGTCTTTGTTTTATCCTAAACATCACAACTTACCAACTTTAAATGTACAAGAGTAGGACACTTTTACTCTTACATTTGACAAGTGTTTTTAAACCTTCTTTAAGACATGTCACTCAAGTTACAATCTTGGAGTATGACTCTAAAACTTGTATTGGAACGAAGTATGACTCATCTTCTTGATTTAACCATTTCAGCAATTCAAGTTCCTCTTCTTAGTCATAATACGATTTCCTTAGAGAACTAATTTTGATATGGTTTCTTAATCATTAAGATGATCACAAAAACTGATACTAAAGCACTCTCCCATCTTTTCAGATTTGAGAAACTTTTATCCTTCTGCCTAACATGATTCTTCTTATTCACTTTGTCATACATTGGAACCTTTTGCAATGTCTCAGAATTACACTTAAGCTTGTAAGTATAACCATATGTACTGAACTTAAGTAAATCATGACGAACAGTCTTATCAATCTTTTGTGGTGGACTTAATCAGTGCACTAGACAATGTACTCGATCCCTTAGTCCATTACTTGACTCACACATCCATGTGAATAAGTAATTAGTCTTAATTTTCCAATACTTGAAAGTTATCATTCATCATGCTATACAACTTGACTCAAGCATCCATGTGAATAAGTAATTAGTCTTAATTTATGTTGTCTGGGGGTCCAACTCGTCGAGTGCACGAACCAACTCGGCGAGTTGGATGCATTTTGCGTTGGACTCGACGAGTCCATTCATGGACTCGACGAGTCTGCTGGGCAGACAGCATCAAAACTCAATTTTTGAGCTACTTTTGCAGGTATAACAAGAAAACAAGCCTAGGCTCTGATACCACTGTTGGGTTTTGAGCATCATAACACTCCTAAGTGTACATGCAACCCTAAATACCTTGGATCTATGTTTTCTCTATTATACATGCAAATATGAACATCTAAGGTATTACCCTAATCTAGCATACACAACAATGAATATAACAAGATAGAATACATAACTCTTTGATGTAGAAAGTCTTCATGAAGCTTGAGTGCCTAGTGCCCCAAGTGTGACACCGCAAATGGTTCACACAACACCAAATACACTTGGAATAACTTGAGAGAAATCTACACTTCATGAAATCGGCTAGACCTTCCATTACACTCTAGTGGCCGATTTTGATGAATAATATGATGCTTATATAGTGTGTTACAATTAGGGTTACACCATGTAAACCCTAATTTTCATGACCTTTCATTTCCGTGACCCATGGGTTATGTAACCTCCATGGAGCATCCATGGAGCATCCTATGGGTTTAACCCAACTTGATTATCCATGGAGTTTTGGCCCACTATATAAGTTATGGATGATTTACACAATCAACCCATATATTTAATTAGTCTTCTTTTGATCACTTAATTAATCCTAGATTAATTCTTGATCAATACTAATTAAATAATCTTATTATTCTTATTATTAATATACTAGAACTTATAATATATTAATAACCATAAGTGTCTTATTTCTCTCATTTTCGTCTATCCAAGTGCATGATGCCATGCAACCCAAATGGACCATGCCGGGTCGGGTCAAGTCTTACCAATTATAGTTATGGACTTAGACATTAATCCAACAGATGTACCAATGGTTGCAAAATCTGAAGCAGGGTGCCAAATCAGTTGACGATTACACAACTCAGTTCTACCAAATGATTGCACGAAACGATATCCAGGAGACAGAGGAACAACTCGTTGCTCGATATATTGGGGGTCTACGGGTCCAAATCATGGAATCTGTATATATCTTTGACCCGATATCTATTTCTGAAGTGCACCACGAGCGTTGGCTATTGAGAAACAAAGTCGGCGGGTGGGCGGTTCGTCTTCAACTGCCATTATTGGAGGAAGTTCCGGGACGGGTGGTTTGGTACCCCGTGTTGTGCCTAATCAACAAAGACCGATATCTAACAGTGTTGGACCAAATCCTAGGACAACTGTTAGTAGCAGCTTGAAGTGTTTTAGTTGTAGGGAGACAGGTCACCGACAATCAGAGTGCATGAAGGTCGGAAAACGTCTTTTGTTTGCTGAGCAAAATGATTGGCAAAATGATGATGCCGGTGAAAATTACGAAGATCCCCCTATGTATGACGAAGAGCATCAATGCGAAGAGGAAGTTGTAACTGGAGCTGAGGGGGTAAATTTGGTGGTAAGGCGGTCTTGTTTTACACCAAAAGTTGTTGGTGACGATTGGCTCAAACACAACATCTTTGAGTCGACATGTACTATTTCGGGAACGGTTTGTACTTTTGTTATTGATTCAGGAAGTTGTGATAACCTTATATCTGAAGAAGCAGTTCAAAATTTGGCTTTGAAAATAGAAAATCATCGTAAGCCTTACAAACTATAGTAGCTTAAGAAGGGTGGCGAGGTCACTGTATCTAAACGAGCCATTGTTCAATTTTCTATTGGCACCACATATAAAGATGATGTGTGGTGTGACGTGGTTGCTATGGATGCTTGTTATTTGTTGTTGGGCAGACCTTGGGAGTATGATCGTAACATAGATCATAACGGGCGGACTAATACTTACAGTTTCTTGTTTGGTGGTGTGAAGATAACATTGGTTCCCAGTAATCCAAAGGAGCTAGTTCCGAGACCTTCGGGTACTCTACTGACCCTTACTCAGTTTGAAGACGAGTTGGAGGCAGAAGGTGAAATTTTTGTATTGCTTGGGAAGGAAGTCGCTAAGGAGGTTGAAAATTTTGAGGCTATGGCTCCTCTACTCAAGGAATTCACTGATGTTTTCCCGAGTGAATTACCTGATGGTTTGCCACCTTTATGTGACATACAACATCATATTGATTTACAACCAGGAGCTTAGTTGCCTAATAGGCCACATTACAAAATGATTCCCGGAGAGCATGAGGAGTTACAACGACAGGTAGAGGACTTGATTTTGAAAGATCATGTTCGAGAGAGCATGAGCCCGTGTGCTGTTCCTGCTTTGTTGACTCCCAAAAAGGATGGTACTTGGTGTATGTGTGTTGATAGTCGCACCATCAATAAGATCACGGTGAGGTACAGATTTCAAATTCCTCGACTTGATGACGTACTTGACCAGATTAGCGGTGCCTCTATCATTACGAAATTCGACTTGAAGAGCGGGTACTATCAGATTCGACTTAGGCCTGGGGATGAGTGGAAGACTACCTTCAAGACTCGAGAAGGATTGTATGAGTGGTTGGTGATCCCTTTCAGTTTATCAAACGCTCCTAGTACATTTATGCGTGTGATGAACCAGTTGTTCAGGCCCTTTATTAGTAAATTTGTAGTCGTTTATTTTGATGACATACTTATTTACAGTGCTACTTTTGGTGAGCATGTCAACCATGTGAGGCAGGTTTTGACTATACTTCGACGAGATAGTTTGTATGCAGCTATGAAGAAATGTGTATTTATGGTTCCTAAAGTCTTGTTCTTAGGGTACGTTGTTTCTGGGGAAGGAATACAAGTGGACGAGTCTAAAGTAGCAGCTGTCAGACAATGGCCAACTCCAACTACCATCACTGAAGTTCGAAGCTTTCATGGCCTTGCTTCATTCTATAGGAGGTTTATTCCAAACTTTAGTTCTATTATGGCACCGGTTACTGATTGTATGAAACGAAAGACCTTTACTTGGACCGAAGCAGCAGAATCAGCTTTCCAATTACTAAAAGAGTAGCTTACTACATCACCGATTCTTGTATTGCCACACTTTTCTCAAGTGTTTGAATTACACACGGATGCTTCCAAAGTTGGGATTGGAGAAGTTCTAAGTCAAGGAGGACGACCAGTTGCCTATTTTAGTGATAAGTTGACGGGGCCAAAGCTGTGTGATAGAACTTATAATGTTGAGTTATATGCATTGGTCCAAGCTATAAAGCATTGGCGCCATTATCTATTTCATAAGGAATTTGTTTTGTTCACAGATCATGATTCGTTAAGACATATTCGCAGTCATGATAAGGTGTCACACAAACATGGGAGGTGGATGTCGTTCTTGGAAAAATTCACTTTCGTCGTGAAACACAAGTCTGGAATGTCAAATACGGTGGCTGATGCATTGAGTCGAAGGAGTAATTTGCTAGTTTCTATGAGGGTTGGTGTGCCGGAGATGGATGTCCTCATGGAGCAGCTAACGGTTGATCCTTATTTTTATGTTGTTCTGCGGGGTATACAATCTGGACAGATGTCTGATTTTCTACTGCATGAAGGTTTTCTTTTCAAAGGCAATCAATTGTGCATCCCTGATTCTAGTCTTCGCCTTCAAATCATTAGGGAGCTGCATGGTGAAGGGCATGTCGGCCGAGATCGCACTTTACAGTTGGTACAATCATCTTATTTTTGGCCTACAATGCGCAAGGAGGTGGATAGATGTGTTAAACGGTGTCGAATCTGTCAGGTGTCAAAGGGCTCATCTACCAATGCAGGACTCTATATGCCTTTGCCTGTTCCATCACAACCTTGGGTAGACATCAGCATCGATTTTGTTTGGATTTACCATGTACTCAACAGGGAAATGATTCAATATTTGTGGTTGTTGATCGTTTTTCTAAGATGGTGCACTTTATTCCTTGTAAAAAGACGACGAATGCAGTTAATATGGCCCAGTTATTCTTTCGTGACACTATGGATTGCCGTCTTCCATTGATTCAGATCGAGACACTAGGTTTTCGAGTCATTTTTGGCGCAGCCTATGGAAAATGGTGAACACTCAGCTCAATTTTATTAGTGCATATCATCCTCAAACGGATGGTCAAACAGAGGTTTTCAATCAATCCCTTGGTAATATTTTGCGGAGTTTAGTGGGTGATCATGTGAAGACCTGGGATCAGAAGCTTTGTCAAGCTGAGTTTATGATAATCATGCTATCAACCTAAGTACTGGATATAGTCCATTCCAGGTGGTATATTCTGTTTAGCCATGGGGACCACTTGATTTGATGTCACTCCTTATTTCTAGGGTTGTTCCAAAGAAAGTGCAGGATTTTGTTGCAGGACTGCATGATGTTCATAAGGTTGTTCATGAGAACTTGGTCCGAGCTAACTCCAAGTACAAGAAAGATGCTGATAAAAAACACAGACAAGTTGATTTTGAAATAGGTGACTTTGTTTGGGCTGTTTTGACTAAAGATCGTTTTTTGGTTGGTGAGTACAACAAGCTGTCAGCTAAGAAGATTGGACCGGTGGAGATTGTGGAGAAGATTAATTCCAATGCTTACTGTCTATAGTTGCCAAGCCACATTCGTTGTTCGGATGTTTTCAATGTAAAGCATTTGCTTCCATATTATGGGGATTCTTCTGATGATGACCATGATCCACATTCGAGGTCAAATTTTTTCTACCCAGGAGGGCATGATGCGGTCCCTAGTGTGGAGGATCGGGCCCTTGCGTTCCTTGAGGCCCACGATCGTGTGACTAAAGGGGCTTCACGGAAATGGCCATAACTTTGGCTACGAATCTCTGTTTTGGGCCTACGACTAGTCAAATCGAAGCTTGGAGCAAGGAGCACGTCTAGATATGTCCCCCACGGGGACTTACCCATTTTTGAGTCCAGAAATCGCTTTATAAATGGAGTTATGATTAATTTTGTTATTTTTCCTTAATTTTTAGGTTTTGTTTTTGGGTTTGTATTTGGCCCATGGACTTTTAGGGTTTCATTTTAATTTCTGCTTCTTATTTAACTGTTTTTGATGTAATTTGGATGGTCGATCATCAATTTTATGAACTTTCGATTTTCTCCAAAATTTTGTGTGTGTTAACCCAGATTTTGAAGCCAATCCCACGGTATTCGTAGAATCAACGTGGTTTTGAAGAGATTGTCCTGGTTATTCTTTTAGAATCAACAGGTTCATTCTTGGTTATCTTTGTGTTGTTTTTTTACGCTGCATCAGGTTTATTAATATATTATAAGTTCAAATATATTAATAGTATTATTTAATTAGTATTGTTCAAGAATTAATTTGGAGTTAATTAAGTGATCAAAAGATAACTAGTTAAATATATGGGTTGATTATGTAAATCATCCATAACTTGTATAGTGGGTTAAAGGGTGCATGGATTATCAAGTTAGGTTAAACCCATAGGGTGCTCCATGGGAGTTACAAACCCATAGGTCATGGAAATGAAGAGTCATGTCACATTAGGGTTTACATGCAGTAACCCTAGATGTAACACACTATATAAAGACCATGATGCACACCAAAATCGGTTACACTAAGGACAAGTGAGGGCAAGCCGACTTTCCAAGTGTTATACATTCTCTCAAAGTTATTCCAAAGCATTTGGTGTTGTCTGAAGAATTTGAGGAATCACACTTAGGGTGCTAGGCTCTCAAGGTTTTCAAGGAATCAAATCAACTACAATGTATGTAAATTCTAGCCATCTTTTAGATTAAAAGTTCCCCATGTATGCTAGATAGGATTATGAACATTGGAAATCATATTTTGCATTTTTTTAGACAAACATAGATCCAAGGTTTTATAGGGTTGCATGTACACTTAAGGGTGTTAGAATGCTCATAACCCATCAGTTGGGAGTTTATTCTCTTTCAATAGCGTCATGCTTTTCCATTGTTATTGACGTTTCTTCCATAACCCGAATTTGATTTGGGTTAGGGTTGTTAGAGCTTTATACGGTTCCGATGGGGGGGGGGTTGTGGTTCTTTATGTATGATATGAGGGTGGACGGGTCACTACAATGGTATGATCCGAATGTTATTTCAACTAAAAGATCGTGGTTTAGATTTACTATCTTTTTGTTCGATCAAAATTGGTGATGGGAGTATGAATTCTTTTTGGCATGATGTGAGGAAGGGGATGAAGCTCTTGCTGTTACATTCCATAGAATTTATGGTTTGGATACTCATAGATCTGCTACGGTCGGGATAGGACATTGTTTGTTTGGCATAGTGAGGTTCTCAGAAAAATTCCTAGAGGAGGCATTGAGTATACATAGTGGGGCGCTTTTACTATTTAGATGCAGGATCTCCAACTGTAGTCGATACCTGATTGTTTAGGGTGGCTCATTGACATGTCTGATCATGGGTGGATGTGAAACAAGATGGAATAATTGGGTTCCAATCAAGTTGAACATCTTTAGTCGGAGATTGTGTTTGCACAGTATTCCCACTAGAGAGAGACTTTCTTCTCGAGGAATTACGGTTGACTAGATCTTATGTCCTGTTTGTTTCATCATTGCTGAGTCAATTGAGCACCCTTTTGCAAGTTGCAGTGAGTTGATTCATTTATGGACTTGGATCGACATTTGGTGGGGTGTTCAGACTCCCCAACACTTATCCATTGAATCCATTCTTTCATCCTCTAATTCTATTGCCTTGAGAGGCAGGGAATGTAAAGCTTTTGATGTGGTGGTTTTGATTACTCTTTCGTGTTTATGGAAATTTTGAAATTCCTCTGTTTTTGGAGTGGTGTTGCCAAGGAAATCTATGCTTTTTGATGAAGTAGTTGAGAAGCCTTTCTTTTGGATTTCCAATAGGTGTAGTAAAAATAAGTTATGTTAGACTTCTTGGTTACATAATCTAGTCCTACCTTGTAATTTGTTGTGTTGTTTTTTATAGTTTCTTACTAGTTAGTTAATTAAATTCTGCCATTCCAAAAAAAAATATCTCTCGTATTTCTTCTATCTTTTTCAACCCACAACAAATGGAAATAATACATTTTTCAACTAATTTAACCCACTGTCACATCACTATTTTTAATTAAATTATATTAGAAAATGCAAAACTAAATAGAACATAACATTTGTTTTAACTAAAAACACTATTACAAAAAATTACGTGATAAATAAAAAAGGACAATTAGAAAAAAAAAACTTAATAAAAAAGGACAACAACATTAAGAAAAACGGCAATTAAAATTAACTACTTATCTAGAGATGGAATGTTGACATTATCAATAAAATCTCAAAGATCGGATCGAACGTGGTGGTGGGATTTTGCATTTTTTTCAATTTGTGTAGTACTTACGGGTCAACGACGCCGTTATTTGGTGGATTGGGCAGATGAATAGTATATCAGCAACCTTATCTTGCAGGATCATATTGTGCGGTATTATACAGGTGTAAATTATATATCATGTTCTATTCGTCGACATAGACCGTGCAGACAATTTTAATATACATCAAACTGCTTTAAGGACTCCAAACTCACATTCTAGGTCCTTTCTTGTCGACTAATATTCAACCTTGACCATATCTTCATGTCGGTTATTGGACGTCGATATAACTTCACAAATAAAACCCATGTTGGATATATTTTATCTGGAAGATAGTATTTGTTCTTGTATTGTTCATCATTAGCATAAAATGAACACTTGAGTGTTGTTCCATGATACTTCTCATCAAACGGTTATGATGCGTAGAACCAATTTAAATATTTGTTCAAACCTGGTATACCATAATATGTATGCCAAAACTATAGATCCTGTGAAGCCACTACTTATGGTGCCATTGTTTGATACTCATGATCACCCATCCTCTATTTTCCTCTCAATTCAATTGGCAATCCCTCTCATTCCAATGTGTTTAGTCGATACTACCAAGCATTCAAGGAAACCATATTTGTTTTCTTTATCTACATACAAGATTTGAGTGTAAGTGGATGTTAGGAAACATAGATATTCGACCATATAGAGTTGGACAACACCATCATAAAACTTTTGAAGACTTTCAAATGAAGTTCTTTCTCACATATTAAAATACTCATATAACGAGTCTATTATGATCATAAACTATTTCACATACTACTAAGGTGCATTTTTTAAGTGCACTAAAATATTGGCAGCTACATGCGTCTTATGATGTTTTAAAGTAAGGATGATTAAAGTAATGCCCACAACTTCGAGCTAGAAAATTAAGATATAATAAGTGATAAAATGAAATTTTGATACAAGATTATTTAGGAGAAATAATTTTAACAAAAGTTAAAGTATATGTGACAAGTATTTCATCTATATAAAGAACTCTAAAATATGAATTCATATGAAGAAGCTATTGTCACACCTCGAAACCGATGGCGGAAACGTTCCGAGGCAGAGGACGTCATGTAAAGTATCACAACCAATGTACATAGTAAGCATAGTAAACACAACCATTACATTTCATAGGAATATTTACATTTGTTTGAAAGCAAAGTACTACATGTTTTATATATACATCAGTATAAAAAAAGTAAAGACGAGACTTCTATACGCTCCATCTTCTCCAAAAGAAAGCGGATTACTTGTCTAACGTGAACCTGAGAATACAAGCAGTTTTAGAAATATCAGCATAAAGCTGGTGAGTTCATAAGCGTTTTATTTCTGGTAAAAGAACAAGTTTCCTTTAGTTTTCTGAAAAAGTTGTTATCCAAGAAAATCCCATATTTTCTTATAAAAGAAGTTTAGTTATCCATTTGTTGAACAGCCTGGTTAAGAGAAGTTAAGTTATCCCAGGAAAAACCCTTATTTTCCTTAAAAGTTGATGGTTGGTTATCGATCCGAAATGAAACATACAAGTATCTACCATACTTGCAATGTTAAGTAAAGTTTCCCTGAAATTTTGGTTATCCTTGGAAAGTACATTAGTTTTAACACGTATATAAAACTAAGAAGTAGGTTGTGAACTAATACCTAAGGCTATTACTGATACCCTCTAGTAATCAAAACATTTATTACTTTGGGGTTAGTTCACTAAGTTCATTATTACTTAAGAGTAAATATCCATTATCTAAGTTGCGAGGTCCATAACCATACGATAGACTAGATATGGCAATAAGAAGTCCAATATCATTTTATGACTTTTGTCACCCGTAGACCTGCCGGTCCCACTGTAGCTAGCAGCAAGGTGCAGGGTAGTCAGCCCCGTATAGATCTATACACTCAAGCCACGCTCTCTTTCTAAGAGATTCTGGTTCCAGGGGAGGTCCTCCACTCACATATCTCTGTAGAGTGTTACAGAGGACGTGTCTCCAATCTTAAGAATAACGAATTTCCATGTAAAATTGCGGAAAAATCCTGTTTTATGAATGACATGAAATCCTTTGTGAAATATAAAATGTAACGTTTTATAATGAGTTTCACAATTAGTTTGAAAACTAACTCTACAAGTCAAACGATTGGTTAATTCGGATTTTAGTGTTAAAAGTTTACTGAACATGTAACTATCACATACGAAATGATAAGTTTGAGTACAAGATTTCCTTGTACTTTTGCTTGTATTCTCCCCCTGAAAACATGAAAAACATGGAAAATGGAGTAGGGGTATGAACTCACCAGACGAGAAATGTGCCGGGTAAGATGCTAAGTATTAGTTTAAGGCTTGAACACACGTGAGGTTCCTATGTAACATAAGGAGATACATAATTTTATCTAATTAGGGTTTGAACTACTAATTAAGTAAGAAAATACACTTTGAGGCGCGAAAACACTTTCTCATGTTTTAGAAATGATCCGGGTTGCATCTAAGGGTGTGTAGGGCCTAGATAAGGAGTTTACTATTCAAGAGTAAACCCTTAGGGGTGTTTACAGTCCAAAGACCATATCCCCATGAGTTTACGGCCGTAAACTCATGGGTGGTGTGTTCTTGGCTTTTTAAAGGTCTTACAATGCACAAGGGAAGGCTCTAAGCTTGAATCAAAGGCTTAGGAAGTGATCGGGACTTAAATTGACGTTGGAAAAACGGTTTACGGTTCTTGAAGGACCCTTGGGGAGTTTACGGTTGTAAACACATGATTTTACAGCCGTAAACTCATGTTTTTCCATTTTTCATGTGTTTTGGTGGTTGTAGGTTAAGCATACAAAGTTCTAGACCCAATTCTAAGCCATACAAGGTGTTAGGGGCACTTAAACACCCTTGGGAGGTGTTTACAGTTTTGGGAGACCTTCCCAAACCATAAACTCAAGTGTGGCTCATTTGTGCATGGTTTGGTGCATCTCATGAAGGAATACAAGGTTCTAGGCACTCATGCAAGCTTTTGGAGGTGTTAAAAGGGCAATTTAACACCTTAAATGGTGTTTGTGGTCTATGAAGGAGTGTTTACGGTCCAAGAATGTTCTTGGGCCGTAAAATCATGTTTACTACCCAAATGACATGATTTTGGTGTTCTAAGCTTGTACATGCAAGTCTTTAAGTCATAGCTAAGCACTAGAAAGGATTTGGAAGGGTTTTGGGGATTCAAACCCTCTTATAAGAGTTTACGGTTTTGGGAGGTTTTCCTAAACCGTAAACACATAATTTTGAGAGTTTTTGATGATTTAAACATAGATTTGCATGCTTAACAAGTTAAACAACAAGCTAGGATAGATTACTTACGGTTTTGGAGCTTGAAGAGGCGTTTTTGGATCAAAACTCGAGTTTTAGAGAGAGAGAGTAGAGAGAGAAAGTTATGAGGACGTGGGAAAAAGCTCAAATGTAAGCCACTCATCCTTTATATAAGGCTTGAGTTTGTGGTCAAGTAGGAATCCACCCAATATCAACGTTAAACGGGGTTTAAAATTTTACCCGATTAAATTGTCGTAACCCGACTCAGTTGTAACTAAAAATTTTCCAATTGAATATTGAGGGTGTTTCACGTGTTTTTATTTCGTTCCAACACTTAAGAAAATATAATAATAATAATAATAATAATAATAATAATAATAATAATAATAATAATAATATTAATTGATTTGCCTAACCCAAAAGTTAACAGAAAATTACAACAAAAATAAATTTTATTAATGGAAATGGGTTACGATCACGGAATAAATTTCAGGTTGTCACATCATCCCCCCGTTAGAGGAAATTTCGTTCCAAAATTTACAATGATGATACAAATCATGGATTTGGAAAGAGATGCGGATATTTCTGTTTCATTGAGTCTTCGCGCTCCCAAGTGAATTCGGGTCCCCGCTTGACATTCCAGCGAACCTTTACTATTGGGATGCGACTCTGTTTCGTACGTTTAATCTCTCGATCCATGATTTCGATTGGTTCTTCCACGAAGTTCATATTTTCGTTGATCTCGATCTCATCAAGAGGGATCATGAGGGTGTCCCATGACTTTCCGAAATCGATGACACATGCTCTCAACATGTCTTCGAGGGTCTGGATAGTACTCTCACTCTGCCTGTCTGTCTGACGATGATAAGATGTACTCATATCCATCTTAGTTCCAAGAGCTTTCTGAAGGGACTGCCAAAACCTTGAGGTAAACCTGCTATCTCGATCAGAGATAATGGACACAGGCACACCGTGCAGTCGGACTATCTCTTGGATGTAGATTCACGTAAGTCTTTCCATCTTGAATGATTCTTTAATCGGAAGGAAGTGAGCAGATTTTGTCAATCGGTCGAGAATTACCCAAATGGTATCTTACCCACTCGGCGATTTGGGTAACTTGGTGATGAAATCCATAGTGATCATCTCCCATTTCCACTCAGGTATCTCGGGCTGCTGGAGCAGACCCGAGGGTTTCTGGTACTCGACCTTTACCTTGGCGCAAGTTAGACACTTACACATGAAGGTAGCGATTTCGGCTTTCATGTTTGGCCACCAGTATAGCTTCTTGAGATCCAGGTACATCTTGTCCGAAACCGGGTGCACAGAATATCTAGTCTTGTGAGCTTCGTTCATAACAACCTCCCTGAAACCTCCGAACTTTGGGGTCCAGATTCGATCCATGAAACAGTAGACTCCATCACCTCTGATCTTAAGTTTCTTATCCGTTCCTCTCAAGGCTTCATTCAATACGTTCTCTGGTTTTAATGCTTCTAACTGAGCTTCTCAGATTTGTGCGGATACGTGGGAATGGATGGTCATTGTCAATGTCTTCGCCTTGTTGCTTGAGCTTTCCTTTCGGCTAAGGGCATCTGCTACCACATTGGCCTTGTCGGGATAGTAGCGGATGTCGCGCTCATAATCACCAAGCAACTCTACCTATCGCCGTTGTCTCGTGTTTAAGTCTTTCTAATCGAAGATAAGTTGCAGCCTCTTATGGTCAGTGAAAATCGTGCACTTGGTTCCGTAGAGATAATGTCTCCAAATCTTCAGTGCGAAGACCACTGCTCCTAACTCCAGGTCATGAGTCATGTAGTTAACTTCGTGTGCCTTCAGTTGTCTTGAGGCATAAGCGATAACTTTTCCTCTCTGCATAAGCACACAGCCTAAGCCCTGATTGGAGGCATCGCAGTAGACAACGAAGTCCTCCGTCCCTTCGGGCAGGGACAAGATAGGTGCGCTGCACAAGGCTTGCTTCAACGTTTGGAATGCAATGTCTTGCTTTTCACTCCAACAAAAGGGTACACCTTTCTGTGTCAGAGTGGTTAGGGGTTTGGCGATTCTGGAAAAATTCCGAATGAATTTGCGATAATACCCTCCTCGCTTACCACGTGACTAGGAAATCCTACCTTCCGAATCCAGAATTTGCACTTGGAAAATTTCGCGTACAACTTTTCTGATCTAAGAGTTTCCAACACTATCCTAAAGTGTTGTTTGTGATCTTCTTTGCTTCTGGAATAGACAAGTATGTCGTCAATGAATACGATAACGAACTTGTCCAAAAAGGGGTGACACACCCGGTTCATCAGGTCCATGAACACTGCCGGTGCGTTGGTTAGACCGAAGGGCATCACTACGAACTCGTAGTGACCGTATCGAGTTCTGAATGCTGTCTTGGAAACATCACTCTCATGAACTCGAAAAGGTCATCTATTCGAGGAAGAGGATAACGGTTTTTGACGGTCAACTTGTTCAGCTCACGGTAGTCTATACACATCCGAAAGGATCCATATTTCTTCTTTACAAACAATACCGGGGCTCCCCAGGGTGAGGAACTCGGTCTGATGAACCCTTTGCCCAGTAGCTCATTAAGCTGACTGGATAACTCCTGCATCTCAGCTGGCGCTAAGCGATAAGGAGATTTGGCTACAGGATTTGCTCCAGGAATTAGGTCGATGCGAAACTCGAGTTGACGTTCGGGAGGAATTCCTGGAAGCTCTTCAGGAAAGATATCAGGAAATTTGCAGACTTCGGGGATGCTCTCGAGGTCTTTAACTTCCTGTTTCTCGTTGATTACATGAGCTAGAAATTCATAGCACTCCTTTCGCAGAAGCTTTTGAGCTTTGATGCATGAAATGATGCGAATATTTGAACTAAGTTTATCATCGTATATCATGAGAGTCTGGCCATAGGGGAGATTGAGACGGATGGCTTTCTCATAACAAAGAATATCAGCATGATTAGGACTCAACCAATCCATGCCAATGATAACATCAAATCTCTTTATGGAAATTGGCATTAGGTCGATGGGAAAAGAATGATCGTTGAGGGTAAGGCTACAGCCTATGAATATATCGTTAGCGTTCTCTTTCTCATCGTTAGCCATCCCGATGGTAAACGTTTCGGTTAATGGTTGCGGATTTTGTTTAAGAAGATATTTGAATGAATGGCTAACAAAACTTCTTTCAGCACCAGAATCAAAAAGTATACAAGCGTAAGAGTTGCCGAGAAGGAACGTACCCGAGACAACGGTGGGGTCGGCGACTGCCTCATCTCGTCCCATAGTTAGAACTCTCCCGGTGTTGCCAGCTGTTGCTGCCTTGGGCAGTTTCTCTTGAAATGCCTGACTTCACCGCAACCGTAGCAGGCCTGACTGACACCCGCTCCGGAAGTTTGATTAGTCGATTGGGTTGGTGTTTTGCATAATCGAATTGTATGCCTCTTTTTACCACAATTGGAGCATGACAGTTCACGGCATGGGCCAGGGTTATGGTGGAGGTTACACTTATCACATCGAGGTAGGGTACCAGCATACCTACTGGTAGGTGCTTGAGATGTAGAAGTGACGGCGCAAACAGCAGCGGGAGTAGCAGCATCGTGAACTACCATAGTTTGCTTCTTCTTGGAGGGCTCTTGGGAAGATTGACCCTTTTTCTGCTTCCAAAATTTTCTTTTCTCACCACTCCTTTTTGCCAGATCAGGAGCGGTGGCCACTTCATCAAGATCATCCCCATGGTCGATCAGGTTTTGCGCCAGGCATTTAGCGATGTCGAATGTGTTTGGCTTCGCAGCCAAAACATTACCCTTGGTTGGCTGGGTCAATCCCCAGATGGATCTTTCAATCTTTTTACTTTCCGGGGTAACCATTCCCGGACAGAGAAGCGCCAGGTCTTCAAATCTGAAGGCGTAAGCGGCGACCTCGGAACCCTTCATCTTAAGGTTCCAGAGTTCGTGCTCCAGTTTCTGCAATTCGCCCTGAGGGTAGTATTCAGCAAGTAGCATCTCCTTCAAACTTTCCCAACCCATAGCGTTTTCCACTGGTAGGGTTAGGGATTTGACCCGACCATTCCACCAGGTCAATGCCCTGATGGCAAAAGTGCAAGCGGCGAATTTTACTCTGTTGGCTTCGGAACAGGAACATATTGCGAAAATGGACTCAATTTTCACAATCCATTGAGTCAGGGCAATAACACCTCCTTTGCCGTCGAAGGATGTTGGTTTTGCGTTCATGAAATCTTTTTAGGAACACTCCTTCTGGTGTCCCTGGCCACTTTCCTAGTTTTGGGGCTGAGTACCACCTCCTAGCCCGCCTGGACCACCGGGGTTCATTTGAGACATGGTAGCAGCCACAGCAGTAGTAACAGTTGCTTGGAACATGACGGGATCAAATGGGGAGGGAGGTGGTGGTGGAGGAGGATTATTGTTCTTTGAGCTGGGTCTTTTTCTTGGAGGCATCTTGATCTAAAATGATCAGGAAAGAGAGGATGGTAAGTCCTCTGGATAGAATCAAGAGATATGAAACAAGGGATATCTCATTATGGCAAATAGAGTGTTCTACTATGCGATAATGTATAGAAAAGCTACCAAAGCAAGGGAATTTATCGCTAAAGGGAATGAGTAGCAACACTTGAACGAGGATTTCTATAACGAAGTTGGCTCTAGAAAATACTCCCATAGTATTTTTATGTTTCGCTACGAGGATGACTCATTGTGTGGATATTAGGTAAGTTTTAGGCCTGCTGCACACCACAGTCACTCCCAAGCACATGTTGGCCGTGTCTCGAATGAATATAGTTGATCAGGCTATATTGACCCTAGACACAACTACATAACTGCCCAGGTTTTACCACAGTGCAAAACACTCAATTACTTATGTTTTGTTCTACTTAGGGTTACGGTTTCTGGCGTTTAGGTATTTTTGTATACTTGGAATAAAAGTACTTATATTTTTAAAGTATACTTTTAGTTCAGAGCACTTCGGCCCCTTAGTGTTTATAGTTATATACCATGTAAGGTTCGGTATACTTAGTTCACTATAAACAAGGGCTTTGATACCAATCTGTCACACCCCGAAACCGATGGCGGAAATGTTCCGGGGCGGAGGACGTCATGTAAAGTCTCACAACCAATGTACATAGTAAGCATAGTAAACACAACCATTACATTACATAGGAATATTTAAATTTGTTTGAAAGCAAAGTAATACTTGTTTTATATATACATCAGTATAACAAAAGTAAAGACGAGACTTCTATACGCTCCATCTTCTCCATAAGAAAGCGGATTACCTGTCTAACGTGAACCTGAGAATACAACCAGTTTTAGAAATATCAACATAAAGCTGGTGACTTCATAAGCGGTTTGTTTCTGGTAAAAGAACAAGTTTCCTTTAGTTTTCTGAAAAAGTTGTTATCCAAGAAAATCCCATATTTTCTTATAAAAGAAGTTTAGTTATCCATTTGTTGAACAGCCTGGTTAAGAGAAATTAAGTTATCCCAGGAAAAACCCCTTATTTTCCTTAAAAGTTGACGGTTGGTTATCGATCCGAAATGAAACGTACATGTATCTACAATACTTGCAATGTTAAATAAAGTTTCCCTGAAAGTTTGGTTATCCTTGGAAAGTACATTAGTTTTAACACGTATATAAAACTAAGAAGTAGGTTGTGAACTAATACCTAAGGCTATTATTGATACCCTATAGTAATCAAAACAGTTATTACTTTGGGGTTAGTTCACTAAGTTCATTATTACTTATGAGTAAATCTCCATTGTCTAAGTTGCAAGTTCCATAACCATACGATAGACTAGATATGGCAATAAGAAGTCCAATATCATTTTATGACTTTTTTCACCCGTAGACCTGCCGGTACCACTGTAGCTAGCAGCAAGGTGCGGGGTAGTCAGCCCCGTATAGATCTATACACTCAAGTCACGCTCTCTTTCTAAGAGATTCTGGTTCCAGGGGCGGTCCTCCACTCGCGTATCTCTGTAGACTGTTACAGAGGACGTGTCTCCAATCTTAAGAATAACGAATTTCCAAGTAAAATTGCGGAAAAATCCTGTTTTATGAATGACATGAAATCCTTTGTGAAATATAAAATGTAACGTTTTATAATGAGTTTCACAATTAGTTTGAAAACTAACTCTACAAGTCAAACGATTGGTTAATTCGGATTTTAGTGTTAAAAGTTTACTGAACATGTAACTATCACATACGAAATGATAAGTTTGAGTACAAGATTTCCTTGTACTTTTGCTTGTATTCTCCCCCTGAAAACATGAAAAACATGGAAAATGGTGTAGGGGTATGAACTCACCAGACGAGAAATGTGCCGGGTAAGATGCTAAGTATTAGTTTAATGCTTGAACACACGTGAGGTTCCTATGTAACATAAGGAGATACATAATTTTATCTAGTTAGGCTTTGAACTACTAATTAAATAAGAAAATACACTCCGAGGCGCGAAAACACTTTATCTCAAGTGTTAGAAATGATCCGGGTTGCATCTAAGGGTGTGTAGGGCCTAAATAAGGAGTTTACTCTTCAAGAGTAAACCCTTAGGGGTGTTTATAGTCCAAAGAACATATCCCCATGAGTTTACGGCTGTAAACTCATGGGTGGTGTGTTCTTGGAAGTTTAAAGGTCTTACAATGCACAAGGTAAGGTTCTAAGGTTGAATCAAAGGCTTAGGAAGTGATCGGGACATGAATTGTCCTTGGAAAGAGGGTTTACAATTCTTGAAGGACCCTTGGGGATTTTACGGTTGTAAACACATGAGTTTACAGCCGTAAATGTCATGTTTGTCCATTTTTCATGTATTTTGGTGGTTGTAGGTTAAGCATACAAAGTTCTAGACCCAAATCTAAGCCATACAAGGTGTTAGGGGCACTTAAACACCCTTGGGAGGTGTTTACGGTTTTGGGAGACCTTCCCAAACCATAAACGCAAGTGTGGCTCATATGTGCATGGTTTGGTGCATCTCATGAAGGAATACAAGGTTCTAAGCACTCATGCAAGCTTTTGGAGGTGTTTAAGGGGCAATTTAACAACTTGAAAGGTGTTTATGGTCTATGAAGGAGTGTTTATGGTCCAAGAATGTTCTTGGGCTGTAAACTCATTTTTAATACCCAAATGACATGATTTTGGTGTTCTAAGCTCATACATGCAAGTCTTTAAGTCATAGCTAAGCACTAGAAAGGATTTGGAAGGGTTTGGGGGCTTCAAAACCCTCTTATAAGAGTTTACAGTTTTGGGAGGTATTCCCAAGCAGTAAATACATGATTATGAGAGCTTTGGATGATTTAAACATAGATTTGCATGCATAATAAGTTAAACAACAAGCTATGATAGATCACTTACGATTTTGGAGCTTGAAGAGGCGTTTTTGGATCAAAACTCGAGTTTTAGAGAGAGAGTAGAGAGAGAAAGTTATGAGGAGGTGGGAAAAAGCTCAAATGTAAGCCACTCGTCCTTTATATAAGGATTGAGTTTGTGGTCAAGTCGGAATCCACCCAATACCAACGTTAAACGGGGTTTAAAATTTTACTCGATTAAATTGTCGTAACCCAACTCAGTTGTAACTAAAAATTTCCCAAATGAATATCGAGGGTCTTTCACATGTTTTCATTTCGTTCCGACACTTAAGAAAATATAATAATAATAATAAAAATATTAATTGATTTGCCTAACCCAAAAGTTAACGGAAAATTTCATTAAAAATAAATTTTATTAACAGAAATGGGTTACAATGACGGGATAAATTTCAGGTTGTCACAGTTATGCTTATTCAAAGTTCCGCAATTAAACCGCCACAACTATAGGTATTGTAAAAAGTGATTTTTTGATAGATTTCTTAGTAGCTTAAGTAATCTAATCAAAATTCATAGTAATCATAAAACCGAGTGTGGACATATAGAAAATGTCCAAATCTAACTTCATTTGAGGAAGTTATGATATTTCGAAGTTTCAGCACAACGGTAAGCGACACAAAAACCGAAATAGAAGTCGGTTAATTATTAGCTAAAATAATCTACACAAGAGTTGAAGATCTCGTAAATAAAATTTCATAAGCACAGTCAAGAATGAATGTCGTATGGAAGAGTTACGATTTTTTATACAAACTTTAACAGTCTAAACCTATAAAAATAGAATTTTAAAAATAAGTTAAGAATTATCCGGCGTATTTCAAATGAAAGTTGCAGATCTCATCGATAACTACGTGTGGATATAAAGAACATCGAAAATGGAACCCTTATGAAGAACTTATGGAATTTACAAAATTTGTGTTTTAAGTGGTGCATGTGGAGTGCGCGAGAGCATGGCGCACACTTGTAGAAGGTGGCAATGCGGACGACAGATAAGCTAACATTTGGCAAAAAAACGACATGGGAGACACCGCCTTAAGCACATGGCACGTACCTTGAAAATTGGGGCACACATTGCAAAATCAGCCTATAAATAGAGAAATCGACCCTCATCATCCTCACACATACCCCCAAACTCTCTCTACAAATATATGAGATATTAATTCGAAATTCTAGTAGTATTTTAGGATTTTATGTTAAGCTACAATTATATATATATATATATATATATATATATATATATATATATATATATATATATATAATTGTAGCTTAACATAAAATATATTCGTTGTTATGAATCTATAAATAAGATTTATCAATGATTCCATGTCATAACATTGATTGATCTTCTTACGGGGGTGATGTCAAGGCTATATTTAGTGAGGTGTTTATAGTGAGATTTCCAAATAGTATACTTTGTATACTAAATGGACCTTACCTCAGATATGATCTTACATGGTTGCAACTTATCAGCTATTGATTAGTAGACATGGGGTTCTCAGCTATTGATCAGTAGACATTGGGTTCTTTAAGGGATCTAGACAATCATTAGTCATAAATATATATAATTGAGACTGAACAATAATCATACCTAGGTCATATATTAGGAAAAATCAAACTATTAGGCGAAGCGCTGCTGAAATAACCACTCATTCACTTTCTAACAAGTGAGTGCATAGCTACTTTCATCTTACACATAGATATGAAGTATTTAGGTTATTAAAGTGTTACGTGCCTATTATCTGTGATTAAGACTTTATTGTTAGATGAAACTATATGAGCTAATTTTGTTTAACCGTACATGTATTTTCATACTTATAATATATGGGGTAGTGAAGGGTAAAGAGTGATGAAAATAATGATAAGAGGTCGAGATTCTATTGTACTACCGCACTACCAATGTAGCCACCTAGTTGGGTATTGATGATGACCACATACTATTCTAGATAGGTTGGGTCAAACATGGACATGTTTGCAACCTATAGATGTTTATAAGCCTTACACGGGCAGGTTTACGACATGTAGGTGTTCATCGACCATACATGGGTAGTCCAACCTATAGATGTTAATGAAATTATTTACGGGCATGTCTACGACATGTAGGCATTGATGAACCGTATGCGGATATGTCTAAGACTCGAAGGTGTTACTGAATTATACATGAGAAAGTCTCTGACATTTAGATGTTAAGAAACGACATACAGATAGGACCACGACTTGTAGGTATGAATGAATTATTCATGTAGATACTCTATTCACCCCATGGATATCTAATTAGCATATATTTCTAAGGAATCGGCAAGGCATTATTGTTCACTTAGAGATCTTTTAAGATAGATCCCTTGAGAACATCGATGTAGGATCAGGGAGTGAGAAAAATGGGAATGGATAATATGGTTAGTTGCTTGATGTGAATTTTATAATTATAACAAATTCACTATAATATTTTGAGTTTAGAACCATATGTACTCACCAGGTTTCCCAAATAGACCCACTCGGTTTCTTTGTATCACCGTTAAGCAGTAGGAAGGTATATGATGTTTGGATCCAATAAAATATTCGCGGAAAATATACGCCATTAGAGGTTGTAAGGTCGATAGTAACTATGTTTATGCTTATGTTCTTTTATCTGTTACGACATCCCAAATTTTGAATAAATTAATGATAAACATTTCTCTAGAAATACTTTTATGGGACAAATTCTACAGTAATAAATATATGTTGTTTTAAAATAAGCATAAATAAAAAGGTCTTTTCGGACCATGAAAATTGGGATATCATAGTTGGTATCAGAGCATTAGTTGATGCGAACTAGAAATATTTGAGTATTCCCAGACAGAAAATTAGAATGTTAAGCAATGATCATGAGGCGTGCGTCCATTTTATTTTATGTAGCGTACCTAAATTGACACAACTACTAGAATACTTTTGGATAGGATGCCTAATTTATTGTTATTTGCTAAATGCTTTAGAGCATGCTTAGGTTGCCCAAATTGTTATCACATGACTAGATTCAAGGTTTGTAGCTGACCTGGATTAGGAAACTTTATGTGTTCAGGATTCTAAACATTTAAATAATGTATTAGAACTGACATACAACTTTTCAGAGTAACAACAAGGATTATGCTTCTAAGCATAACTAAAACCTTTTCTATTGTAATATACTCTCGATTTCAATACATTTAACGATAGTTTCGTGTACAGAACATCATCGTGAGAACTTGTAGTGGGCTAGGAAATGGTAGCAGGAATAAGAAGCTTGAACCGCGATGTGCAATTGACCACACACCAGAAGTCATGCCGACAGCTGAACCAGTGATGATCGCTAGAGTTCAAGCCTTGATATGGGTTATGTTAGCTAAGTATATAGAATGTAGGGGACTAGACAACTACACCAAGGGAATAATATAGAATTTAATGCGCCGATTGATGAATTAGTAGTGAATGAGGGTCAATCCGAAGAATGGAGCTACAGTAGGAATGTGGACCGCGCTGAACCGCAAAGGGTTAGAAGGAACAAACCTGGAGAAGAGGTTGAGAGGAATAGATGCAACTATAAGGACTTCATGGATTCAAAATTGCCAAGTTTTTTTGGAAGTCCAATATTAGTGGATGTTATTGATTGGATCTCTTAAATAGAGATGGTATTCAATGGCTGTGACTACATCAACAGAGAGAAGACCATCTTAGTGATCAGACAGCTGACAGGAGTATTCAGCTGGTGGAAGTTGTTAGCTGATTGCATACCAAAGGGAGAAGTAAGGAAGATGTTTTGGGAGAAATTCCTTGAGGAGTTAAATAGAAAATATTGCACTGAACAAGATCTTTTGGAGATCAATAATGAATTCCAGAATCTAAAGAAAGGGAAGATGAGTGTTAGCGAGTATGATGCAACATTCACTAAAAAGATAAAGCTAGTTCATAGCTTGGTTGCTACAAAACTTTCCAATGTAAATACGTTTTCTATGGGTCTACCAGTGGATTTTGGTCCAATGGTGAAGCTAGCAACTACTCTAAAAGGAAAAAACTAAAAAGGAAAAAGGAAAAAGGTATGGAGAAAACTAAAAATGGAGAGAAAAAGGAAGTTTGAGGGATCTTCAAGATCAGATAAGAAGAGTATGTTTTCGACGTCTGGACCCAAGGATAAGAGGTCTCGGGATACCAATGAAGCAGAATGGTGTGAGAAGTGTAGGAAGAAAACATAGAAAGATGCAGCAACAAAGTAACTTTCATAAACTATGGAAAGATCATTCATTACACCAATAACTTCACCTAAAGCATGTATTACAAATGTTGAGAAACATCCCATCTCATGAATGCCTGCCCCAAAGAAAAGTGAAGCAGCAAGGCCAAATGCGCCGCGAAAGCCAAAGTCAAGAGCATTCCAGATGATCCTTCATGAAGCAGATGATGGTACAAGAGATTAAGAATAAGGAGCTACTTATATATATTTCAGGATATCAAGAAGTCATACAGATAATGTTATATTATGTAGCCAAATGTAAGAGGCATAGAGTGTGATGAACTTGAATAATATTGTAATCATTTTCAAGAAGTGATATATACCGTAATTATGTTACATTATCCTACGTTGCTGGATAGATTGAAGGAAAGAGTATAAGGATCTTCCGGTTGCATGTTGTCGATTCACAAAAACCCGTTTAGAATCAGATGTGTAAAACAATAATCGAGCTTAGGGCTTAACAACAAACCAAATCTAACGTCTACAATCGATGAGAACAATGAAGACGACAAGAACGGATCTTACTGCAACTTAAAACCCTAAAAAGCTCAATAGAAGATATATGTATGTATTACACAATCTCCTGCTCTGATACGAATTGATGAAACAATAAAATAATGATCGAATGATTCAAAACAGTAAAGATAATAAAACAAGAAGAACAATTGATCAAGTAGTGTCGAATGATTACTATTATCAAATCCATAGAAGAGTTCAACATGAACTTCTCTATAAAGGCAATGTAAGGCGATACAATTGATTAACCCTAAAACAGTGCATGCATGCACTATAAATAGTCTAACCCTAATATCATTAAAACACGGGTGGACAGCCCCAACCCGTTACAATATTGACTATTCTAGTACAAAACAACTAACACAACACATTTTATCCCATCAAGGCTTGATTGGAACAACTTATTAAGAGTAGATGTTGATCTTAAAGATTATCTCATGGTCTGAGTTTTCAAACCTTGTTCTCACGCATTGATTTTTGTTCTCACAATTAAAGCATTTCTTTTTATTAAAGCATTGATTTTGGTCATTTTAGGTTGATTAGGGATGAAACGCGCAACAAAACAAACTATAGGGATGGTCGGAGTGAAAAAAAAAAACTTAGGGACCAAACATGAAATTTTGACAAACGATGGGGACGATGTTGGTAATTTCTTCTAAGTGTATTTAGAAGCATATAAATAAGTATATAAATATGCATAAGAATAATCATATGCATATGCATATGAATATGAATATACTTATAAGTATATGCATATACATATGCATATAAATAAGTATATGAATATGAATATGCATAAGAATGTTTATATGCATATGATAATTAAATACATATGATTATGCTTATGTATATACATATGCATAAGAATAAGTATACACATAATACAATTAAATACATATTATTTTGCTTATGTATATGCATATACATAAGAATAAGTATATGACATATGCATATTCATAAGTATATCACTACTAGAAAAACACCCTTTTACGACACTCATTGCGCATCGTAAAAGGCTCAGACGACGCGCAAATGCGCGTCAAGGAAGGCCCTGTCATAAAGAGAGACGACACGCATTTACGACGCTCATTTACGACGCGCATTAACGACGCGCGTTTACGACACGCAATGCGTATCAAGGAAGGCCCTGTCAAAAAGGAAGACGACATGCATTCGCGTGTCGTAACCTTATGATGCGCGTGCTAATGACACGCATTGCGTATCAAGAAAGCCCCTATCAAGAAAGGCCATGTCAAAAATGAAGATGACACACATTTTTGTTTATCATAATTTTAAATGTTTAAAAAAATATTATTTATAGATTTACTAATTTTCAAATTAAATAATACATTAAAAGTTTCATAATACAAAATAAAATACCATAAATAACAAAGATAATTTATTTCACTAATATGTCAAATACAAATAATTATTCCAATAGTAAGTAAATGTAACACATTGCTAATATTTCATAATATTTATTATAGAAAACAAAACATGTACAACATTAAAAGAAACCCATGACAAAATTCTCCTTTGATAATCTCATTTGACAATTTCCTTTCTAAAAAGAATAACCTGATGCAGGAACTTTGAAAGGCTTCAGGGCATGGAAGGAGGTTGCTAGAGCTGTCAGAACCTACACATGGCAAATCGGTAACTTAACATGCAATACAATACAAGATGATATGATAGAGCTGGTATGGCATCCAACTATATATTTTTTATGTCTATTTTCTTTTCCAATGCCAATTAGGCCACTAAGCTTAGGAAAATGATATTTTAGTAGTCAAACATGACAGTTCATAAAGTCAAACACTGTCCCCATATCTATTACCTGAGTAGCACCAAATGTGGTCTTCAATGCTTTGCTATTTGATGCAAGCTTAATTTTCTTCAACAAGTTGAGTAACTTCTTGTAATATGACTTTACATTTAGGTCCTGCCGAGTCACCAACCTGCCATTATGTATGTAATCAAAAAAATGGTGAAATGAGTCTTAAAATAAAAAAATATTTCTAAAAATTTTCTATTGTTTTGAACACCTACATGATCAAAATGCCCAAAAAACACATAAACATACTGAATTAACTTAATTCACAAATTGGAGCCTTAGCAACCATTGTAATAGTCTCAGTAGACTTATTTTATTACCCATATTAACAAACAATTTTATGTAAGGGCTAAATACAAGAAATAGCAAAATACTTCTATTTCTTTATATTACAACATTATACTTTTATTTTATTTTTTCCTTATTATTGATGCATCATATGATAAAAAAAGTCTACGCAATTCCAACGTTATACTTCCAATCTTTTTCTTCTTACCACATCATACTTTGAAAGATCAACCCAATTATAACAACGAAATTGCTATAATAATGAGTAGATTTTTCTTGGATTTATCCCTTTATTTAGAATCACACATCACAAAACAAAAGCATCTCTATATCAATTAAGCTTTTTTATACTCGTTTTTGGCAGAAATGAAAATGTCAAAGCAAAAGAAACACTAGACATATCATCATCATGCAAATGAAAAACAAAAACAGACAACACAAACCTTTGCATCAATTCAAATGCATACAGATCAGATCATTCAGAGTTGCTTGGAGGCTTCTCCTTTGGATGCTTGGAGCTGTAATGATCAACAAGCTGCTTGTCATTTGCTAACTCACCAGAAAAGTCAAAACCCCAAAGCATTTTCCATTAACTATCTTATATATTTACAAGTTATTGTCGTTTATAACTTATATTACAAGCAGTTGTCAAACAACAAAGTCATTTTTTTCATTAGGTACTAATTCCAGACAAAAGGGTAAAATGGTCATTTACTATCATTCAAAACTAAATGAAACGTAAATAAGCAAGAAATGATGCCATATCTATGTGTATCATCTAATTTAGTTCCACAACCTCCGAATAATAAGAAAGTAATCTACACCCTAAATCTTAAATGAGTTAACACATGTATGCTAATATAAAAGTTTTACTATCACTATATCAGAGAGCATAGATTAATCTCTAGCTACATTTTGCCTGATTTTACTTCGTGTATACCATTCGACTTATGAGAGAAGTAGGAGACATCATCTAATAATACAGTAATGAACCAAACACCTAAACACCTAAGCCCTCGATTGTAATCCAATAATATAGTAATGAACCACACACCTAGTTAAACTGAGAAACAATGGTGATTTTTTTATACTTACAATCCTCCATATAGAACACATATGCCAGCACTGAGAATATCTCCACCTTTGACTCCTTTTTAAATGACCAAAACGCCCCCATACCAGCTCACAACTGCACGCCCTTGGGGATCCTTCCACAATGCCATGCAGGTCTGGAGAAAACCGGAGCCATTCCTTCCACAAATCTGCAATTTAAATATCACATGTCTTGTTATTAAAAAAAAAGTAAAAGTATGTTGCTATTTGTGCTAAAAGCGGGTACTAGTTTCGCCATGGACAGGGGCGGACGCACTCTTTAAGATATGGGGATACATGCCCCCAACAACAATTCAATTACCTTATATTTGCATTAGAAAGATGGGCTTAAATATATTATTATCAACCGATACCCCCAATAAGCAGCCCAAATTGTTAAAATGAATTAAAACTAAAAGGTAACTGAATTGCAACTTGGCAGCTGCCCCTTTATATAATAACTCATATCCTTCAATATTTCTTCACCCACTCGATGTGGGATCCCTAAGTGGGAGCTAACATTCATTTCTTTTTCTTTTTTGGCCTGAATTTACTTTCATAAATCTTTTTTTTTGCTTATTTTAACTTTTCCGCTAACTTATGAATAAGTTCCCACTTTTAAACTCGTTTAGTTGTTTTCATTTGTGGTTATATTTATCAATTTTGAACTCGTTTAAAATGTATTTCTATAAAATAATTATTTATGTACTTTTAAGTACTTAGCAATATATAACGAAAGCTAACCTTAAGAACCATAATCCGAGCCAAATAAAGGGTAAAAAACCAAAAAACCACAAGACCAGACTAGATATTTTGACCATTTAGCTCGACCTTATCGTATAAATGGCCCCAAGCTCTCCCAACATAAAAAATTCCAGGGTCTAATTTTGGTAACAGTTTATCAGCTCCAAAGAAGATCTGTAAAGGACTTGATAAGTTTTTTATTAGTCAAGAAAGAGCTAAAAAGGTTATCCCTTCTATCTATAATGTTCTGATGGCCTAAAATAAAATTTGTTTTCTTGTGATTTTGATATATGGTTCTTTACCATTTTGAAATAATGAAGCTTATTTATGTGGGAACAGTTTACAAATAATTTGAAAAAAGAATTTGTGTATTTGGACCTAAATTAAATATTTAGCTAGATATGAAAAGATGTCTGCTTATAATTCCATTAATACATACATACAGGTGCTCTAAGTGGTAGTTTACAATCACTACAAGACGATCTTTATGGATAGTTCACAAAAGTAAGCACATTGTTCCCTGTGTTGTTTAATTTGGAGAAAGCATTCTGTTTGTTCCATTTTGAGTATGAAAAAGTGACGAGTAAGGTATAATTATATAAATTGAGTGGAATGTGGATCATGGGGACCAAATTTGTAATTTACTCTTATTTTTATTTAAGTAAAATGCTATAATCATATTTTTATACCTGTAAGGACTCCTTTTGAACTTTTCAGCAACTGATAGAAGTATCTCTATATACTTATTCCTTCCCTTAGCCTTAGAGTCCAAAATATCATGGAGGAAGGAAACAAAATAGATGGCAGCTGAACCACATTTGTCTTCCATCACATCCTAAAATGGAAAATTCATGATTTTACCAGGGGCAAAAAGGGAAATACTAAAAATTTATAAAAGGGATTCAGAAAACTCACTGAGCTAGTCAACTCGGTCACTTCAGAAGCAGCAACATTTGTTTCTAGCTGAACAAGGGCAAATGATTCAATTGCAGATGCAGTTCTTGCTCCTTCTTATGTGATTGGACTCTCTTTATCTGCACCAAATACTAATATAGTTGGGAACCCTTGTACCTTAAACCTGCTCATTAAAGACTGAAAGGAAAAAAAACATAATCAGTTAGTAATAATAAAAAATAATAATATTGGTTTAGATAAAAAGGATAGAAATTCAAGAATACCTTTTTGTCATCACAGTTCACATGTCCAAGCTTCACCTTTCCTTGTAAATTCTTTGCAGCCTTCTTCCCTTCAGGTGCAAGATTTTTACAATGTCCACACCTGAAAGAAATAACATATATATAAAAAGTAATTAACTTTTTGAAATTTATTATAACAAAGTAAAGAGACAATGCTGGTTTATGAATTTATGTTCAAGAGTGGAATGATTAATTACCAAGGTGTAAAGAATTCAATCACCCAAAGATCTTTACTTTTAACAACCACTTATAGATTCCATCAAAAAAATATAAATGATGAGAATTTTGGACCAATCAATGAACCTTGGACCCAATCCTTTCAAGAAAAACTAAAGCATTTGAGTTGATTTTGAATTTTAGACTAGTTGTTTGGAAGGAGGTAGTATTTAGTTGTGTTTGTGAGCAATAACTGTATACTACAGAAGAATAGACAAATCCTCATGTTCAATCTAGACAAATCCTCATAGACAATCTTTACGAGCACAGTCCTTCTCCACCTCTCATGGATTCCATTAACAATCCCCTCTGTGATACCAACCTTCCCAATCTTAAGCTTCTGCAAATGAATCAAGGTCACTATGTGCTTCAATGTAGCTTTCGTTTTCTTCACCATCAACAGCAGACAGGCTTTGAACTTGTCTATCCCAAATCTCCTGGCATTTTTCTCGTGTTTGCTATTGAAGCTGCAAGAAAGACATCCTCTGACCATCAACAGCAACAACAGACAGTTAAGTATTAAAGAAAAGGAAGATAAAAAAACAATTATGATTTAGAGAGAATTTGGAAAAAGAGAAGTTGATTTGTAGTGCACAAATATATACTACCTTGATCTTTTGCATCATCAGCAGACGATTCAAGAATTTCTTAACTAGTTTCATAGTTGACTTCGGTCAAAGCCTTTACAGCTGCAGAAGCAGCTGCTTCTGCAATCTCAACTTGCGTTAATGGCAAGGAAAGCTGCCTAAAAAAATTGAAGTCCAAAAAGTCAAATTAAATCTGTAAACACTAAATTAAAGGGGTTTTCCGTATGATTATGATTATCTGATTCTTTAATGTTAAGAATTAAGATAACTGGATTTAATTTAAACATCTTTACCTGAGCTATGATAGGGTTACTAGCATCATCAAATGGTGTGAATAGAAACTCAAACAACTGCAAAACAAAAGAAAAGAAAAGGATGAAAAAATACAGTTAATTGGTTAAAGGTAAAATAGAGCGAAAACGTGAAATAGTCCCTGTATGTATTAATAATTGGATACCTGATACATGTGCTTGACTGATAGCTTCCCAAACAGCATCTAGTTCTAAGCCAATAGCTATAAGCTGAAAGGGAAAAATCATAATCTTTTTTTTTGATTGAGAAGATGAAGTTGAGATATGAATGAGAAATTGCATGCCCTCTTATTTGTTGAACGACTGAAGAAATAGGCAAAGTAGAAGCATCCTTTTCATACCTTAGTGCAATCACACCTAGGGCTTGTAAAAGCGGGGTTCTTCCCTTAGAAATTTGAAGAAAAAAAAAGGAGGAATACAATATCTGGTGAAAGGTAGGTGTACAGAAGTAAAAAAAACCTAGAATAGATCGGCTAAGCAAGTAGAGAAACAAGAGATCGGTGCATTTTTTTTGGAGTAAAAGATAGTAGTTGGAGATCGAGATCTAGAAAGGAGAGGAAAGACGAATGAGGGAACTGACCTAGAAATTGGTGAGGATGATGATGAGGAAGCAACGACTAATAGAATTGATCGCAAATGAATCCACGATGATGACGATGTCGGAGAGGACGAATTTGAAGATGATGGTGACGAAGTGTGACTTCGCCGGAGTGCTCTCAATACATGATGTTTCTGTTGTGAGGCCAACATCCTTCCTTTTTTCTAGTAAATTCTATATGTGAAGTAACTATATCTATAATCTATAAGAGCCAAGGGAATGAAATTAGAAATTTAGGGTTCCGATTGATCTATTTCAATTAGGACGACTAATTGAAGTAATTGTACATGTTCTCTTCGTCTTTTACCTATTAGAGTAAACGATGGTGGCGGCCACGGGGAGGCCAGCCATGACTGTCATGGCGATAGCTATTCCGACATTAGATTGGGATCCAGAGCCACCACTAGCACCAACACCGCCACCAGTAATCCACTAAATCGCGCCAGAACCTCCATCGCTTTTTCCAACGGCGCCTTTAACAAAACCGTAACTTGTCCGACGACCATCACCACCGGAGAAGACGTCGAACATCAATGAGAAAAGCAACACAAACAGGAATGGAATCAGATTATTAACCTTGTTCCTCCTCCTTCTCGTTGTTTTCCCCCAAATTCCTCCACACCGTAACCTCCGATCAAAAAAAGCCCTAGCTTACGTTGTGCAGACTTGAAGAGTCGGTGTGGGTTGGAGGTAGTGGAGGTGGGTGAGGGGCGGAGACGAAGCAGATGAGATGTTAGAGAACAGATCGAATGTAGGAGAAAAATCGGGGTTCAAAATTTTTGGGGATTTCATTTTCCCTCTTAGAGAAGAGAGACGCGCGTTCCTTAAAAAAATATAAAGCGACATTCACAGAGGGCGCACATTTTAGATAAAGTGCCCTCCGTTTTTTATAAATTCTTTTACATGAGACACTAATTTAAGGGCTTGCAATATTGCGTGACCTAAATCCTGAATTTTTTTGAAGAGATGACCCTTTTTTAATGTCACTCCCTTTTGCGTAAAATAAATCAACGAGTGTCATGGTTTGCGCGTCGTAAAAGGGTCTTTTTCTTGTAGTGATATGCATATGCATATTCATAAGTATATACGTATGCATAAGAATAAGTATATTCATAAGGCAATTAAATACTATGATTATGCATATGTATATGCATATGCATATGCAAAAGAATAAGTATATGACATATGTATATTTATATGCACATTAATAAGCATATGCATCTGCATAAGAATAAATATATGCATATGCATAAGAATATGTATATTATGAATATGAATATTCATTAAAAATAAAAAAAATATAAAAAATCTTTTTTTTAAATTAGCGAAAATATTCCTTATATTTCGAAATTAATATTTAAAAAATTTTAAAAATGAATTTGTAATGCATATTCATATTTTTGTGGGGTTATTATTCTTCTTTTTCTTCCATTTGTTGTCGCAACAATGCTGAAATTCGTCGATGTCCGAAATTCATGACTAAGGTAAAATAATTTTTTAGAATTAGGGTATTCCTAAAATGGGATGAGAATTAACTTGATACAAGAATCAATTCACTTGATTCTATTAGAATATCTTAATCAAAGAAGGAAATCGAATAGGAAATCAGAACATAGTTTAATTCATTGTGCAGAAAAGAAACAGATGAAAACAAGGCCGCAACGAAATAGGGGAGGAGAAACATTTTTGGGAAATTACTTTGGCTACAAGGTTTTCGTTTATTCAAAGCTAAAAGACTTAATTAAATACATTAAACTACTATCCTATAAATACTAAAAGTATTGCAATCCTTTTCTAATACAAAATCCTATTTAAATGGCGAGTTTCTTATTTTACCCTAGACGAAAAACTGTCCCAAAATTTTGAATTATCCAACACAGTTAACATATATCATTGATTTGGATGTATATCGCATTAGCTTCTATGTTATGCAACTTAGCAATGGTGATTGATTTGGTACATGATTTGAGGAAACGATAAGTTATATGCATTTTAGAATCACATCGTTGAAAATTGTTATATGCATTTTAGAATATAACAGTTACCTCATGTTTAACTGATACCATCAAATCATGTGGAAACTCTTGATATTGAAACAACTTGATCGCAACATCATGTATACATAAATTGACATTTTATATTATTTTTCTATATTTTTCTTAAATAATATAAAATTATTTGTATAAAATTTTTTGTTGGATTAGGTGTCTAAGTCCATAACTATAACTGATATGTACTTGAATTGACAGTGTTATGGTCCTTTTGGGTTGCCTCCACACGTTCTACTAGATATGATGATTAATTGAGGAAGAGGAAGAATTTATTAATTTGATTAATAAATTGGAATAAATAATTTATTAAAATGTTGTGGAAATAATATATTAATTAGCACTCATTTTATTAGTTAATATTTAATCATAAATTAATTTGGAATTAATTTTGGGATTAAAGGAATTAATTAATAGTGCAGACACTACTAGGCTATAGGCCTTTAATGACACGCAAACCATGACACATAGTGATTTACAATACGCAAAATCGTGTGTCCTAAAAATAATGTCATCTCTTTTAAAATTTGAAGGATTTAGGATACGCATTTTGTTAGCCCTAAAAAATAGTGTAAAAAAACAAAGAGGACACTCAACATAAAAGGCGTGTCGTCTAAGCATGTTGTTTTATAAAGTTTTCATCAAACGCGTGTTCTCCATATTTAATTGTAACACTCCAAATCAGGTACACCTTTGAAACCCTTGAAAACGATTTATGTAGCAAAATGGTCCCTATCATATGCTGGCCGTACCTAAGGGTACGCTTAGCGTACTAAGGGAGAAGGATCGCGAAGGAGCCTTGTGTATGCAAGACGTACATAAGAGTACATCAGGCGTACGCAACATAGAGCCAAAACCCTAAATCTCGGACTTGACTATATTTAAATAGCTTTTAGTCTCTTAGACCAAACCATATCAGTCTTTTTAGCCTCTTTCGTCCACCTTCAACTGAGATATTGTGTTAGAGGGTTTTTAAGCTTAAGGGATGAGTTTTGTGGCCATTTTAGAGTTCATTCAAGAAGGAGAAGTTGTCAAGGAAGCTTGGAGTGTCATTTGGCTTCAAGAATCTGCATTAAGTCAACCTTGAGGAGCTTCTGGAGGTATAAATCTTGGACCTTTCCATCTTAATCGCTAGATCTAGCTAGGGTTTTCTAGTTTTGGTCCCTTTGGTTGATTTTGGACCTCCTCTTGTGAGTTAAGCAACTCCAGAGGATGGAAATGACAGATCTGAGGCTCCCTAGCCCTTTTTCATCATAAAAATAGAGTCTTGGATGGTGTTTTGACCTCATGTATGGGTTAAGAGCTTTAAAAAGGTCTTAATGAGGGTGTTGGAGGCTTATGGGGCATGCAAAGGCATAAAGTTGCCAACTTTACACCTTAGGTCGTCTTAATAAGCTTAGATCTGAATTTTGGACGTAAAAGAATCGAGTATTAAGCAATTAATGGAAAAAGTGCTTAATCTGTTAGTATCCTGGGCGTAAACCAGTGTATGCTGTGCGTAAGTCCCAGAACCCCGGTACGGTGGGCGTACCAGGATGGTACGCTAAGCATACGCATCACAGATGGGCTTGAACTTGTTTTGGTGTTTTGGTCTGTTAGGCCTCATTGGGATGTTGGACTTGATTGCACTCTGAGAATAGTTGGCCATTTTATCTGTTTGGGCCATTCGTGTTATGATTGGGCCTTATTGGGCCAAGGGGCCCATTAATGATTTTGGGCATGGACTTTGGGACATTATCAAAGAAAGGAAAATTGAGCCTTTTTGGAAGGACTTAGGGTTTGGGTTCCCTTTGATTAAGTAAATTCCTAACTTTGATTAATATTATTATTCTGCATGGGAGGTTTCCGACTGTTAGGTGAGCAGCTTTCACATTCAGCAGGCAGAGGTGAGTCTTTTCACCATACGCATGGGTCTAAGGCACCAAGGCCGTCCCATTATGTGATATATGTGTTAGTCGTTTCTATGATTTGATATGCTATGTGACTGTGTGGTATTGCATGGAAGACCCTAAGGGAGCCGTGGCATTGGATGTAAGACCATGTGGGGTAGCCTATGGCATTCCTAGGTAAAGACCATGTGGGTTATCCCATGTCATTGGATGTAAGACCATGTGGGGTAGCCCATGGCATTCCTAGGTAAAGACCATGTGGGGTATCCCATGGCACGAAGGGGTAAGACCTTCGGGGGAACCCATGGCATCCTTACAGGTTTTATGTTTGCATGGCTTATATGTTATATGTAGCTTTTATACCTAATAGGATATGTGATATGTGATATGTGTACTGTGTTTGGTATGCTCTGGGAGACTCACTAAGCATTTAGCTTACAAGTTGCGGATTTGTTTTAGGTACTTCCAACCCCAAAGGAAAAGGAAAGGCGTAATGGCGCAGCGAGCACTCTCTCTCGGGCATTTTTGTCGACACTTTGATATTTGGAATAAAATTTGTATTTGACATATGTTTTGAAAACAATTATGATTGGATTTCTTAAATCATGGAAATGTATTTGACTATTCAAAAATGAAAAGTTTCTTTGAAAATTTGGGTCGTTACATGTTGGTATCAGAGCCTTGGTTTGAGGGATTCAGGCTCACTCTCGGGTGTGTCAGGACTCAAACTTAGGAAATGGTAACATTGTTTTCAAAAATAAAATGAAAAAGCTTTTAAAGAAAGGAAAAGATGAGCGTGCAACACGCGTGATTAGCCGATCCAAGTTAGTGGTTTCCCCATTGTATTAGCCATGTTAGACTGATATTTGAGCTTTAATGATCGTATGGAACTTGCTATGTGTATGCTTCTAAAGTTGTATATGGTTTGGAGCTTATACCCTCAGAATGGTTGATTTGGCCTTATTTCCTATTCCTTTATGGTTGTGGACCTAGGGTAGAATATTTTATTCGAAAGTCTATTTGATCCTTATCTGTGTATAATTTGCATGCATGAAGGAAACCTGTCATGATTAGTTTGATTGTTATAAGTAGGGTAAATCTTAGGACAGCCTGAGATTGATGTATGCAGTAGTTGTAAATTATGGTTCAGTTTTGGACGAACTAGAGTTATCAGGTAGACCGGTGGGGAAAAGTACAAGTAGGTGTGGAAGGTAGTAATGGGCACGTACTACTGAAAGCACAAGACCAGTACCCAAACCAATGTTAGATCTGACGACTTCAATGAGGACCGGTGGGGGAAGATCCCTTGTATGGAAATCCTTATCGTTATGATTTATGACATTTCAATTCAGCATGGTGGTGACACGATTTGGAGCAGGGGGATCAAGATCGGGATCTAGATCCGGGGCAGGATCAGGCGACACCACTGATGTGGTTGATGAGAGGTTGTGCGAGCTTATTGCAGCCGAGGTTACCAGGGGCATCCTTGACGCTACCACAGTCATCTTTCGGACGGTCAAGGAGGGTAGGATATTATGGAGGAGAGACTCAGGGAATTCAGGGCAGAGATTATTGTGGGTCAGGTTGGGGCCCGAACTCCCTCATTCCGGGAGTTCAAGGCATATGGGGCGCCAGAGTTTTCCGGGGCCAGGGACCCCATAGTTATCCGATGCTAGGTGGCGGGTATCGAGAACGCCCAACGCATGAGTTCTTGCCCGGATGCGGAAAAGGTGGGATTTGCTTCTTGTATGCTAAGAGACAGGGTACGAGATTGGTGGGGTGAGGTTACGAGTCAGGTGGGAGCAGTCGGTGTGGCTGAGATGACCAGGGCCAAGTTTTTTCGGTGATTTGACTTCGATTTTGCACCAGCCATTGAGGTTCAACAACTTGTTAGGGTGTTTCATGAACTTCAGCAGACCACCGAGACGGTGGCAGAGATCACCGCCAAGTTTCAGGAACTAGGTTTGTTGATTCCACAGTATGCTACCGATGAGGACATGGTATCATTCCATGTTGAGGGATGATATCCGGGAGTTTGTGACCTTCACAAGGTGCAAAACCCTGAATGAGATGGCGGAGAAGGACCAGGAGCGGGAGATGGAGTTAGACTTCCACACCAAGCGGAATCCGGAGCAGGCACATGAAGCAGTGGGTCAGGCTAAGAAGCCTAAGACTTCAGACACTTCCAGCAGGGGCAAACAGGGTCGGGGCCGGTGTGCCAAGTGCGGGAGATTTCATAGTAGGGCTTGTCGAACAGTCGGGATATCAGGATGTTACTCTTGTGGTCAACAAGGCCACTTCAATAGGGATTGCCCTAAGAAGGGTTTGTTATGATTCCACTACAACCAGACTGGCCATAAAAAGGCCGACTTTCTGAGGTTATAGGGCGGCGAGGAGCAATAGCGGTGCCTACACCGACCACACTGAGGATCAGTGATGGCCGCCATGTTAAGGCGGAAGCTCCGGCGGTGAAGAGTCGTGCATTTCAGTTGACTACTAAATAGGCTCGGGAAGCGCCGAACGTCGTGACTGTTACGTGTTTATTATTCTCTGATCTTATGAATTGTATGTCTTATACGGACTTTATGCTTGTATGGGGCCTTTTTGGTCAATGGTGTGTCTGCTCATGTTTTTGTGATTCTAGTGCTTCCTGATTATCGTGCCTCTTGCACTTAGCAAGAACTTCCGTGACGCACCTGGAACTCTAGATTCCCCACTCGAGGTAGAGATTGAAGATGATCGCACCGTCAGTACTACAAGAGTGTATCGAGACTGTGTCCTGAATGTGCTTGGTAAGAGGTTTCGTGTCGACCTAGTCCCGATACCGTTGCGGGGGTTGAAGGTGATCATTGGGATCGACTGGCTGGGGGCCAACGAAGCCATGATTGATTGCGAGCGCCAGTTGGTTAGGGTCTGAACCCCAAGTGGGGGGGACTTGTTATTCATGCTGAGAGAACCTCGCAGGGGCCAACTCTCTATTCGGCTGCGAGGGATAGAAGGTTTCTGCAGCAAGGTTGTATGGGATTTTTAGCTTATAACTCGGATACCATGGTAGAGGCCACGCCAGATGTGGGCAGTGTGCCGGTTGTGCGGGCTTTCATGATGTTTTCCCGGAAGAGTTACCGGGAGTGCCTCTGGAGAGGCAGGTAGAGTTTTGCATCGACTTGGTACCTCGTGCCGCTCTGATAGCAAAGGCACCATAGCGGTTGGCACCACCTGAGATGCAGGAGTTATCTATGCATCTTCAGGAGCTTCTAGACCGAGGAATCATACGGCCGATCAGTTCCCCGTGGGGAGCACCGATCCTTTGCGTGAAAAAGACGGATGGATCATACAGGATGTACATCGCTTATAAAGATCTGAACAAGCTAACGATGAAGAACCGTTATCCATTGCCTAGGATCGATGATTTGTTTGAACAGCTGCAAGGTGCGTCTTGGTTTTCCAAGATTGATCTACAGTTGGGATACCACAAGATGTCGATTCAAGATGAGGATATACCGAAGACGGCATTCAGGACTCGGTATGGACATTACAAGTTTGTGGTGATGTCATTTGGGCTCACCAATTCCCCAGCAGCGTTTATGGATCTCATGAACAGGGTGTCTCGACCGATGTTGGATCGGTCAGTGATCGTTTTTATTAATGATATTCTAGCCTATTCCAAGACCAGGGAGCAGCATGAGCAACATTTGAGTGAGGTACTGGAGACCCTGAGGGCGGAGAAGCTTTATGAAAAGTTCTCCAATTCGAATTTTTGGCTGCATGAGGTGCAGTTTTTGGGGCATGTCATCAATCAGGAGAGCATTTCGGTTGATCCAGCCAAGGTTGAGGCGGTGATGCGATCGGAAGTACCAAAGAATGTATCAGATATTTGTAGCTTCTTGGGTTTAGCGGGCTATTATTGGAGATTTATTCAGGATTTCTCCAAGACTGTTGCATCATTGACCCGCTTGACCAAGAAGAATGTGACCTTTCGGTGGGGCATGGACGACTTGATGGTGTATTGTGACACATCGATTTCAGGTTTGGGCGCAGTACTGATGCAGAGGAGGCACGTGATAGCTTAGGCCTCGAGGCATTTGAAGCCTCATTAGGCGAATTACCCCACTCACGACCTGGAACTGGGGCAGTGGTGTTCGCCCTTAAGATTTGGAGACATTATTGGTATGGAGTGCGGTGCACCATTTATACCGATCACAAGAGTTTGAAATATTTGATGGATCAGCAGAACCTCAACATGCATCAGAGGAGGTGGTTGGATGTGCTGAAGGATTATGATATTGAGATCCTACACCATCCAGGGAAGGCCAATGTGGTGTGTGACATCCCCAAAATCTCGGCCATAAAAGACTGATTTCATTTATGCTTTTTAAAACATTTTCAGAGTAAATCCGTTTGATTTTAAAAGAGATGCGGAATTTGTTCCCAAAAACAAAACATGATAAAATAGATATTTATCAAAACATTTCATATAGAAATATGATTTCATTTCATAATCAAAAGTCGGGATGTCATGTTCCGATATAGATCATAAAGCATAAACGATAACATTACAAGTCGTTCAACAAATATATACATATACAGACTTGTAAACAAAAACAACTTGATGATTCGCACATCTTAAGCTCTTGCGCCACTTCCTGTAATACAAATCAACTGAGTGGGTCAGGCTTGGGAGCCTGGTGAGCATATAGGGTTTTCAAACCCACAATAATTATATTTTAATTACAACAATCAACAATAAACCCGATTACCCATTCCCGTTATCCTCACCTTACGTTCCTAAAAATAACGTCTATTATAAGGAACTTATTTCAGGATTTTCATCGGGACGGACATTACTGCAGAGGGGCTTCCTCAACAATAAGTGTCCTAAAGGCAACCATGTGGGGGATAGAGTACACCGGTGAACACGTCGTTCACAACACCTACAGGTAATGAGCCTGCTAGTGTTCCACAGGACAGTCTAGAATAGTCCGTGGTCGTCATCCATACTCTGCTGAATGACTAGAATAACACCAATAACACCGAGGCCTCTCATCTGTTTATTTCACACCAATTATCTACCCATGTTCTACCCAACATATTAGTAGATAAAAAAATATACATTTTTATACATTATTTATAAAACCTGTATAGCATGCTTTAATCAATACATATTCCACATAACAGATGAGACATACACACATAACACGTATTTCATAGAGAATATACATTCACACATATAACCACAAAATACATACACGTAGCACGTATTTTATATTAAATACTTCATAATATTGCGTATTGAAAAGGGACTATACACTCACTTGATCAGAAGATGATCCGACAGCACTACGGCTTATAGAAGTAGCGTCTCTCCGCAGATCTGGAAGATCTTCACAAAAACCGGCTCCTCGCGGGCAGGGCTTCGGCTCGGGAATAACGCTCTTCGGGATTTTCGGGGCTTCGGATCTCGCTTCGGGGCTCGGGAATAATACCGGGGCTTCGGGGTATAATCGGCACGCAAATCGAGGCAAAAAGGCTAGAGAGAATGAGGAATTTGCAAAAGAAAAGAAGCTGCTTCGGACCTCCTTTTATAGCCTGATGCTCGGGGTTACGCGGGGCGTAACTTCGGGGGTACGCGGGGCGTGGTGCTTCGCAGATCGTCAGCGCTTACGTCACCGGGCCCTCTACGTCATCGCTTACGACTCACTACTCCGCAGGACTCGAGTGCCCTACGCTGTACGCGGGGCGTACAGCAGTACGCGCTGCGTACTTCGGATAGACCGCCTCGCTTCTTCTTCGGATAATATCGGAGTTTAAATTAAAATAAATATTAAATATTTATTAAAACTTCAAAAATTCATATCTCCTTCATACGAACTCCGTTTTCGACGTTCTTTATATCCACGCGAAGGTGAGACTACGCTCTACAACTTTCGTTTAGGCTCCGTCGGCTAATTTTGACGCTTATTTTATTCTTAATTCATTAAATAAGAAAATAAATACATAAATCACATAATTCACATTATTCACAAATAGTACATTTTTATTATTTCAAATTGGGTTACAAAGGTTAACCTAGACTATTACATTGCTAAAAATGGCAATCCCAGAAACACGGGCGTTACAATTCTCTCCACCTTAGAATGATTCCGTCCCCGGAATCACACACCAGCAAACAAATGCGGATAGCGACTGATCATGTCACTCTCCGTTTCCCAGGTGAGATTCGGCCCATTCGTGTGTTTCCATTGGACAAGCACTAACTCAACCATCTTACGTCGCAACTTCTTAGTCTTTCGGTCAACGATTGCCTCCGGTTCCTCAATCAACCTTTTCTTCTCATCGATCCTCAACTCCGAAAGTGGAATTACGTCAGGAACTTCTCCCATGAACTTCCTCAAGTAACACACATGAAAAGTGTTATGAATTCCATTCAGTTCTTCTGGTAGTTCGAGCTTGTAAGCTTGGTTCCCAATCCTCTGAAGAACTTTAAACGGTCCAATAAACCTTGGACTTAACTTTCCCCTTTTACCAAATCTTATAAGTCCCTTCCACGGCGAGACTTTAAGTAAAACCGAATCTCCAACTTCAAAAGTCATCGGTCTTCGCTTTTTGTCAGCATAACTCTTTTGACGGTCCTGAGCTGCTAACATTCTTTCCCTAATTATCCTCAACTTTTCAGCCGTTTGATGGACTATCTTCGGTCCCATAAACTGCTTTTCCCCAGCCTCAAGCCAACAAGACGGCGTACGACACTTCTGTCCATACAATGCTTGATAAGGTGCCATTTTTATGCTCGAGTGAAAACTATTATTATAGGAAAATTCTACCAAAGGCAAATGTTCATCCCAATTACCTAGGAATTCCAAGGTACACGCTCTCAGCATATCTTCAAGTGTTTGTATCGTCCGTTCGCTCTGACCATCAGTCTGCGGATGGTAAGCTGTACTTAAACATAACTTGGTACCCAATTCCTCTTGTAGACTTTTCCAAAATCGTGAGGTGAAACGACTGTCACGATCCGACACAATCGTTAACGGAACACCGTGAAGCCTCACAATTTCCTTCACGTAAGAATTCGCAAGCTTTTCCATAGACCATTTCTCGTTGGCTGCTATGAAATGCGCACTCTTAGTGAATCGATCAACGACCACCCAAATCATGTCGTGACCACATTTTGTTCTGGGTAGTTTAGTGACAAAATCCATAGCAATGTCTTCCCACTTACCCATAGGCACAGGTAATGGTTCTAAACTCCCGTATGGTTTCTGATGTTGTGCCTTGACTCTTGCACAGGTCACACACTCGGCCACGTACTTCGCAATGTCGAGCTTCGTCGTTGGCCACCAATAATAGGGTTTTAGGTCCCTATACATTTTTGTGCTACCGGGATGAATCGAGTACATGGTTTTGTGAGCTTCTTCCATCAGAAGATCTCTGACTCCTCCTGTCTTAGGTATCCAAATCCGATCTTGGAACACCTTCAGTCCGTGACTGTTTACACCGAACACCAACGTTTTGCCCAAACGTTCCTCCTTTCGGTCATTTTTCTCAGAAGCTTCGCTTTGAGCTTTCTTTATACTTTCCAAAATAGTCGAGACAACTTCAATTCTCAACGCTCTTGGCCTTTTCTTTTCAATATTGACCTTCCGACTGAGAGCATCAGCAACAACATTGGCTTTACCGGGGTGGTAAAGTATCTCACAGTCGTAGTCCTTAAGTAATTCCAGCCAGCGTCGTTGCCTCATATTCAATTCTTTCTGACTAAAGAGATATTGGAGACTCTTATGATCAGTGAAAAGTTTGCACTTTGTGCCATAGAGGTAATGCCTCCATATTTTCAGTGCGAAAACTACCGCTGCCAACTCCAAATCATGAGTCGGGTAGTTCTTTTCGTGCTCTTTCAGCTGTCGAGACGCATATGCGATCACCTTATCTCTTTGGGTTAAAACACAACCCAATCCAACTCCAGATGCATCGCTATAAACAGCGAAGTCTTCAACCCCATCAGGTAGAGAAAGTATCGGTGCCTCGCATAGTTTCTTCTTTAGCTTCTCGAATGCTTCTTTATGCTTATCATTCCAAGCATAAGTAGCTCCTTTGTGGGTCAAAGTTGTTAATGGACTAGCGATCGAAGAAAAGCCTTGGATAAACTTTCGGTAATATCCGGCTAATCCTAAAAAGCTTCGGATCTCCGTGGGACTTTTCGGTTGTTCCCACTTCATCACAGCTTCGATCTTCGCTGGATCAACCATTATCCCTTCTTGGTTGACCACGTGACCCAAAAATTGGACTTCACGAATCCAGAAATCACATTTGGAGAACTTCGCATACAACTTCTCCTTCTTCAAGACTTCCAAAACTTCTCGCAAGTGTCTGCCATGCTCCTCTTGGCTTTTTGAATAAATCAGAATGTCATCTATGAACACTATCACAGATTTATCAAGGAACGGATTACAAACCCTGTTCATTAAATCCATGAATGCTGCTGGAGCATTGGTTAGTCCAAACGACATAACCAAAAACTCATAGTGTCCATATCTAGTTTTGAATGCGGTCTTCTCGATATCTTGCTCTCTTACTTTTAGCTGATGATATCCTGACCTTAGATCGATCTTCGAGAAATAGCTCGAACCTTGCAATTGATCGAACAGGTCATCAATCCTCGGCAACGGATATCTATTCTTTATTGTTGCCTTGTTCAGCTCTCGGTAATCAATGCACATTCTCATGCTTCCATCTTTCTTCTTCACGAATAACATCGGAGCTCCCCAGGGTGATGAACTAGGTCTTATGAAACCTTTGTCCAATAACTCCTGAAGTTGCATCATTAGCTCCTTCATCTCCGTCGGTGCTAATCGATAAGGTGCTTTCGCAATTGGCGTTGTTCCGGGCAACAAGTCAATACGGAATTCCACTTGTCGATCAGGCGGTAATCCAGGAAGATCTTCGGGAAATACTTTCGGATAATCACTCACCACTGGAATATTCTGCATCACCTTCTTTTCCTTCTTAGCGTCGATCACGAATGCTAAGTATGATGTACACCCCTTGGTCAAACATTTTCTGGCTTTCATTAGAGAAATGATTCCAGAGTTTACTCTGCGTTTATCTCCGTACACCATAAACGATTCCTTCCCAGGTGGATTCACTTTCACTATTTTCTTCTTGCATAAAATTTCGGCATCATTGGCGCTAAGCCAATCCATTCCCAAAACGATGTCGAAACCGTTAAGTTCGATAGGCAATAATTCCTCGTGGAACTGATTTCCATTCAGATCAATTAAGATGTTTTTCATACGATGGCTAACAGGTACAAACTTGCCACTAGCGACTTCGACTAATAAAGCATTATCTAGTCTATCAACAGGCAAAGCTAGTTTTCTACCAAATTCATGCGATATAAAGGAGTAGTTGGCTCCAGAATCAAATAAAATTTGGGCAGGCAATTTGTTAACGAGAAAGGTACCTGAAGCGACATCAGCTTCATCTTTAGCAGCTTCCAGTGTCATCTGGAATGCTCTCGCCTTTGGCTTTGGCGGAATGTTGGGTCTTGCTGCTTCCTTCTTTTTTGGACAATCCCTTGAGATGTGCCCCTCCTCACCACAACCATAACAAACATTTTTGGTGAAGGTGCAGTCATTGGCATAATGCCCTAGCTTTCCACATTTGAAGCATGTGGTTTCCCTGCCACACTTCCCATGATGCTTCTTCTTGCACTTGTCGCACCATTTCGCCTCTACCTTTCCTCCACTTCCTCTCGAACTAGACTTCGAGAATTTACTTTTCTTGCTGGACCCTGAAAATCCATCGATTTTCCTTTTCTCGCCAACCTCTGACCTTTCCAGACCTTTTTCCCTGATCTGGGTCTCAACATTTCTAGCAGCCCAGATGGCAGCTTTCAATGTGGTTGCTTGCTTAACCATTGGACCATAGTCCGCTGGTAGTCCAAGGGCAAACTTGTTGACCTTAGAGAGTTCTGTAGGCACCAAATATGGGATAAACTTCATCTTTTCTGTGAAACTTGCAGCGTATTCAGTAACGCTCAATTTCCCTTTCTTCAAATTCTGAAACTCATTACTGATTTCCAGAAGGTCCTCCTCGGAGTAGTATTGCAGTTTTAGTTGTTCCACAAAGTCTTCCCATGACATTTTGCTTGCTTCTCCCTTGGGCATAGAGTCAGCTAACAGCTTCCACCAACTCAACACGCCAGATTTTAGCAGAGGGATCGCAAGAGCGGTCTTCTGCCTGTTGCTGCATTCACAACTTTCAAACATAGTCTCCATTTCAGAGGCCCAGTCCATAACTTGCACCGGCGTCGGGCTTCCGGATAGACATGGTGGTTTGGATGCCATGAAATCCTTATACTTGCACCCACGACCATCATTTCCTCCATACTGGTTATTGCGTCTAACCACTGGTTGTTCGTCTTGACCAATGATCCCACTAAAGTTTTCTCCTTCAGACTGCCCTCCATTCTCCACGGGCTCTTCCGCTTGAATTGACGGTTCTTCACGATTCTGCCTAAGCAGGCGTCTGGTTTCTTCCATCTGACGATCCAACATCATTTGAATCATCATTTGTACACCAGCCATTGTTATCGGCTCAGGTGCATCAGCTACGACAGGTACTTGTTGAATTACAGGCGGTTGATTCCTGTTTTCATCAGCATTTCCAACTCCGCTTCTTGTTCTCACCATTTTTGATCTACACACCGAATAATTTCACCTTATTACTCCAAACGATTACATGCTAGTTCTAATATCGTATACATACGCTTAGAATCCTAAACACATAAACCTTCAGATCCGGTTGGCAACAAACCGTAGATCCGAACAAATAATATCATATATGGCAACATATAACATTTAGCACATAAAAGCATTTTAGGCAACTTTCCTAAAAATAAGCTAGTGCTCGTGTCTAAAATCCAACAGACACACATCTCATCATTCCATTTAGCATTCTAAGTTTAGGTCTAGAAATCCTACAAATTCCTAGTTCGCTTAAACTAATGCTCTGATACCAACTGTGACATCCCCAAAATCTCGGCCAGAAAAGACCGATTTCATTTATGCTTTTTAAAACATTTTCAGAGTAAATCCGTTTGATTTTAAAAGAGATGCGGAATTTGTTCCCAAAAACAAAACATGATAAAATAGATATTTATCAAAACATTTCATATAGAAATATGATTTCATTTCATAATCAAAAGTCGGGATGTCATGTTCCGATATAGATCATAAAGCATAAACGATAACATTACAAGTCGTTCAACAAATATATACATATACAGACTTGTAAACAAAAACAACTTGATGATTCGCCCATCTTAAGCTCTTGCGCCACTTCCTGTAATACAAATCAACTGAGTGGGTCAGGCTTAGGAGCCTGGTGAGCATATGGGGTTTTCAAACCCACAATAATTATATTTTAATTACAACAATCAACAATAAACCCGATTACCCATTCCCGTTATCCTCACCTTACGTTCCTAAAAATAACGTCTATTATAAGGAACTTATTTCAGGATTTTCATCGGGACGGACATTACTGCAGAGGGGCTTCCTCAACAATAAGTGTCCTAAAGGCAACCATGTGGGGGATAGAGTACACCGGTGAACACGTCGTTCACAACACCTACAGGTAATGAGCCTGCTAGTGTTCCACAGGACAGTCTAGAATAGTCCGTGGTCGTCATCCATACTCTGCTGAATGACTAGAATAACACCAATAACACCGAGGCCTCTCATCTGTTTATTTCACACCAATTATCTACCCATGTTCTACCCAACATATTACTAGATAAAAAAATATACATTTTTATACATTATTTATAAAACCTGTATAGCATGCTTTAATCAATACATATTCCACATAACAGATGAGACATACACACATAACACGTATTTCATAGAGAATATACATTCACACATATAACCACAAAATATATACACGTAGCATGTATTTTATATTAAATACTTCATAATATTGCGTATTGAAAAGGGACTATACACTCACTTGATCAGAAGATGATCCGACAGCACTACGGCTTATAGAAGTAGCGTCTCTCCGCAGATCTGGAAGATCTTCACAAAAACCGGCTCCTCGCGGGCAGGGCTTCGGCTCGGGAATAACGCTCTTCGGGATTTTCGGGGCTTCGGATCTCGCTTCGGGGCTCGGGAATAATACCGGGGCTTCGGGGTATAATCGACACGCAAATCGAGGCAAAAAGGCTAGAGAGAATGAGGAATTTGCAAAAGAAAAGAAGCTACTTCGGACCTCCTTTTATAGCCTGATGCTCGGGGTTACGCGGGGCGTAACTTCGGGGGTACGCGGGGCGTAGTGCTTCGCAGATCGTCAGCGCTTACGTCACCGGGCCCTCTACGTCATCGCTTACGACTCACTACTCCGCAGGACTCGAGTGCCCTACGCTGTACGCGGGGCGTACAGCAGTACGCGCTGCGTACTTCGGATAGACCGCCTCGCTTCTTCTTCGGATAATATCGGAGTTTAAATTAAAATAAATATTAAATATTTATTAAAACTTCAAAAATTCATATCTCCTTCATACGAACTCCGTTTTCGACGTTCTTTATATCCACGCGAAGGTGAGACTACGCTCTACAACTTTCGTTTAGGCTCCGTCGGCTAATTTTGACGCTTATTTTATTCTTAATTCATTAAATAAGAAAATAAATACATAAATCACATAATTCACAAATAATACATTTTTATTATTTCAAATTGGGTTACAAAGGTTAACCTAGACTATTACATTGCTAAAAATGGCAATCCCAGAAACACGGGCGTTACATGGTGGCCGTTGCTTTGAGCCACAAGACGGTAGGGTCCCCAATTGGGAACATTTGTATAAGGATAACGGTGATTTCTCCTTTATTAGATATGATCAAAGAGTCCCATATTGAGGGAGTGAACAAAGAGAATTGGAAGATAGAGAAAATACGGGGACAGTGTCCTTTGTTTGTTAAGGATAGTCGTGGTGTCTTGATGCATTATGGTTGGGTGTGCGTACCAGTGACTGCGGGAGTCAGACAGAAGATACTAAAGGAAGCACATAAGTCCAAGTTCTCTATACATCCAGGGGCTACGAAAATGTATAGAGACTTGAGACTGAGTTATTGGTGGCCCTGCATGAAGCGGGAGATCGCCTGGTTCGTGGAGCGGTGCTTGACGTGCAGGAAGGTCAAGGTCAAGCATCAACAGCCTCATGGCAAGGTGCAGCCACTACCCATTCCCATGTGGAAGTGGGAGGAGATCACTATGGACATCATCACGAAGTCACATAGCATGGCTAGGGGCATGGACTCCATATGGGTGATCGTAGACAGACTAACGAAGAGTGCCCACTTCATTCTCTTTTCCGAGGGTGTATCTGTGGAGAAGTTGTTGGATATTTATGTTCGAGAGGTGGTGGCTAAGCATGCGGTGCCAGTATCATTCGTCTCTAACAGGGATGTCTGGTTTACATCCAGGTTCTGGAAGAAGTTCCACGAGGAACTGGGTACTCAGCTGCATTTTAGTACGATGTATCACCCCCAGACCGATGGCCAGAGCGAGAGGACAATCCAGACACTGGAGTACATGCTTCGAGCATGCAAGCTAGATTTTGGAGGAAGTTAGGACATATACCTCCCTCTGGAAAAGTTTTCGTACAACAACAGCTATCATGCCAGTATCGACCGAGCTCCATTTGAGATGTTATAGGGTCGGAGGTGCAGGACTTCGGTGTATTGGGACGAGGTTGGGCATCGGGTCATGGGGAGCACTGAGGTTGTTCTCGAGACTACCAGATTGATTCAGCAAGTGCATGACTAACTGTAGGTTGCGTAGAGCCATCAGAAAAATTATGATGACCGACGGCAATCGGATCTCGAGTTTCAGATGGGAGATTTTATGTTGCTTAAGGTGTCACCCTGGAAAGGGATTATCAGGTTCCGGAAGAGGGGTAAGTTGGGGCCTCGGTTCATAGGCACGTTCAGGATCACGACCCGGGTGGGCAAGGTGGCATATCGCTTGGATCTGTCAGAGGAGCTTAGCCAGATTCACAATAGTTTTCATGTGTCTCAGCTTCAAAAGTCTATCACTAACGAGTCTGTGGTTGTTTCGTTGGACAACATTCAGGTGGATGAGGGCGTGAACTATATCGAGAGGTCGGTTGCCATTCTAGATAGGAAGACGAAGGGTCTTCAGAACAAGGAGGTTAAGTTGGTAAATATGCAATGGCAGCACTAAAGTGGCTCCGAATGGACTTGGGAGCCGGAGGAGGAGATGCGGGAGCATTCTCCCGATCTATTTGTAGCTATAGACTTCGAGAAAGAAGTCTAGTTCAAGTGGGGGAGACTTGTAACACTCCAAATTAGGTACACCTTTGAAACCCTTGAAAATGATTTATTTGGAAAAATGGTCCCTCTCGTATGTTGGGCATACCTAAGGGTACGCTTAGCATACTAAGGGAAAAGGATCATGAAGGAGCCTTGCGTACGGGGCGTGTACATAAGGGTACGTCGGGCATACGCAATAGAGGGCCAAAACCCTAAATCTTAGACTTGACCCCTATTTAAACACCATTTAGCCTCTTGGACCAAGCCCTATCAGTCTCTTTAGCCTAATTTCGTCCACCTTCAACTAAGAAATTGTGTGAGAGGTTTTTTGAGCTTAAGGGGTGAGTTCTGTGGCCATTTTAGAGTTCATTCAAGAAGGAGAAGTTGTCATGGAAGCTTGGAGTGTCATTTGGCTTCAAGAATCTGCATATAGTCAACCTTGAGGAGCTTCGGGAGGTATTACGCTTGTACCTTTCCATCTTAATCACTAGATATAGCTAGGCTTTTCTAGTTTTGGTTCCTTTGGTTGATTTTGGACCTCCTCTTGTGAGTTAAGCAACTCCAGAGAATGGAAATGATAGATCTGAGGTCCCTTAGCCCTTTTTCAACATAAAAATAGAGTCTTGGTGGGTGTTTTGACCTCATGCATGGGTTAAGAGCTTTAAAAAGGTCTTAATGAGGGTGTTGGGGGCTTATGAGGCATGCAAAGGCATAATGTTGCCAACTTTATGCCTTAGGTCGTCTAAATAAACTTATATCCGACTTTTGGACGTAAAAGAATCGAGTATTAAGCACTTAATGGAAAAAGTGCTTAATATGTTAGTACGTTGGGCGTAAACCAGTGTATGATGCACGTAAGTCCTGGAACCCCAGTATGTTGCGCGTACCAGGATGGTACGCTAAGCATACACATCACAGATAGGCTTGAACTTGTTTTGGGCTTTTGGTCTAGTGGGCCTCATTGGGATGTTGGACTTGATTGCATTATGAGAATAGTGGGCCATTTTAACTGTTTGGGCCATTGGTATTATGATTGGGCCTTAATGGGCCAAGGGGCCAATTAATGATTTTGGGCATGGACTTAGGGATAATATTATCAAAGAAAGGATAATTGGGCCTTTTTGGAAGGACTTAGGGTTTCGGTTTCCTTTAATTAAGTAATTTCCTAACTTTGATTAATATTATTATTCAGCACGACAGGTTTCAGACTGTTAAGAGAGCAGCTTTCGCGTTCAACAGGTAGAGGTGAGTTTTCTCACCATACTTATGAGTCTAAGGCACCAAGGCCGGCCCATTATGTGATATATGTGTTAGTCATTTGTGTGATTTGATATGCTATTGATTATGTGTTACTACATAGAAGACCCTACGGGAGCCCGTGGCATTGGATGTAAGACCATGTGGGGTAGCCCATGGCATTCCTAAGTAAAGACCATGTAGGGTAGCCTATTGTATTAGATGTAAGATCATGTGGGGTAGCCCATGGCATTCCTAGGTAAATACCATATGGGGTAGCCCGTGGCACGAAGAGGTAAGACCTTGGGGGAGCCCATGGCATCCTTACAGGCTTTATTTATGCATGGCTTATGTGTTATATGTAGCTTTTATAGCTAACAAGATATCTAATATGTGTATTGTTTGTGGTATGCTCTGGGAAACTCACTAAGCATTTAGCTTATAGGTACTTCTGACCCCAAGGGCAAAGGCAAGGCGTGATGGCGCGACGAGCACTCTTTCTCGGGCGTTTTTATGGACACTCTGATATTTGGAATAAAAGTTGTATTTGACATATGTTTTGAAAACAATTATGATTGGATATCTTAAATCACGGAACTGTATCCCAAAAACTTAAAACCCCCGCCTTGTTCTCATCATCTACTAGCCAAAACCCCTTCTCTTTTCCATGAGCTAATTAACTCTTAGAGAGATGGCGATTTAGGGTATTATCACACGAGTGCTCTCTGTAACGTCCGACGTAGTTGGTAGTAGCTATAGACAACACAAAACCACCAAAAATCCATCGAATGTTTAGGGTTGTGTAAATGTATATCGGTAATGAAATTATGCTCAAGATAAACACATGAAGGACCTCTTGAAAGCCATGAAAGAGCTACTTAATGAAATGCCTCAATCTATTGAGAAGATGATACAACGATCCTAGGAATCTCAAGGAAACCAACACCAACATGAGGCTAAATCAGAGTTTTGCCATTGATCTACTACAGACGTCAACGTTTCCTTTGGTGATCAACCCCAATGTTATATTCCCTTCCTCACTAACCCAAGGGTTTTGGTAGATCTAAGGGAGACACATACAAAGTTCTCTGATTAGACTGATAAAATTGACATCGGGAACCCTAGGGCACCATTACCGTTGCTGGAATTCATGGGGGAAGAACACGGTCTTGTGGAGATCATCACTCAACGATCATGAGTCACATTGTAACACCCCGAATTCAGAAGACCTACAAAGGACATAAAAACTCAAAATCAGGAAGTTGAGTTGATGGGATGAATCGACAAGTAGGAGCATGATTTGCGACGTGGGTTAAGTGACCTACTCGACGAGTCGGGGGACCGACTCGGCGAGTTGGTATGGGTTTGGAAAACCATAAATTCGGGACTTGGTATCCTATTTAAGGATCTTATTCCCCTTCTCTTGGTGTTATCTCCAGCCTCCACGACTAGAACCCTAGATCTCGAAACCCTAATTCTTGTGGGCCATTTTTAGAGTATTTTTTGTTCTTGAAGTCAAGAAGAAGAAGAGGAAACTTGAAGGCTCAAGGAAAGGCTTGTGGATCCAGAAGTAGCTTCTCAATCTCATCATTTTCTGGTAATCAAGAATCTCACTTGATCATTAGTTCATTAGATCTATTCTTTCCCCCTTATATGAAAGTTTTTGTCCAAGAATGGTTGATTTTCGGATTTGGACGTCCCCAAGCAAGATCCTTTCAGCTCTGGAAGTATTTAGGGTGGCTAAGGCATAAAGGTTCAAGCTTTATGCCATTAGAACCCCCCATGCAAGGTTTAAGAAGTTGTTATGGCCTTTTGAGCAAAAAGGGCCAAGCATGGATGTAAAGGCAGAGGCATTGAGTGTTATATCGGCCCTAGAAGGTTAGATCTGGTCCTGCATGCTTTTTGCTTGACTGAAATCGTCTGAATAGAATTTGACCTAGGAGGACTCGATGAGTTGCTCTTAGGACTCGACAAGTCAGGTCATGGTTCCCCAATATTTCCTGTTACTGTGTAATGTGGTTGAGTCTAGAAGAGGACTCAACAAGTTGGATGGATTGTTGGACTTGTAGACCAAAGAACTCGGCGAGTTCAAGCTTGAACTCTGCGAGTTGAGGATGAATGGCCCGACTATGATGAAGATGGACTCGACGAGTTAAAGGATGGTCTCGGCGAGTCATGACCAAAAGGTCCCCATTTGTATGAAGGAGAACTCGACGAGTTTGAGGAGAACTCAGTGAGGAGGGAGTGAAAAGTCATGAATATGTAGGGGAGATCTTGACGAGTAGGATCGAAGTCCAGAAGTGATATGTACATTGTGGAACGCGACGAGTTGGTGGGTTGACTCGGCAAGTTGAGTCAACTCGGTGCATTGACTTTGACCTGGTTTGACTTTTGAGGTGATTGTGGTCTAAGTGTTGTTTTAGGTATTAATCGTTTGGGGAGCCGAAGGATCAGCAGTTCATGGTTCCCCAAAATTATGTTTGTATGTAGTAGGAAGACCCGGGAGATAGCCCTAGGCATTTACTGATATATGTTCCAAATTACGACTCGATGTCGGGCAAGGCCCGAGGAATGTTAGGATGCTAGAGGTGTTTGTGATTCTTGCATGTATCAGTACGATTGGTTTCGTACTGGGGGTTCAATGTTGGGGCAATCCCGAAGTATCTTTAGATGATAGTATGTTTCCGAACGAGGGGTCCGATGTCGGGGCCACCCCGAGGAAGGTTTACACGTTGCATGTTAGATTATACTATTTGTCTTTGTGATACTTGTATGTGCCTGGTAGGGAGGTGAATGTGAGCGAGGTCACGTCGCTCAATATTAACAGAGTAGGGGTGAGGCCCGTGATAGGAAGGGATTGAGTGTGGGCGGGGGCCCGTATCTCACTTCCAGCAGGAGTATGGATGGGGTTCGACAACTTCTCAGTAGCAGACCAGGGGCGGGGCCCAGTATGTGGTTATGTGTATGTGGCTATGCATATGTAGTATGTGGTAGGATGGGGAACTCACTAAGCTTCGTGCTTATGGTTTTTAGTTTTGGTTTCAGGCACTTCTGGTAGTGGAGGGAAGAGATCAGGATGATCGCGTGGCACACACCAAGAAATTTTAGCCTGGGGTGCTTTTACTCTGATAAAAAGAATAGGTTTGAGACGATACTCTGATTTGATATATAAACCTTTGGTTATGGATGAAATTATTTGATTACTTATGTTTTTATTAATGTTTTAAAAAAAATTTGGTCATGATTTTTAGGATGTTACAAGTTGGTATCAGAGCCTTGGTTTGAGGGATTCGGGCACAATCTCGGGTGTAACTGAACTCAAACTGAGGACTTGGTAAGAAAAATTTCAAAAGAAAAAGGTTTTATAAAAAGAATTTTGAAAAGAGAAAGGATTTCAAAAAAGGAAAAAGGAAAAAGGACTTTGAAAAGTGAAAAAGGGGTGTGGTGCATGCAATCAGCCGAGCTCAGGTAAGTTCTCCCAAATTACCCATACATGTTTGTTTATGTTATCATATGTATATTAGAACGGCATTCTAGATTAGGACTAACGATCTAGGAGGATGCCTTATGTGTCTGTTATATGTGTATAAGCTTTTTGAGTCGCTTGATAGTACAGATAACTGATTAGAGGATAGAACGGTTTGATTGGATTATGTGGTTAGTTTTCCCAATGCCCAAATGATGCTTGCTTTGTGCTATTAGGAGTTCTAGTTATCTCTAACTAACTAGTAAACGAATATCTCAAGTTATATATTGCAAGGACTAAATAATTTCAGAAGGTTAGGTCTAGCCCTATTTTTTGTAGCTCTTGTCTGAGTCCAACCGTTGTAGGGTAGAACATCTCATTCGAAGAATTATTTAGTCTTAGCGATATCTAATGGTATTCACAAGCTAGGTAGGGGAGATGACAGGGACTTCTTATGCAGTTGTTGGCAGAAAGTGAGTCGGAGGATACCCTAGGGCAAGCCTAGGATGGGATTAGTGTTGGGAGTTGTGTAAGTATAAGGGACTTGGTGGAGTCGAGGCAATTCTTGAGGAAAGTATGGATTGATGTGGAAGGTAGTAGGGGCCCATACTACTGAAAGAAAAGGATCTGACTCGATTCAAGAAGGGCTGAGATAAAACCAGGAAACTTGTAGTGTGTGTGTGTGTGTATGTGATCCTTCGATTGTGATGAGTATTCAGATGGTTATTATGGTATGTTTGTAGAATGGTGACACTACAAGGTAGACCAGTGGGCAATTTAGGTGCTGGGGAGGGATCAAGCTCGGGTTCAGGAGCCAGTCAGTTTGGGGAACAGATGAGAAAGTTTATTTCAGCTGAGATTACACAAGGATTTTGGACCAGACTCCTTGATCTTTGGTTCAGTCAAGGAGGGGATTTTGGATAGCCGCCTCGAGGCCTTTTGGGCCGAGATCGCTACGGGGCAGTTAGTCACTCCTTTAGGGCCCAATGTTTATGGATCATTGGGATCCCTCAGAAGGGAGGATCCCATTATTAGCTCTTGTCATCTGGGATCGGAGGTGGGTTACGCACCTTGTCTCCAGGAGAATCAACTACAGGATTGGATTGTTGTGGAGGTTTCGTGTGCCGTACGCGAGGAGTACCCGAAATTTTTGAGCGTGTTACTGGCAGGGTAACCGCTAGGTTTCAGGGTCAGATAGTGATTGTACAGACCGTTGATAGGGTAGTCGGGGTAACTTGGGAGCAAGAGATTAGGTTAGGTGTGCAGTTAGGGAACAGGAAGCGGACGCCAACATCAAGACGATTGAAAGAAGGTGGAGGGTCCAACTCGGCTGACTTGACTGTTGGAAGTTAAGGAGATCATGAGGTGTGTGGCAAGTGTGGGGGAACCCATGGGTTTTCTTGTCACAAGTTTAGGTGTTACAAATTCAAAGAAAGAGGGCATGTACATTGGGATTGCAAGAAGGATCAGATATGTTTTCATTGTCACCAACCAGGTCATTTCAAGTCCTGTTGTCCTATTTTGGAGTTGGAGAGTGTTTAGGCTCCAACGCCAATGGTTCTGCAAGAAGTCAAGATCGAGCCTCAATAGACCGTTGGTATGTATTTCAAATTTAGCTTTTGTTTATGATTTCATTGTTATGGTACTGTATCGATATTGGTAAGGTCATTTCAAAAAATTTTGGCCTGCTTGTGATTGAGTTATATGCCATTTGAATACCATGGAGGTTAGAGTAGTAGTTCGAAGATGTTTCCCTTAATATTAGGTTCTCAGGATGCAGTCACTATAGCAAGTGTGAGTGGGGCTTGGGAAATGTTCTGTTAGTCTTCAAGAGTGGTTTAGATTTGGTATTGGTTAGTTGGAGCCCTAGCAGTGCTAATTGTTGGTTGTCAGCGGATCGAACCTTTAGATGGGGAGAAGGATTGGGAATCCTTTCAAAGCTGGGAGTTGTAGGGATCTAGTTAAATCGAAGTGGGGGAGAACTATCCCAGAGGTCAGGAGCAGAAGTAACTGCATAATTGGAATGAGTTCGCAACTTTGTTGGGAAGGAAAGCAGCTCGAGTGGTTGTTTAGATAGAGGAGCACATGATTTGGGAGTTTGGGAAACTTCCCAACATTGGGTTTGTGTAGTCAGGATGTAAGACAATGGGATCTCCATAGCATTCCCAACATTAGGCAGATCGGGAAGAGTAGTAATGTTGTGGGATAGTCGTAACATATCGTTAGCAGCTAGTTATAGGAGTGTGGGCGAGGACCCATATATCTTAGTTAGCGGAGTGAGGGCAAGGCCCGTATTTCCTAAATAGCATGATAGAGATTGAGAAAGGATAGTTCGATGAGTTTCAGGATTGAGTTAGTCCTGTATAGACCTAGATAGGTGAGACCTATGGGGGAGGCTACTCCGAGTTACAGCTAGGGTGAGACCCATGGGAGACGCATGTGTACTTATAGCAGCAGGTGAGACCTGGTAGAGACCATAGGGTCATGGTAGGGGATCGAGGATCCCAGGTCTTCTAGAGACAGAGTGGCTAGGTAAGTAGAGTGAGTTAGGTAGTCAAAGTATATTCGTAAGTCATTGAGAGCGACTGAGAGATTGTTCTTACTTTCGGTAACTGGTGGGGGACCGGTATTTCGAGTAAAGGTAGATAAACTGGGACTAGGGTGGTCTAAGTTTATCCGGAAGGCGGATAAGAGTCAGCAAGATTTCATGCAGGAGTGATGATAAGGGAATTCGCGCGTAGAGTAGTGAACTGATCAGGAGATACTAAGTCACTCAAGGCGGGATTAAATAATCTCAAAGTGATTGATTTGACTCTATTGTGCAGCTCTTGTCTGAGTCTTAACTGTTGCAGAGAGGAATCTTCTACTCGAAGGATTATCTAATTCACAAGCTGGGTGGAGCTTTCAACATTGGAGCATAGTAAGTGAAATCATTCAGTGGGTAATGGTGTGATGGTTGGCACCGGTAGTGGTCGGGATTGCAGTTTCAACAGAAGGTTTATTCTTTATGGAGATAGGAAAGGCTTGTTGCTTATGGAAAGTTGTCTTGGGAAGGCCAGTGACAGCGCAGGGTAAACGGATAAACCCCTTGGATGTCAAGTGTAAGTGCTCGAGGAGTACCAGAATGGTTACCGATTGAGTAAGAGTGTTGTACTCGAGGGTTGTAGTGATTGGATTGTTCTCAAGATGATCTTTTCAAGGATTGAACCGAGCAGGCAAGGTATGTGACGATTAAAAATGTCGTGAGAGGTTGCGGGGTTGTTAGCCGAAGCAGACTTCGAGGACGAATCTAGTTTAAGTGGGGGGGGGGGGGGAGTTGTAACATCCAGAATTTAGAAGCCCTAGAAAGGACAGAAAAACCTCAAAATCAGGAAGCGACTCGTCGAGTTGATGGGATTACTCGACGAGTAGGAGTGTGATTTGGGCCGCGGGTTAAGTGACCTACTCGACGAGTCGGGGGACCGACTCGACGAGTTGATATAGGTTTGGAAAACCCTAAATTCGGTACGTGGTACCCTATTTTAGGATCTTATTCCCCTTCTCTTGGTCTCATCTCCAGCCTCCAAGACCATAACCCTAGATCTCGAAACCATAATGCATGTGAGCCATTTTTTAGAGTATTTTCTGTTCTTGATGTCTAGAAGAAGAAGAGGAAACTCGAAGGCTCAAGGAAAGTCTTGTGGATTTAAAAGTAGCTTCTCAAGCTCACCATTTTCTGGTAATCAAGTCTCTAACCTCATCATTAGTTCATTAGATTTATTCTTTCTCCCTTGTAGGAAAGTTTTGGTCCAAGAATGGTTATTTTTGGGATTTGGACAACCCCAAGCCAGATCCTTTCAGATCTGGAAGTATTTAGGGTGGTTAAGGCATAAAGGTGCAAGCTTTATGCCATTAGAACCCCCCATGCAAGGTTTAAGAAGTTCTTATGGCCTTTTGAGCAAAAAGGGCCAGGCATGGATGTAAAGGCAGAGGCTTTGAGTTTTATATCGACCCTAGAAGGTTAGATCTGGGTCCTGGATGTTTTGTGCTCGACTGAAATCATCTGAATAGAATTCGACCTAGTAGGACTAGACGATTTTCTCTTAGGACTCGGCTACTCGGGTCGTGGTTCCCTAATATTTCCTGTTTCTGTGTAATGTAGTTGAGTCTAGAAGAGGACTTAGCAAGTTGGATGGATATTTGGACTTGTAGACCAAAGAGCTCGGCGAGTTCAAGGTTGGACTCAGCGAATTGAGGATGAATGGCCCGACTATGATGAAGATGGACTCGATGAGTTCAAGGAAGGACTCAGCGATTCATGAGAAAAAGGTCCCCATTTGTATGAAGGAGAACTCGACGAGTTCGAGGAGAATTCAACGAGTAGGGAGTGAAGGGTCCCGAATATGTAGGGGAGAACTCGACAAGTTCAAGGAGAACTCGACAAGTAGGATCGAAGTCCAGGAGTGATATGTAGATTGTGCAACTCGACGAGTTGGTGGGTAACCTCGGCGAGTTGAGTTAACTCAGAGCATTGACTTTGACCTGGTTAGACTTTTGAGGGTATTGTGGTCTAATTGTTATTTTGGGTATTGATAGTTTGGGGAGCTGAAGGATTAGCAGTTCAGGATTTGCCGGTTAGCAGTCAACAGTGTTTCAGTTAATCTTCAGCAGTGCGAGGTGAGTCTCCTCACAGTGTGCATGGGTCTACGGAAACAATGATGGCCTATTATGTTTGTATGTAATAGGAAGACCTGGAGGTTATCCCAAGGCATTTACTGATATATATATATATATATATATATATATATATATATATATATATATATATATATACATATATATATATATATATATATATATATATATATATATATATATCTGGGTTACGACTCCATGTTGGTCGAAGCCTGAGGAATGTTAGGATACTAGAGGTCTTTGTGATTCTTGCATGTGTCGACATGATAGGTTCCAGACCGGGGGGATGTCAGGGCAATCCCGAAGTATGGTTAGATGATAGTATGTTTTCAGACTGGGGTTCCGATGTTGAGGCTATCCCGAGGAAGGTTTATACGTAGCATGTCAGATTATACTTGTTGTCTCTTTGATACTTGTATATGCCTGGTAGGGAGGTGAGTGTAGGAGAGGTCCCGTATCTCATCACTAGCTGAGTATGGATGGGGTTCCATATCTCAATATTAGCAGAGTAGAGGTGAGGCCCGTGATAGGAAGGGAGTGAGTGTGGGCAGGGGCCCGTATCTCACTACTAGTAGGAGTATGGACGGGCTTCCACAACTTCTCAGTAGCATACCAGGGGCGGTGCCCAAGTTAGGCGAGGCTAAAGATTAGGAGTATAGTTAGAGTTTGTTTATTCATGTACTGCTATGTTATTTGATTGTATGTATGTGTTTGATTAGGTGTCTAAGTCCGTAACTATATTTGGTGTGTACTTGACCCAACAAGGCATGGTCCATTTCGGTTGCACTTCACCGAAGCAATTTATATGGATAATCTTTGGAGAATAGTATAGTTAAGATTTATTAATATATTATTAGTTATAATATATTAATATGAAATCATATTATTTAGTTAGTATTGATCAAGAATTAATTTAGTGATGAAAAGGAATTAATTAAATATGGACTCTTATATATATATATATATATATATATAGAATGGTCCAAGTTCATTTAGGATGGGCTAAGCTTGCATGGATAGTCCATGGAGCTTTTAACCCATGGTTCTTATGGAAATGAAAGGTCATGGGTATTAGGGTTTACATGGATGTAACCCTAATCCACCATACTATATAAAGAGGTCTTTGGCACATGAAATGGCACTAGTGTGTGTGAGAACAAGGTGGGCCGATTTCTACTTAGTGCATACTATTTTCTCAAGTCTTCCAAGGTGTTATGGTGATTTGTGATTCCACTTGTAGCATCCACATTATTGGTTCTAGGCTCTCAAGACTCCAAGCAATCAACCACAAAAAAAGGTATGTTATTCTACTAAAGTTTTTATATTACAAGTACCCCATAACATGCTAGTTAGGTTTAGAACCTTGGAAAATCAATTTTGCATGTATAATAGAGAAAACATAAATCCAAGGTTTCTAGGGTTGCATGTACACCTTAGGAGTATTAGAATGCTCAAAACCCTTTAGTGGTATTAGAGCCTAGGCTTGTTTTCCTTATACTTGATGTTAAATGCTTCTAAAAGTCGAATAATTTGTTCACTGTTCAGTGGACTCGCCGAGTCCATGGGGGGACTCGATGAGCCCAAGTCAAATCTCATCCTACTCGTCGAGTAGGCTTTTGAACTCGGCGAGTAGGAGGCCCTGTGTGCAGATTTTCGACTTTTGTTGCTGGAAATGCACTAGATTCATTACCCTAAACTGTTTTGGACTTATAAAACTTGTTTTTTGATGTGTTAATGATTATGCTCATACATTTTCAATGATTATTATCAAATTTTCAAGTTTTATATATGTTTATATGATTCTTGAAATTGTTGATATGAATGTTCATACTTATGAGTTTTAGTAGATCATAGGAATTATTTGCAAATTGTTCGTTGGTGTAGTTCTTGCTATGAATGCCAATTAATGGACTCCATAACTTGTCCTCAAGTTATGGAATTCCAAAAGTCTTTTCTTTAAAACCATTAAAAGTCATAAGTTATAGAAATGAAAAGTCTTGAATAGTTTCAAAACTAGCCCTCAAGTCTTGGAATTTGTAAAGTCTCACACACACTTTAATTCCAAACCCTAGAGTTTTAAAACTTCAAATTCAATCCTTATACTTTATAGTATTATAAGTTAATAATATATATATATATATATATATATATATATATATATATATAAGATCAAGTCAGTCTTACCGTTAGTAGGCCTCATTCACGAAGCCGGTCTATAAGGGGGTATAAGGTTGTTGCCTATAAAATGGCAGTTTAATGGGTGTTCACTCTCAGCCACCGCTTCCTTGACTGGGGGAGGGTCGTTAGCCGAACCGGTAGGTCAAGGACTATAATTCTCATTAAAAGTATAATGACAAATACAAAGTAACTAAACCTTTTATAAATTCCCAATCTAAGTTACTTTAGGAAAATGTGAAATTGGTGCTAACCCATGAAATTAGACTTTGTACCTTACCAAGTCGTTGGTGGAGCGTGTGTAGGTAACCGGCACACTAACATGGACTAATAAGAGTGGAAAAGGGTGACTTACTGTTATCATAGATCGGTGGAGTGCGTGTGGGTAACCGACACATCGATTAGGTGATAAAAATTAAGGGTACCAATTTAATTTGCATGGTTATTCACACCTTGTTTGTGATCCTCGGCATCCCAATCACAAACTTGAGAGGGCACAATCGAGATTTAAACATGCCATTGAATAGTTCAATGAATCTCAAAAGATCTAGGAGTTTCAATCTAGTTAAAACCTAATAATTTATTTCGTTTTTCATGGTGCAAATTCATGAATCGTCATTCGCCTACCTTCAAATATTTTATAGCTTGGATTACGACATCCCTCGTCTAAGTTATAAAGTATTGTGTTGGTTCCTAGCCTTAATATTACATTTGGGTGTCTTATTAAGGATTCTATATCTAATCTAAACTTGTATTTGTTCTTTTCAGATGTCTTCCAACAATGTTGCTTCTGGCTCAAACCCTACCAGCTCCTTCTCTCTCATGAACCTTTGTGGGAGAGTCATCTTTGATGGTTCAAACTTTAATGATTGGATCAGGAGCATCAGGATGGTCATGCGTTACGAGGACAAGGAATATGTCCTCAATAAGGAGCTGAAAGAAATTGATGAGTCTAATGCTACTCCACATGAGATCATTGACTTTGGGGCACATGAGAGAGATGCCACCAAGGTGGCATGTATCATGTTGGCCACAATGACAGCTGAACTCCAAAAGTCATATGAGGACTTTTACCCTTTTGAGATGCACATGGACCTAATGGACCGCTACCATCAGAGTGCTTGTCAAGAGAGGAATGAAATCATCTCTTCCATGATAACAACCCGAATGAAGGATGGTGAACCCATCACGGCCCATATGCAGAAGATGCAAAAGTTTGTGGACCGTTTGCTGAAACTGAATGTGAACTTTGTTGGATTAGTGTCTAAGTCCATAACTATTTTGGTATGTACTTGACTCGATTATGAGCATGGGCATTTTAGGTTGCCTTCACCATAGCAATTTCTAGGATGAATTAAGGAGAGAAAGGATCAATTATGATTTATTAATATATTATGAGAATAATATATTAAAGGAGAAATCATATTGTTTAATTAATATTAGTCAAGAATTAATTAACAATTAATTTTGTGAATAAAAGAGATTAATTAAACTTAAGAGGACTAGAATTGTAATTATAAGATAATTACAATTGGGCTATGGATCACCTAATAATAATAGGTTGGACTAATTCTATGGGAAGCCCATTAGGAATTCATCCAAGGGATATTCTAAAGGGGTCCATGGGCTGCATAGGGCCTAAGCAGTCAAATTAGGGTTTCCTAAGTGCAAAAGCCTAATAGCCTATGTAAATAAGGAACCCTTAGGCACCAAAAACGTGGATAACACTTTGATTAGGGTTTCCAGCCTTTTTGCTGCCTCCTTTCTCCTCCCTCTTCATACTTGTTGCTTAGTGGTGTTTGTGACTCCATTAGAGGTGCAACACTTGAGGCACTAAGCTTTCTGAAGCCAAGGAATTGATTGTTATTGCAATATAACAATCAATGGTAAGATCTAAACCCTAATTTTAGATATAGTTTATTAGATCTAGGGTTTTCGGGTTTGGATAATCAATTACATGTTCATTAGACAAACTAGATCCAAAAGCTATTAGGGTTTGCATGTGCACCATAGGAATGATGTAGTGCTCAAAACCCATCAGTGGTATCAGAGCCTAGGGCTGTTTGTTTGATGTATTTGATGCTATAGTTGATTATTCATGCTTAAAATTGAAATTTTTTTGGTTTCTGGGGGTTAGACTCGCCGAGTCCATAGCTGAACTCCCCGAGTCCACTGGGAACTCGACGAGTCCAGTGCCGACTCGATGAGTCAGAATCGCAGACACCTGATTTCGCAAGATTTTGACCTGTTTTGGCTGTGGATAATTACCTAAAACGTTTTTTATTAATAAAAATCGATTTTTATCAATATTTGGATATTATCCTTGCCAAAATAGCAGATAATTGTCAAAATTTAGATAATCTTTTGTTTTATTAGATAAAGATTGATTATTTGTAATTAAATTTACATTATCTTGTGAAAAAATTTCAATTTCCCCCTTTAGTTTTTATAGTTTAAATTTGAACTTAAAAGTTTTGTTTTTGAAATTTAAATAGTAAAACCCAAATGTTTTGAAAAGTTTCAAAACTTGTCCTCAAGTTTTGGAATTTAAATTTTGATTAAAATGTTAATTTTGAAATGTTTAAATTCTAAACCCTAAGTTTGAAAAAGTTTCAAAACTTGCCCTTAATTTTGGATTTTAAAATTTAATTAAAAGTCTTAATTTGAAATTTTAAATTCTAAAACCCAAGTAATTTGAAAAATTCAAATTACACCCTTATGGTTTTTATTAATTAATTGAAGTGTATAATTAAAGGAGATTTAAAAAACCCAAAAATTTTGGTTTACATTTGAATTAAAACTGTAATTTGTTAAATTAGACCACCTAGTATTTTAAAAGTGTAAAATACACCCTATACTATACATAACATTAAAAGTCTAATATTGTGTGTGTGTGTATATATATATATATATATATATATATATATATATATATATATATATGTATGAGTAAAAACTCATTCTTACCGTTAGTAGGCCTCATTCACGAAGCTGGTCTATAAGGAGTGTTTAAGAAAATTGCCTATAAAATGGTGATTGAATGGGCATCCACTCTTACCCACCGCACTCTTGACTAGTGGAGGGTCATTATCCGAACGGGTTGGATATGATGAAACCTTCGATTATAAGTATAATGAAGTACAAAGTAACTAAATGTTTTTTCAAATTCCCAAATCATAGTTACTTTAGGCAAAATGTGAAATTGTATGCTAATCCATGGAATAACACTTTGTACCCTTGCCGACACATTACTGGAGCATGTGTGGTTAACCGGCACACTAATTGGGTTTGGCATTAGTAGCTAAGGGTGGCTTGATGTTTATCATAGATCAATGGAGCGTGTATAGCTAACTGGCACATTGATTAGGTGATAGTAGTATTGAGTGCACCATGTAGATTCGTATGGTTATTCACACCTTATTTGTGATCCTCGGCATCCTAGTCACAAATAGAAGGGCATAATCAAGATGAAACATGTCATTGAAAGGTTCAATGAATCTCAAAATATCTAGGAATTTCAAATCATTTGAAACTTAAACTTATTTTTCGTTTTTCATGGTGGAAATTGGTAAATCGTCATTTACCTGCCTTCAAATAATCTGCAACTAGATTACGGAATCCCTCTTCTAGGTTGTAGAGTATTGTGTTGGATCCTAGCCTTAATAACTCATTTGGGTGTTTTATTAAGTACTCAATCAACTTAAATTGAATTTTTCTCCCGTTTTGTAGATGTCAAACAACTATGGTTTTCCTAAATCCCTTGGAACAAGCTTTCCAAACAAAGATGATATTCCACGATATGATCGAGGAACAAGAAACCATGCTTCACTTCCTCCACCTCCTCCAATTATTCTCCCTGGCCCACAAGTTCGAAGGCTTGAAAAGTTCAAGCTCTCTCAAAGCCCTTTTGGCAACTAAACACGAAGATGGGAAACATGTGTGTGCACATGTCTTAGAGATAAAGTCACACATTTACAGGTTAAGGATGTTGGGTGTCAGGATTTCAGGTGAGTTGGTTGTTGACTGGGTTCTTCAGTCGCTTCCTAAATAATATAGTAAGTTCGTAAGAGAGTACTATATGATGGACCACGACATGACCCTCATTGATTTGACCTATTTGCTTATAGCTGCTGAATCAGCAATGATTTAGCATGTTAGTCAAGCAAATCTGTCTGGTGAATCAAACTCCCAAACTTTAATGGACACTGGCAACATTGGAAGTCCAGAAAGGACTAAGTATGAGATTCTCCCATGTAATGTGCCAAAGGAATCCATTTGCTTTTATTGCCAAGAGAAAGGGTATTGGAGATGAAGCTGCCCTATCTACCTGAGAGATCTAAGAGATGGGAGAGTCAAGATGTATGGCTCTGTTTCAGGTAAAATCCACCATCTAACTCTTTTAAGTTCCTATTTTTGATTCTTAATACATGATGTGATAAGATTACATTTTGATGTTTTGTAGGATCGAAGAAAAGAGAGGAAGCTTAAGGGAAGAAGTGAGCTGAATGTGATTGTGAAGAAATGGATTTCGATCTCATTGTTTGAAGGTTGGATTTTTGTGCCACTACCTAGAGTTAGAATAAATTGCTTAGGAATATGTAATAGCATAGTTTTCATTTGAATTGCATTGTAAGGAGAAGTTTTTCCACAATAAAATAAATTTTGAGTTTTATATTATTTATTTATCCTTGCAATGGCATATGTGAAAATGGATGTTTGTATTTTAGCAATGTTGAATTGGATATGATTCTTTTTTTGCTATTTCTGGAAATGTCGAGAATTTACCAAATAGGGAGAGTTTCTCATTGCTTGAGTTTCAATTGGACAAAAACTTGGAATCATGCAACATGTATTGTATGATGAATGAAAAACTTTCATATTTGGAAATTAGACTAATTCTTTGACAAAGTGTCAAGTGAAGGACTAGGAGATCAAGTACACTAGGTTGTGCGTTGATTAAGTCCACCACAAGAGTGATAAAGATATTCGTCATGATTTACTAAAGGTTAGTAAATATGGTTATACCTACAAGATTAAGTGTAATTCTGAGTTGATTGAAAAAGTTTCAATCAATAGCAGAACGAATAAGAAGAATCAAGCAGGCAGAAAGATAAAAGTTTCTCCATTCTAAGAAAAAGGTAGAGTATCTTTTATTGTGTTTTATGATAAGTCTTAATGATTAAGAACCATGTCTCAATTGATCCTCTAAGTGAGTCTTAGTACATTTGTATACATGAGAAGAGGAATCGAGAATTATGGAAATGGTTAAAAATCAAGAAGTCAATCATACTTCGTTCCAAAATCAAGTCTTAGAGTCATACTCCAAGATTGTGATTTGAGTGACAAGTCTTAAGTAGGTTTGTAACACTTATCAAATGTAGAATAACAAAGTTTCTTATTCTTGTACATTTGAAATTGGTAAGTTGTGATGTCTTGGATAAGACAAAGACCAACTATGACTAATTGAGTAAAGGGTTAAACTTGATAAGAAGCTACGCTAACTCTTGAATATTTGTTTTGTCAAGGAATGTTTCTTGACAAGATAATATTATATGTCAAGGAGTCAGTGGGAGTCTTAATGGTCTTGAAAAGGTTCAGGAACAAATCAAGAGTAAACCTAGTTGATCAACACTAGCACGTGACTTGAGGTTTATAACCTGTCATGCTTTTATTTCTATGCCATTCCAGTTGAGTTAATTATGCATGTGAGTTATATGAGTTCTCATTTGAAGGCATAAAGACAATGCACCTTGATCAATGGAAATTGCATTGATATGTAGGGGTGAGTTTCTTGGAAGGCATGGTGGGCATTCATGCTACCATGAGGCAAGGAATCAAAATTAAACAAGTTCAGTCCATACGAGCTTGAATTTGTCGCAAACCTTGGTTTTGGCAAAATTCATATGGATAGGAACACATACACTATAGAATCTAAGTGACATAAGGCTTCCCTCCTTCATGAAAATGATTGTGAGGAAATGCTTTCACTAAGAGAGATTTTATGGAGATAGTAGTTGTGTAAATTGTATTCTCAAATTCGATTTTGATTACGGCATTCCTCTTCATAGTTCGAATTGTGAGATTTGGCAATTAGTCTGAACTTTTGGGACTTAGTAACATAAGTTCTGAATTTGTTTAGACACACATGTGAGCTTTCTAAGACAAAGGTGTATGAGTTTAAGAAGCTTAGTTAAAGGCTTATCAAAGCATTAGCTATTAGAAATATGAACTTAAGGAATTCAATAAGCATTGTCTTCTGGAATTCAACACTAGCACGTGACTTGAGGTTTATAACCTGTCACGCTTTTATTTCTATGCCATTCCAGTTGAGTTAATTATGCATGTGAGTTATATGAGTTCTCATTTGAAGGCATAAAGACAATGCACCTTGATCAATGGAAATTGCATTGATATGTAGGGGTGAGTTTCTTGGAAGGCATGGTGGGCATTCATGCTACCATGAGGCAAGGAATCAAAATTAAACAAGTTCAGTCCATACGAGCTTGAATTTGTCGCAAACCTTGGTTTTGGCAAAATTCATATGGATAGGAACACATACACTATAGAATCTAAGTGACATAAGGCTTCCCTCCTTCATGAAAATGATTGTGAGGAAATGCTTTCACTAAGAGAGATTTTATGGAGATAGTAGTTGTGTAAATTGTATTCTCAAATTCGATTTTGATTACGGCATTCCTCTTCATAGTTCGAATTGTGAGATTTGGCAATTAGTCTGAACTTTTGGGACTTAGTAACATAAGTTCTGAATTTGTTTAGACACACATGTGAGCTTTCTAAGACAAAGGTGTATGAGTTTAAGAAACTTAGTTAAAGGCTTATCAAAGCATTAGCTATTAGAAATATGAACTTAAGGAATTCAATAAGCATTGTCTTCTGGAAGTTCAATTATTTTCTAAATTCATGTCAAAGCTAGTGGGAGCATAAGTGTTATGCTAAGAAGGAAATAATCATTGTGTTAGTGGGAGCATGATTATTATTTTAAGTATTGCTAGTTAGAAATATTAATTATAGAACAACAAGGATTCAATTTGCAAAGTTACAAGGGTTGAAAAGTTGTTTTGCTATAATTAAGAGAGAAATATTATACTTTATTTCAAATCTAAAGGCTTAGATTGTGGAATTTTAATCAAATTTAGTCAAATATATATGAATGTTGTGTTGGAATGGTTCAACATGAGGAAATTCTATATATGGAAAGGATAATTGCATTCTCAAAAATTTGGTTAAGATTACGACATCCCTTTTCATAATCAAAAAGTTGTGAGAACATGGAAATTAGAAATATTATAGCAAAAGACTGGTAAAGTATCGCGTCTTTATGTAAGACATTATGAATCGTGTCCCATACGCTTCGGGTATAGGATCGATTGCATATGCTATAATGTTTGATCGTTCTAAAATTTTCCAAATGCCCAATGCATTAAGAGGGAAAAGGGATTAGAATTGGTTTTGACTAAAATAATTAAACAACTATCAAAGGATGATCCAAAGTTCGTTGAGGATTGGTCGCTTGTGAGTAGCTGGAAGTATAATATTGGATGGACCATATCGACATTATTATGAATAGATAAGATTTTATTAAGAATGAGTTGTCGTATGGAAAATATGGAAATGTTTCCATATTGGGAGTTGGCAATTAAGAATTTATGTATAGAGTAGAAAATTTTATGCAAAAAGGATGTTCAAAGGAATGTACTTTGAGTGAGAGACATCACATCCATAGAATTGTTTTGTAACCATTTCTGATAGAGAACCTTGTGATTTCATTGGCCAAGTCTTGGTGACTTTTGTGCTATGACTTTACGAAAGGATCGTTGCATAAAATGTTAGAATCTAACGTATTCTAGTAGTGGCAAGGACCTTGTGTTCTTACACTAGCGATGAGGATTAGGAATTGTGAAATGAGCATCATTGGAAAAGTTTTCAATTTATCTAATTCACAAAGTATGGACCATAGGTAAACATGGTGTGCATGCTCGGAGCATGGGACAGCTATTGTTGTAATTCAAGTAATAAGTTGATTAGCTGAAACATTAAACAATTAATAATGAGTAATCAATATGGTGTTTAAATAGAAGTGTTTTATTTACACTCAAAAGTTTCGGGGTCATATAGGATTGAGTATTATTATTGTTGTGTTTAAATTTTGCATGTTTTGACTTCCAGAATAACTGGGTTATTCAAACCTCCACAGTCGGTCATACGTTGGAAGTAGGTATGAAGGAAGACTATCAAGAATCTGTTTGTAGATTGTCTAAAGTGTTTAGACATAGCACAAGTTTTTGCAGAGTTCATGAGTACGTTAATAAGATTAGAGTATTGGATTAAACCCATTCTCACTTGAATCACTTCATGGTTTTTTGTCACGAGTGATTGTGAGACGATAATATTGTATATTCTAGAAACCGAGACGTGTGAGTTGTAATTACAATTCGGTTGCACATTGATAATATGTAAACGCACTAGTAACTTGGTGTTATAAAACATATTGTTGTGTGTGATTTGATGAGTAAGAGCAAGCGATCATTTGAGTCAAAGTTTATCCATTCCATCTACCCAAAGTACAATAAAAAGCGATATCTGTGGGCCCCTTGATGATTTAGTGATGACACCCTAAGCGCTTTGCCAAGTCGGGACTAAGTTGATGTGTTCAATTGTAGTCTGTTGTCAGTCGTTATAAATCGGAAGTCGGGAAATAGTATAGAGAGAATGATCGAAATTCATGTCTATACGATATCTTGAGAATGGAGGAATATATGATCCCCTATCCAAAGGACACGTTATCTGATAAGATCAGAGTTGACAGCGGCTTTTGAAAGCTACGATTGTTGATTAGGTTCTGAAGTCATGTAAAATAGTTATTAGACTTATCCAAGTGGGAGACTGTTGGATTAGTGTCTAAGTCCCTAACTATTTTGGTATGTACTTGACCCGATTATGAGCATGGTCCTTTTGGGTTGCCTTCACCATAGCGATTTGTAGGATGAATTAAGGAGAGAAAGGATCAATTATGATTTATTAATATATTATGAGAATAATATATTAAAGGAGAAATCATATTTTTTAATTAATATTAGTGAAGAATTAATTAAGAATTAATTTTGTGGCTAAAAGAGATTAATTAAACTTAAAGGGACTAGAATTGTAATTATAAGATAATTACAATTGGGCTATGGATCACCTAATAATAGTAGGTTGGAAGAATTCTACGGGAAGCCCACTAGGAATTCATCCAAGGGATATTCTAAAGGGGTCCACGGGCTGCTTAGGGCCTAAGCAGTCAAATTAGGGTTTCCTAAGTGCAAAACCCTAATAGCCTAAGTATATAAGGAACCCTTAGGCACCAAAAACGTGGCTAACACTTTGATTAGGGTTTCCAGCCTTTTTGCTGCCTCCTCTCTCCTCCCTCTTCATCCTTGTTGCTTAGTGGTGTTTGTGACTCCATTAGAGGTGCAACACTTGAGGCACTAAGCTTTTTGAAGCCAAGGAATTGATTGTTATTGCTATATAACAATCAATGGTAAGATCTAAACCGTAATTTCATTTATAGTTTATTAGATCTAGGGTTTTCGGCTTTGGATAATCAGTTACATGTTCATTAGACAAACTAGATCCAAAATTTATTAGGGTTTGCATGTGCACCATAGGAATGATGTCAACAAGAAGCGTATAGGCCAACTCCAAAAGGTTGGAGTCTTGGAGTCATTTGACTTAAGGTCGGATGATAGTTGCGAGTCTTGTTTGCATGGAAAAATGACAAAGTCACCCTTCACTGGTACTTGTGCTAGGGGTGAAGGTTTGTTGGACCTCATACATATGGATGTGTGTGGACCCTTAACAACTGCCACTAGGGATGCTTACCGCTTCTATATGACTTTTACTGATGATTATAGTAGATATGGTTATGTATACTTAATCAAGCATAAGTCGGAAACCTTTGAAAAGTTCAAAGAGTTTAAACAGGAAGTCGAGAATCAACTGGGCAGGAACATTAAGATGCTTTGATCCGATCAAAGAGGAGAGTATCTTAGTACAGGGTTCCTTAACTATCTTAAGGAATGTGGAATTGTTTCACAATTGATACCTCCCAGAACACCACAACTTAATGGTGTGGCTGAGAGGTGCAATCAAACCTTCTTGGGCATGGTTTTTTCCATGATGAGCTTCGTTACCAATCTCATTTTGGGGGTATGCCTTAGATATTGTCACCCATATCCTTAATCTAGTCCCTACCAAGAAGGTTGCCAAAAGACCTCACAAGATGTGGACTGGGAAAGTTTCCAATCTAGACCACATCAAGATTTGGCGTTGCGAGGCTCTCGTGAGAAGTGAGACTCAGGACAAGCTCGAACCTCATATTGAGCGGTGTATTTTCAGCGGCTACCTATAGAAATCCTTTGGTTACCTTTTCTACAGACCCAATGAGAATGTGGTCTTTGTAGGAAGGAGAGGGATCTTTCGCGAGAGAGAATTTATAAGTAAAGGAAACAGTGGGAGGAAAATTGACCTCGAAGAGCTTCAAGAGTCAAGTGGTGAAGGAACCTCAAACCCTAGCAATCAACCTAAGGAGGAAACTCATGTTGAACCATCTGAAGAGTCTGTACCTCTGAGGCATTCCACTAGAGTTAGGAACCCTGCTGAGCATTACTATGGTTTCCATATTACTGCGGAAGGTGATACATTTATCAATGATAGTACACTGATAAATTTGGATGAACCTAATAGCTATAGAGAAGCCATGGCAGGCCCTGAGTCTGCTAAATGGAAAGGGGCTATGAATAGCGTGATACAGTCCATGTATGATAATCAAGTTTGGAACTTGGTTGACAATGTATCAGGTCGTAAGACGGTCGAGTGCAAACGGATCTTCAAGAAGAAGACCGACATGGATGGGAAAATGCACACTTATAAGGCGCGACTAATTGCGAAGGGTTTCACTCAAACTCAGGGAGTTAACTATGATGAAACCTTCTGATCAGTAGCGACGGTTAAGTCTATTAGGGTCATGTTTGCCATTGCTGCATTTCATGATTATGAAATATGGCAAATGGATGTCAAAACCGCTTTCCTTAATGGAAAGTTGGCTGAGGATGTTTACATGAATCAGCCAGAGGGTTTGTCAGTGCAGAGTACCCTTATAAAGTGTGCAAGCTTGAGAAATACATTTATGGATTGAAACAAGCATCTTGCAGCTGGAATCTTTGTTTTGATGAGAAAATCAAATAGTTTGGCTTTTCGAGAAGCGAAGATGAGTCCTATGTATATGTCAGAGCTAGTGGGAGTATAGTTAGCTTTTTGGTATTGTATGTGGATGACATACTACTCATAGGAAATGACATCCCAACTTTGTAGGAGGTTAAGTCCTGGCTTGGGAAGTGTTTCACTATGATGGACCTTGGAGTAGCTGCCTATATCCTAGGTATAAGGATATTGAGAGAAAGGAGTAAAAGACTAATTGGACTTTATCAAAGCACCTATGTGGACAAAGTGTTGAAGGATGATATTAGTTTTACAGATTAGATAGCTATTTCTGAAATGCGTAAAATGTAATTGACATTTGATGACTAACTAAAAGTTGTTGTTTATTTATAAGTAAGGTGTTGCTATCTTGTGTCAATTGTTTACTATTGTTTCAATTTTGCATGTTTTGACTTCCAAAATAATTACTTTATTCAAACTCTCCACAGTCAGTCATATGTTGGAAGTAGGTATGAATCAAGACTGTCATGAATTGAGCTTGTAGATTTTTAAGGTGTTAGACATAGCAAAAGTTGCTACAACACTCATGAGTGCTCATAAGTTTTGAGTATTGGATTAAACCCATGCTCACTTGTATCACTTCATGGAATTTATCTCAAGTGATCGTGAGATGGTAATATCATATAACTCTTCAAACCTAGAGATATGAGTTGTTGCCTATGAGTTGCTTGTGCATTGATTGTACGAAAACGCATCATTAACTTGATGTTATAAAATGAGTGCCTTTTTTATGATTCAACAAGTAGTAGAACAAGCATATGAGTTGAAGTTTATCTGTTCCATTTAGTCCTTGGTGGATTAAATGCGATATTTGGGCCCCTCGATGATTTTTTTTTACCTATGTGTCGGGCCTGGTCAGAACCAAATTGATGTGTTCAGTTTAGTTCTATGTCGAAAAAATCGGAGATCAGGAAACAAACTGCTAGAAAATAAGTACGACATTGTTCCATGTATTTGTCCGGCTGATATCTAGAACAAAGGATTATATGATCACTTATCTAAAATGGTACTTCATAGTTCAACAGAGTTTTAAGAGCTACAGTTGTTGGTTGGTTCCTGAAGTCATACTTGCAAGTATAATTATCAGACTTACCCAAGTGGGAGACTGTTGGATAAAGTGTCTAAGTCTTTAACTATATTTGGTATGTACTTGACCCGACCCAGCATGGTCCATTTGGGTTGCACTTCACCAAAGCAATTTATATGGATAATCTTTTGAGAATAGTATAGTTATGATTTATTAATATATTATTAGTTATAATATATTAATATGAAATCATATTATTTAATTAGTATTGATCAAGAATTAATTTAGAATTAATTTAGTGATTAAAAGGAACTAATTAAATACGGACTCTTATATATATATATATATATATATATATATATATATATATATATATATAATGGGCCAAGTTCATTTAGGATGGGCTAAGCTTGCATGAATAGTCCATGGAGTTTTTAACCCATGGATCCTATGCAAATGAAAGGTCATAGGTATTAGGGTTTACATGGATGTAACCCTAATCCACCATACTATATAAAGAGGTCTTTGGCACATGAAATGGCACTAATGTGTGTTAGAACAAGGTGGGCCGATTTCTACTTAGTGCATACTATTCTCTCAAGTCTTCCAAGGGGTTTTGGTGATTTATGATTCCACTTGAGGCATGAACATTATTGGTGCTAGGCTCTCAAGACTCCAAGCAATCAACCACAAGTAAAGGTATGTTATTCTACTAAAGTTTTTATATTACAAGTACCCCATAACATGCTAGTTAGGTTGAGAACCTTGAAAAATCAATTTTGCATGTATAATAAACAAAACATAGATCCAAGGTTTCTAGGGTTGCGTGTACACCATAAGAGTGTTAGAATGCTCAAAACCCTTCAGTAAGTGTATAGCGGGCGACGCCCAAAGACAGGCGGGGCCTAAGAGAGATAGATATGTATACTAAGCGGGGATCGATGCCAGGCGGGGCCTGATGTCGGGTGGGGCTCGATGGTGGAGAGAGTCCGATGTCGGGTAAGTCCCGATGCAGCGGGCGGGGGCCCAAATGTGGTTATGAGTATGTGGCTATGCATGTGTGATATGCGGTAGGATGGTGAACTCACTAAGCTTCGTGCTTACGATTTTCAGTTTTGGTTTTCGGTACTTCCGGTAGCGGAGGGAAGAGCTCGGGATGATCGTATGGCACACACCAAGAATTTTAGCCTGGGATGTTTTTAGTCTGATAAAAGGTCATGTTTGATACGACACTTTGATTTTGATTTATAAACCTTTTTTTATGGATGAAATGATTTGATTACTTATGTTTTTATTAATGTTTTAAAAAGAAATTTTTGGTCATGATTTTTAGGATGTTACACGCGCTTTCCTGTTATGTAGCCACCGTCATCATCGTTCCAAAAGAAAATCCAGTCGTAAATGGTAAGACATCGACCTTTGTTTATGGATCCGATTTAATTTTGGACTATAGCCTAGACCTACCGCGTGATTCGACTCATCACTTGATTGGGTCAATGAAACACCAAAATCGACTTGGTTCTCTCATCGTCACATCAATTTGCGTCTAATTAAGCAAGAACACAAGGATTCCAAATTGAAATATAAATCCTCATATATCGTGAAAACCCAAACGCCCAATTTTGATCAGGTAAGCAAAACGCATCACCATGATCTTGTGGGCTTGTATCTCGTCAAGAGTTTTAAGGAAGAACTACGTGTACCTGCAATATGCTTGCAATTTACTGATCGATTTTTCCAGTTTTATAAACCCACGTGTAAGATAAAAGCATCAGATACAAACCCATAATTGTCTACCAATAGTGTTGAAAGCTCTGGTTTGACCAATAAAATTCATAGGTTTCTCTCTGAAAATTGATGCAATTATGGCTCTATATCTCTCAGTATTATCAATTATCAGGGCCTCAAAGTGGTTGAGATACTATTATGCCTGGATTGTAGGAGCAAAAGAGCAAGTGTTGCTGGTTTAGATCTTGGTTTTTTGAAGGATAATACTACCAAAGCTTACGAAGAATCTAACCATTAGACCCATAAGGATATGTTATTGTTGCTAGAAGTTATGAAAATCTTCATTAAAAATGAGACAGGGTTTGTTGAACAGAAATAATCAACAGCAGGTAAGCTGTAACTAACTCATAGTTTTTGTTAATCTAGATAGATTTTTGATGACTGATGATTTTTTCTTATTTTGAAGCATTGTGGATCTGCAGAAACCACAAGCTGAGCTTGATTGGAAGACATGTGCAGCTGTTGGATTCTTTGTTATCTTTAAAAGATATTCATGTACTCAATTAGAATGATTCCATTAGTACCCGCAGAGTTCCATATGAGGTACATCTTGTTTGACTTATATATATGTATATACATAATAAATTTGTATTTCTTACTTATTGCCTTATTCACTCCAAACTTTTACAGGATTCTTCTGGAAAATTTTGGGATAATGACAGCCTGGCAGCCTTACTGGCTTTGGAGTTGAAGCTGATCTTCTTGTGCTATTAAGTGATGTAGATGGGCTTTATAATGGGCCTCTTAGTGATCCTCCATCCAAGCTAATTTATACATACATCAAGGAAAAAATGGAGAATACAATTACCTTTGGTGATAAGACTAGGTTAGGAAGAGGTGGTATGACTACTAAAGTAAAAGTTGCAGTTTATGCTTCACAAGCTGGCATCCCTGTTGTCATTACCAGGTATTCTCTCAGATTTGACATTGTGATCTCACTTTAGTTTTCTTAACTCTTTAACACCATAATTAACATACGAAGAGGTGTCGATAACTATGAGTTTGCGATTTGGCATTATCTAACAAGGATGCCTGACATACCTTTAGTTTCTTATGAAGTCAAGTATGTAATCTTTCATTTCAAGCTATCTTTTTGGACAGAAAGTATTCTTTAAACAGTTTATGAGATTTAATAATATATAAAGCAACAAGTTTTGCTAATATATAAAGGCTGACATGTTTATATTGCTTATGAATTTTATGAATCCATTTTAGTAGGTTAAAATATGATCTATCTAGCAGTAGATAGGAAAGAGGAAGAAAAGTGTTGGTAGGATAGTGTCCATATCAATCCATTATATGTCTTGGGTAGCAAGAGACTCACGTAGGGTATGATGATTATGTTGATTTTTGTTTTATCAGGGTCTAAGGCTTCACTTAATCTCATCACACGATCTGTTTTGCTTTGAGTTCTGGGTTGGTAAATTTCATGAATCTTCCACCTTTTGTTTTCACTTGTTTATTTTTTATCTTTAGTATATTTATATTATTACTGTTTGTTGCACAGGTAAATGAAGATTATCAGGTAGTGATTGTCTCTATGAAGTACGATACATGCAGTTTTGATGTTAGAAATAATATTGTTTGTTTAATTTACACTCTAAAGTAAAAGTAGCTCATGGCTTATCCCTTATCTAGGAGTTATAGATTTTTTATATTTGTATTTTATAACAAACACTATTTTTCTCCTGGAATACATAATTTTCAGATTTTTGGCAACATTGTTGATCCTAGACAACAGTCAATTTGCTTTTGGTAAGTCCAATATATGTTTTATTTTTTTAATATTTATTGATTTAACTTATTTGATTATGGGCATGGGCAGTCATAAGCCAATGAGACGCAAGAAAGGAGAGAAGGCAAATGAAAAAGCAAATGGCGTGCATCCATTTGAAGTTATACCTGCAACTCTTAGTAACCACCTCAAAGGCAAGATATGAATCTTTTCTATCACAACTGTTATTTCGCTATTTGTTTATGATACTTCTCGGTGTGGGACATGGTTGTAATTTACTCTTTTTACCAATATATACAATACACATTTGTTTTTAACAGCAAATGAAAGATTCTATAGAGTTTCAAAAACTCTTGAAAGGATCAATGATTCATGCACACCCAAAAGTGCAAATATTGTTGTTGGATGTCCGGATATTGGGAGAGTATCTTTATCCAGTACACCAGAAGATTCTGATGAATCATCACCCAAAACTCACCGTTTTTCTTATCGATGCTCTAAAGAGATACTTGAACGTGTCCATGGAGTTGATGCTCCTTATTTGATGGGTGACGTTGCAAGGCATAACACTTCCATGGAGACTACTAAATGCGAAGTTATTTATGAGTTCCTTTTAATGTTGTGTTTTGTTTTTTTATAATAAATAGTATTGGAATGATTATTTGTATTTGGCATATGATATTTTTTTGAAATGAATTATCATTCTTATGTATGTTATTTTATTTTGTATTATGATAATTTCAATATGTTGTTTTATTTGAAAATTAGTAATTCTGTCAAAAATATAAAATTTTTAAAACATTTAAAAATATGACACGCAAATGTGTGTCATCTTCATTTATAATAGGGGATTTAATGATACACAATCGTGACCTAAACACGCGTCGTAGGGTTACGACACGCAAATGTGTGTCGTCTTCCTTCATGACAGGGCCTTCCTTGATACACATTGTGTGTCATAAATGAGCGTCGTAAAAGCGTGTCGTGACTGTGTGTCGTAAATGCGTGTCGTAAATAAACGACGCGCAAAAGCGTGTCGTCTTTCATTATGAAAGGGCCTTCCTTGACACGTATTTGCATGTCGTAAAAGGGTGTTTTTGTAGTAGTGAGGGACTTAAAGTGCAACTGTTCAATGGTTGAGCAAAGGGGCCCAGAAGCTTCCTAGGGGAAGGGTAGATGGTTTCTTAATGATATATGAAAGATTATTCTAGAGTTTCTAGAATATCTTATCATATATATATATATATATATATATATATATATATATATATATAATTAAAGGAGGTGAATAATTACCATATTCAGATTAGGGTTATCCATAGCATGCATGGTGCACTATAAATAGAGTCCTTGAGAATGAGAATTTTGACCACTCTTTCTTAGAAGAAGAAACCGAAATTTTGATACCTTCCTCCTCTCTCATATCATTTTATTGCATTGTGTGTTTGTGTAACGCCCCAAATTTCAAATACCAAAATAACTTAACATAGTCCCAAAACTTCCAAAATTCAAGATTTAAATACTAACGTAATTATTAATAATAATAATAATAGCGGAAGCAAATAGATTTTTAATTAAACACTTGGTGCGCTACGTCTTCCTCAAAACTTGTCGCCTTCTTCAAGTCTGAACTTTATCCTTTCCATTCCCGCTGCCACTTGCTACGTTATTTCCTGGGTTGCGTGCATTTAAAAATTCTAATGGGTAAGCCTAGGGCCTAGTGAGTTCGTGGTTTTCATGCATATTGACGTCAATAAAATAAAATAATGCAACAATTTATCAATATAAATCTTTTCATTTCTTTCCACCCTTGGTGACACATTAGGGAACTACTGTCACTTCCAAGGAACGAGTCCCTCCGCCGGGCACAACAAATATGCTTACGGCTAGATAAATAGAGCGTAAGCTCTCCGCCGCGTACTAAGACCCCGTACGACGACTAATAATAGGACCGTGTAAATACACCTATTCCCTATATGTCACCCACCACTTTCACCCTTTTATATGAAATAATTCACAAAATTTCACACAAATATTCATAGCAATAACAACAGTAACATATAAATACAAATAATTTAGAATCAACTTTTCATGCAAACAACCACAAAATTCACACGAAACTCACCTTGTTGGATTTAGGTCTTAACCAAAGCTTGTCACGTTGCACGCTCCCTACATTTAACCAACATATTTCTAAGGCTCCCTTCTACATAACACTCTATGCAGTCATTTTGGTTCCGATATCCTCGTTTTTCATTCGGCCAACATAGTGATTAATACTTAATGACGTTAATCGTGACATTCATAGTAACCTTTTGAAAAATATATTTTTCCTTTTTAATTATACCAATATAATTAAATGACAAAGTTTCACCTTTAGCATTAATAAAAGAAAATCAATGAAATAATCAATTAAATAATGTATTTCAGCCTACAATGGTACCTCTAATATTTATAAGGTGTTTAAAAAAAACGGTTGTATGTTTCATAATGAAAAGATCCATAGCAAAATGTAAAAATTGTATGGACTAAAACCAAAGAAGTTGTTAAATTCGTATCTTATAAAAAGAAACCAGCAAGTCATAAAAACCAAAGAGGTCGAATATGTAAAATGTAGTTTCAAAAAGGTAAATCATACCGTGAACTTGCCACAAGACTTTGACTAGTTACCCTTTGTACTTGCATTATATTATTTTTTTAAATAAAGTATTATGTCCAACCATTCAATAACGAATAGTCCGACATATTCTCTTCTTTACCCGTAACTTATTTCTCAGCTGCCATTTTTAAAGGAAACTGAAGCTTTGACTTAACTCAATATAATGACAAATAAATATGTAAAAATCACTTCTAATCGTCCCCACATCATACGAAAATATACCCATAAGCAATTTTCAGTAATCATACAGGTAAGCAATATTTATTTTTTATTTTCAAGAATTAACATTTCAATTTTTTTATCAGTTGCATCACTAGTGGCCCGAAACAAAACGTGGTATGGAACCAAAAGACATAATCGAATCAGACAAACCTAATCAAGCAACTTAATCACGCTTAAATCGAATATACATACCTTAATTCCTAGAAAACTCTGAAAATCTTCAACAACCTCCACACCCGATTTCTCCCTTGATTCTTCGTCTCTTTTCACAATTCCAGTGGGTTTTCACTTGATTTCTCAAGCTTTATATAATGCCTAAGTCTATAACCGGCGAAACCCTTTCATTTGCTCGTATTTAACTAGCCTAATCAAGGTGACGGTTTTGATCATTAAGCCTCATAATTTGTATATAATTAACCCATTAATTGTGAACTAATCCCCTTTCTTTTAGATTGATATAATCAGATTATATATATTACATATATATATTTTTTTGTGAGTTATTACAAACTTCCCCCCTTAGAAAAATTCCATCCTCGGAATTTAAATTAATCAAATAAATGAGGGTATTTAGCCTTCATATCTCGCTCGGTCTCCCATGTTGCATCCGAACCTTTATGATACTTCCACTGAACTTTCACCAGTGGTATCTCCACATTCCTTAACTTTCTGACCTTTCGATCTATAATCGCAACGGGTTCTTCTGTATATCGTAGCTTCTCATCAACCTTAATTTCTTGAAGTGGCACTTCCATGGCGGTATCCGCTAGACACTTCTTTAGATTAGAGACATGGAATGTGCTATGAATGCCCTGCATTTCCCTTGGTAGCTCCAATCGATAGGCCACCTCTCCAACTTGTTCCTTAATTATAAAGGGTCCAACGTAGCGAGGACTTAACTTCCCCCGCCTACCAAAACGAACAACGCCCTTCCATGGGGACACCTTTAACATAACTTTATCACCGACTTGAAACATTATTGGCTTTCTCCGCTTATCTGCATAACTTTTCTGCCGATCCTTAGCAACCTTAATGTTATCCCTAATCACCTGGATTTTGTCGGTAGTTTGCTGAAGATGTTCAGGTCCAACCAACTATTTCTCCCCCACCTCATTCCAACATAATGGAGTTCTACATTTCCTGCCATATAGAGCCTCATATGGTGTGACTTTTATACTTGCATGATAGCTATTGTTGTAAGAAAACTCTATTAACGGCAAATGAGTTTCCCACGACCCTCCAAAATCAATAACACAAGACCTTAACATGTCTTCCAAGGTCTGTATTGTCCGTTCACTTTGTCCATCTGTTTGCGGGTGGTATGTCGTGCTCAATTTTACTCGAGTACCCATTTCTCGTTGGAAGCTACCCCAAAATGTCGACGTAAAACGACTATCCCGATCCGAAATAATAGATAATGGAACTCCATGCAGTTTCACTATCTCGTCAACGTATAATTTAGCTAGCCTTTCTAACGGGTACGTCTCCTTAATCGGAAGGAAGTGTGCCGATTTGGTTAATCTATCCACAACTACCCAAATCGCGTCATAACCTTTTGGTGTCTTTGGTAACTTAGTCACAAAGTCCATTGTGATGTGATCCCATTTCCACATTGGAATCTCCATTGACTGTAACTGACCGTATGGCCTTTGGTGTTCAGCCTTCACCTTCAAGCACGTCAAACACCTTTCAACAAAATAGGCTATATCCTTTTTCATACCAGGCCACCAGTAAGATTTTCGTAAGTCTTGATACATCTTGTTTGTTCCCGGATGGATTGAGTACTTTGACATGTGCGCTTCCTTGAGAAGTAAGTTACGCACTTCACCCACTCGTGGTACCCAAACCCTTCCTTGGAAACACTTCAAGCCACGACTATCCTTTTCCAATGATTGTATTACTCCCGCCACCCTTTCACTTTTCCATTTCTCTTCCTTCGAGGCCTCCTCTTGATTCTTTCTCAAATCATCTAGTAAGCTGGTGGTTATGCTAATCTTCATCATTCGAATCTTAGGTGGTTCTCTTCTTTCCTTACGACTTAGTGCATCAGCTACCACATTTGCCTTCCCCGGATGATATAATATCTCACAATCGTAATCTTTTAATAGTTCCATCCACCGTTGCTGTCTCATGTTCAGATCTTTCTGATCGAACAAGTATTTCAAACTCTTGTGATCAGTGAAGATCTGACACCTTGTCCCATACAAATAGTGTCTCCAAATCTTTAAAGCGAACACTACTGCAGCCAACTCCATATCATGTGTTGGGTATTTACGCTCGTGAACCTTTAATTATCGTGAGGCATAAGCAATCACCTTACCGTTTTGCATCAAAACACACCCCAAACCTAACTTGGATGCATCACTATAAACAACAAAGCCATCATTGCCTTCTGGTAAAGATAATACTGGTGCACTGCTAAGCTTTTCCTTTAAGACGTTAAAGGCATTATCTTGCTCTGGCTTCCATTCGAACTTCACATTTTTCCTTGTCAGGGTAGTTAGCGGTGCAGCTATGCGCGAGAAGTCTTGTATAAACCGTCTATAGTATCCTGCCAACCCAAGAAAACTTCGAACTTCTAATGGGGTCCTTGGTGGTTCCCACTTTTCAATCGCCTCAATCTTTGCTGGGTCCACCTTGATACCTTGTTCGTTTACAACATGTCCCAAAAACTGGACTTCCCGAAGCCAAAACTCGCACTTCGAAAATTTGGCAAATAATTTTTCTTTCCTCAATAAACTAAGTGTTAGCCGCAGATGTTGCTCATGGTCTGCCTTACTTTTAGAGTATATCAATATGTCATCGATAAAGACGATTACAAACTTGTCTAGGTATGGCTTGCACACCTGGTTCATCAGATCCATGAATGCAGCTGGTGCATTGGTCAAACCAAATGGCATTACTAAAAACTCGTAATGACCATACCTAGTTCGAAAGGCTGTCTTCGACACATCTTCTTCTCTGACTTTCAGCTGGTGATACCCCGACCGTAAATCGATCTTTGAGAAGTAACTTGCCCCCTGGAGTTGATCGAATAGGTCATCAATTCTCGGTAATGGATATCGGTTCTTTATAGTCACCTTGTTTAACTCCCTATAGTCAATGCACATTCGCATTGTCCCATCCTTCTTCTTGACGAATAGTACTGGTGCACCCCACGGTGAGGTACTGGGCCGAATAAAACCCTTGTCGAGCAAATCTTGCAACTGAGTCATCAACTCCTTCATTTCGGTTGGTGCTAACCGATAGGGCGCACGAGCTATCGGTGCTACTCCTGGGGTAAGATCGATTCGAAACTCCACTTGCCTATCCGGTGGCAAGCTAGTTAGGTCATCAGGGAACACATCTTGGAACTCGCGTACAACTGGTATATGTGTTATTCCAGGCTTGTCCTTCTTGGAATCGAGAACATATGCCCAATAACTTTGACACCCTTTCTTTAGATAACGAGTTGCCTTAGTCACTGATATCATAATAGAGTCCTTAATTCGCCGATCACCGTAAATTTTTACCATTCCTTTTTCTGGCACCCAAACTTGAACAATCCTATTTTCACAATCTATAATCGCTTGGTTTTTCGACAACCAATCCATCCCTATAACAATATCAAAATCACCTAGGGCTATAGGTAATAATTTTAATGGTAGCACACTACCTTCGATTTTGATAGAGCAATCATCATATTCCTCTCTTACTACTACCCAATGATCGTCAGCAGTTTCAATTTCTAAGGCATGTTCTAGAGTCTTTGCATTTCTACCCAGGTTTTTGCAAAAAGTAGAAGACACAAAAGATCTATTTGCACCAGAATCAAATAACACCCTAGCATGAATTGAGTTTACTAGGAAAGTACCTGTCACCACATCCAGGGTCTCCTGAGCCTCCTGAGCCGTCATGCGAAAAGCTCTAGCTTTTGGTCTACCAGTGTCAGCCTTTTTATCCATCGACCGATTGTCTGTTTATCCTGCCTTGATTGTTGTTACCTTTACCCTGGGGACATTCCGACTTAATGTGGTTAGGGGAACCACACCCGTAACATACCCTTCCTGTCTTACATTCTGTAGCTATGTGCCCTGGCTTACCACACTTGTAGCAAACTTTCTGATTCATGTTACGCTCCCCCTTATGATAACGGTTACATTTCGGACATTGCTTTACTCCAGAGCTTTGATCAACCTTACGTTCTTGCCCTGAAGTCTTGCCTTTCTTCGAATCATTATTTGTACCCTCCCATTTTCTTTTCCCCAAAGCCTTGTCTTCACCTTGACGATTCTTCTCACGTTCGCGACCTTCTGCAGCATCAACAGCAGACTGGAAAGTACCCGGTTTCTGAATTTGCACAAATTCACGGATAGCTGTTCTCAATCCCCAAATATAGCGTTCCACCCTTCTTTCTTCCCTAGATACGTAAAATTCGGCAAACCTAGCCTTCTCCGTGAACTTTGTGGTGTACTCCCTCACAGTCATATTCCCCTGCTCCAACCTTAAAAATTCCTCCTCCAACTGTTTAACCGCTATACGAGGGCAAAACTTTTCTTTAAAAATTCTTAGGAACTCATCCCATGACATATTCTTGGCTGCCTCACGCCCCCTAACCTCCTTCACCATGCCCCACCAATGTATTGCCTCCCCTTTTAGCATTGTCGCAGCATAAATCACCTTGTCCTCATCCGCACACTTGCTAGTATCGAATGTTCCCTCAATCTCCATGATCCATGTTGATGACAAAATGGGATCAATCTCTCCGTTAAAAATGGGTGGCTTGCAGTTCCTGAACGTCTTGTAACTATAACCTCACCGATCGTGGTTGCCATGATGCCTTGTGGGTTGTGCAATACTTGGTTCACGACTCATATTTGGTGTACTGTAATCGTAGTCCTCTTCACCTCCACCCAAGTTACCTTCATACTCACCCATTATTGCTTCTCGTGCCTGAGCAATTACAACTGGTAAGGTGTCTCGAATTGCTCGAGCAATCTCATCAGCCAACTCCTCTCTAGTGATCGTGTTTGCCGCACGACCCCTTCCACGACCTCGACCTCGACCGCGGTGGGATCCAGAGCTACCATGGGCCGATTGTACATGTATCGGTGCTGTAACAGCACCTCGGCCTCTTCCTCCACCCCTACCTCTTCCTTGGCCCCGTCCACGACTAGCGTTCGGGTTCAGTGGGGTTTCTGGAACATCTCCTAGTGCTCTAACATAAGCTCCAATTGGGATACGCTCTTCCTCCGGAGTGACCCTAGTGAACCTCCCAGACCTTCGTGAAGACATATCAACTACATATTTATGTTTATAACACAATAAGTATAACAAACATAAATTTTATTCCAAATTATTAAAACTTCAAAAATAGGCATACGTCTTGTTCACATCAAGTCACTCAAGCCAACAACCAAGAGAAATAATAAAAAAAAAAAAAGACAAATCATTGCACTCCTACTTTCTAATTTTTAAAAACGATGTCATCATATTTCAATATTCTCTTTCCCTCCTTCAAGTACTTCCTTATCTTTTTAGCTTTTCGATCTCCGGGACCACTTTGAATGACCAACACCTCGGCCTGAGGTGGTTCTCTTCCAACCACCTTATCTAGGAATCCGTAAGTTGTGGCCTTGGCTTGTTTTGCCCAAGCCACAAACCCTTCCCACAACTTAGTGATAGTCAGTTTCCTTAGCTCTGACACCTCCTGTTCCAACCTTCGTATCTTGCGTTTACTTTTCATAGCAGCATCAACCCTTATTTGGTTCTCCTGTACGAGCCTTGACCTATGTTCATCTATCTCTTCAATCTTTCTTTTCAAACTGTGAATCTCGAGCTGTGCCTGTGGCATTTCATCTTTATAAAGTCGCTCCCAGTAGGTACCAGGACTAGTTGGCATGTACTCCACATAAGGCATATGGAACGTTTCGTATCTTTGCTCCGCATGGTACTCCACGTGATTTCCCTCGAATTCCTCCTCGGGGTCTTCTTCGGGCTCCTCCTCAGGATCTTCTTCGGGCTCCTCCTCAGGATCTTCTTTGGGCTCCACCTCGGATTCCACATACTCGTCTTCTTCATCCCGTTCAGAGAGGCTGAGTGGGGTCGTTGGTTCCAGATTGCCTTCCGAGTCAGAGAGCTCTAACTCGGCCTTCAACTTCTCGTGGGGAAGTAACCCACTAGTACCCTCAACTGACACCCCACCATCGACGATTGCCTTTCCATGATCCATCGTACCTACAAACGATACGCATTCCAGATTAGGCGATGTACCGCTCCTCCCGTTTAAGCTTAGGCGTTTAAACAACGACTAATCTGCTTAAACCACGCTCTGATACCAACTTGTAACGCCCCAAATTTCAAATACCAAAATAACTTAACATAGTCCCAAAACTTCCAAAATTCAAGATTTAAATACTAACGTAATTATTAATAATAATAATAATAGCGGAAGCAAATAGAAATTTAATTAAACACTTGGTGCGCTACGTCTTCCTCAAAACTTGTCGCCTTCTTCAAGTCTGAACTTTATCCTTTCCATTCCCACTGCCACTTGCTACGTTATTTCCTGGGTTGCGTGCATTTAAAAATTCTAATGGGTAAGCCTAGGGCCTAGTGAGTTCGTGGTTTTCATGCATATTGACGTCAATAAAATTAAATAATGCAACAATTTATCAATATAAATCTTTTCATTTCTTTCCACCCTTGGTGACACATTAGGGAACTACTGTCACTTCCAGCGAACGAGTCCCTCCGCCGGGCACAACAAATATGCTTACGGCTAGATAAACAGAGCGTAAGCTCTCCGCCGCGTACTAACACCCCGTACGACGACTAATAATAAGACCGTGTAAATACACCTGTTCCCTATATGTCACCCACCACTTTCACCCTTTTATATGAAATAATTCACAAAATTTCACACAAATATTCATAGCAATAACAACAGTAACATATAAATACAAATAATTTAGAATCAACTTTTCATGCAAACAACCACAAAATTCACACGAAACTCACCTTGTTGGCTTTAGGTCTTAACCAAAGCTTGTCACACTGCATGCTCCCTACATTTAACCAACATATTTCTAAGGCTCCCTTCTACATAACACTCTATGCGGTCATTTTGGTTCCGATATCCTCGTGTTTCATTCGGCCAACATAGTGGTTAATACTTAATGACGTTAATCGTGACATTCATAATAACCTTTTGAAAAATATATTTTTCCTTTTTAATTATACCAATATAATTAAATGACAAAGTTTCACCTTTAGCATTAATAAAAGAAAATCAATGAAATAATCAATTAAATAATGTATTTCAGCCTACAATGGTACCTCTAATATTTATAAGGTGTTTAAAAAAAACGGCTGTATGTTTCATAATGAAAAGATCCATAGCAAAATGTAAAAATTGTATGGACTAAAACCAAAGAAGTTGTTAAATTCGTATCTTATAAAAAGAAACCAGCAAGTCATAAAAACCAAAGAGGTCGAATATGTAAAATGTAGTTTCAAAAAGGTAAATCATACCGTGAACTTGCCACAAGACTTTGACTAGTTACCCTTTGTACTTGCATTATATTATTTTTTTAAATAAAGTATTATGTCCAACCATTCAATAACGAATAGTCCGACATATTCTCTTCTTTACCCGTAACTTATTTCTCAGCTGCCATTTTTAAAGGAAACTGAAGCTTTGACTTAACTCAATATAATGACAAATAAATATGTAAAAATCACTTCTAATCGTCCCCACATCATACGAAAATATACCCATAAGCAATTTTCAGTAATCATACAGGTAAGCAATATTTATTTTTTATTTTCAAGAATTAACATTTCAATTTTTTTATCAGTTGCATCACTAGTGGCCCAAAACAAAACGTGGTATGGAACCAAAAGACATAATCGAATCAGACAAACCTAATCAAGCAACTTAATCACGCTTAAATCGAATATACATACCTTAATTCCTAGAAAACTCTGAAAATCTTCAACAACCTCCACACCCGATTTCTCCCTTGATTCTTCGTCTCTTTTCACAATTCCAGTGGGTTTTCACTTGATTTCTCAAGCTTTATATAATGCCTAAGTCTATAACCGGCGAAACCCTTTTATTTGCTCGTATTTAACTAGCCTAATCAAGGTGACGGTTTTGATCATTAAGCCTCATAATTTGTATATAATTAACCCATTAATTGTGAACTAATCCTCTTTCTTTTAGATTGATATAATCAGATTATATATATTACATATATATATTTTTTTGTGAGTTATTATAGTTTGTAGGCCATCAGAGGTGTTACACTTGTGACACTAAGTTCTCAAACTTTAAGATCTACAAGGGAATCATTGTTATTACATTATAACAATCAAGGTATGTAACTAAACCCTAGTTTTATATAAATTTCAAAAAATTGTAGACACTACCTAGGGTTTCTCTTTTTATGCTTAATTTTGCATGTTCAATTACAGAAAACCTAGATCCAAAGCAATAAGGTTTTATATACACATATGAATTGTTGTTATGCTCAAAACTCATTACTTTTAAGCATACTCAATCCCATAATAGGGCAAAACCAATAATGGCATATTATTCTATTGTCTGCACATGGTGTAGAGTAATAATTTTTTATTTTTTACTTTACTTACACTAGATTTTTATTTTAAAGGATATGCACGTGCATACCAAACATACCATGAACCTGTGCACCAAGGAGATAAACACACACAGGAGTTCTATACTATGAGTTACGCCAACGAAAAAGAGATTCTAAATCCATTTTCAGGTCTCCTTCTTCAAAATCTTCAGGATCGACTAGTCTTTGAATCTTACGATTAATTTTGTTGGCATCAATATTATCCTACTTGAGAAAACAAAAAAAAAACATAATATCGTGTTTTAGATCCTTTTTTTTAAAGAATGCAATGCATTAACGAAATGTATAAGATTTTTTTTAAAATTTTTTAATTCAAATTAAAAGTTCTTAATCTCTGTAATCGAATAACGATTTAGTAATTAATCTGTTGGTTCCTTCCTTTAATTGCAGGGAACAAAAAAATTCATCATAAAAAGCAATGGATTTCTTGGGTGGTTGGTTCGCTCCTGTATAAATAGTTTGTTGTTGAACTTCTCTCTTTCTGTGTGTGTCTATATATATATATATATATATATATATATATATATATATATATATATATATATGGTAAATCGAAAAATCCAAACTGTTCATGTCAACTCGTCTCACGGTCGAAATCAGAGATTAATCATAAAACACTAATAATATTTTGAATGTGCTAAAGCATACAATTTCATTTATCAACCACTACACAATTATCTCATGTCTATAAATATGTGTAATTGTAACATGCCACCGAGTTCAATAGGTAAACAATGGATATCGGAAATTTGATTTTATTATAGCCAAACGTTATTTTATTTGTGTTTTTTATAATGAAGAAAAACATTAACAACAATGGTTAATGACTTTTTCTACATAAAAACATAAAATATAAGGATTTTACCGTGTTTTTTTTCTAAGAATGAAACTTTGAAACTAAAAGAACATAATAGCCAATATTTATTATAAAGATAAAAGAAAAAAGTACATTTTATTATGTCATCACACATATGCTTAGGGGCCCGGAAAAAGAAAAGGTCATGGGCAATAATAGAACACCCAATTCATGTTTTCCTTTTCGTTTATCAATAAAATCTATACGGTTTACAAAGAAAATTAAATGAGCAACCCGTGTATTTTAAATATCTATAATAGAAGTGTTTTTGGAAGTTATTTCACCATTAAACTTTTAGAATTATAAAAACTAATGTGAGGGAAACCTCTCTTTTGGTGTGATTGGTTATCTTTAAAAAACTAATGTTTTTAATTGTTGTTAAATTATATATATATATATATATATATATATATATATATATATATATATATATATATATATATATATACTAAAAAAAATTATAAAAAATATTAAAATTCATGGTTTCTAATTCCTTACAAAATGAGTAATATTTATATAAAAGATTTTTTTAAATAAAAAATTAAGATAACAAAATATATCAATTTCTTGTCTTTTTTGGTGAGTAAACATTAATAAAAAAAATTAAAAAAAAAACTGACTGTAACATTTAAAAAAGAAAAGATGACTCTTTACTATACCCTATAGTCTAGAAGTGCTTTTAGGAGTTTTTTCAAACCATTAAACTTTTAGAAATATAAAATAAGTTTTTTGGAGGAGCTTGTAAACTTACAAAGTTCATACGCTTTTTTCAGAAAACATATGTAATCATTATGTAGGTCTCATTAGCTTTTAACTAATTATAAATAATTAATTTGTATAAATAATAAAACAATAAATAAATAAATAAAAATTAGTGAGTCCGTTATAAGTTTTTCTTACTTTTAGGCCATCGAATCTGTATGACATGCAAACGAATACGAACAAGGATTTGTTCATGTTCGTTTGTTTAAGTTACCCGAACAACACAAACGGATAGACGAACATGTTTTCTTGTTTATATTCGTTTATTTAACAAATTAACTTGTTCATATTCGTTTGTTTATATTTGTGAACATGTTAAACGAACATATACAAACGGAGATATAAAAAACAAAACTGAAACGTAGACAAACATAAACAACCATATAATATATTGTAATATAATAAAAAAAATGAACATAAATAAACGTAAACAAATGAACATAAATAAACGTAATCAAACAACATAAATGAAATTTCACAAATATAAATAAACGAACGAAATCATTGTTTATATTCGTTCGTTTAACTAAACAAAACGAAATTTTGTGTTCATGTTCATTCATTTAATAAATAAACGAACTAACCGCCAAACGATTCGTTGAGTGAAACCACATATTGTCACACATTGTGGCTCCACCTCAAAATGTTAGAGGTGGGTTGATATGCACGTTGTGCTAGGTTGCCAAATCGCCACCATGCTTTTTTGACAACCTTATGAAGTTATGAAGTTTATCTATAGCCAAATAAAAAAACTAAACATATTTTTTTATTAGAACATTGTATTTTGTATTGCAAGAGAAATGTTATACATTTATGTATTTAGCCTATAGATAATGTTAAAACGTATTTCAAAGAGAAAATAAGAAAATAAAGTTATATAATAACTAAGAAGAGAAAATATGTTTTTATTTTTTGTATTTTAGTATTTATACCTTTATTTCATCAGTAAAATTGGATCAACTGTAAAATTGATAGATATATATATATATATATATATATATATATATATATATATATATATATATATATATATATATATATATTAGTTAAAAACAATATAAAGAAATAATTTTAAAATATCACAGAAACTACATGATGATGAGGTGTTTATACAAGTAAGGTTACATCATACCATTACGCATATGTTCGACTAAAATTACAAAGTTACGTGTTGCTACATGGCTACTTGCTAGAACCAAAACGTTACACCTTTCTCGAATTAGTTTTGTGAACAAATACTTTCATGTTTCCTGAAACAAATATTGGAATATAATAAAGGGTTAAGCTCGTAGATGGATAATAAATTATGCTTTTATTTTAATGGTATATCGTTATAAAAACGTTTTAAGTTACCTGTCTTGTGTTGCAATTTTTTTTGAAATCAATAGTGATTGTTAATTAAACATTTCATAATTGCTAAACTTATTCATAAAATTAAGGCTTATTTGGTAAAACTAGTTGGTATTAGATAGACTAATAGTTGAAAAATATAGTTTTTTACTATTTGTTCTATCAATAATAATTATAAAAATTTCAAATGTGTAAAATTGTGTAAAAAGACAATTATTTAAAATAGAACAATCATAGAAATTGATTAAAAAACCGAAAAGATTTTTCTTAAAATATGAAATTATTTTTAAATTTTAAGCTTTTTGTTTCAAGTAAATGTTAAAAGATCATACTTTCAATTTATGTTTTTTTTTTTTAATCGACATTTTTTTGTTACAAGTTAAAAGATAGAAGCTTTGTTGTCAAACACACCAACTATACAGTCGTAATTTTTTTTTTATCGTTTTAAATTAATTGCAACTGTGAAAATGAATTACACTACGCAAAACCTCTATTATACATTCGTTGTTCTATCAAAATTATAGCCTCCGGCATCAATTGGAGCAAAATTTGAAGGGAGAAAGAGAAGGAAAAATAAAAATAATGTAAATCGAATATTTTAGAAAAGCTAAAAAAAAACTCAAACTTGATCAAGATGATCATAGACGCCGGCGGGTGGAGCAGGCTTTAAAAGGTAGGTGGGGTTAATATCTCCGGGCATGACTATGACGATTTTCGGCTCCATTTCCGGCGACAACTCCATACGAAACTCCGGCGTGGATGTCTTTTCCTGATCACCGGTGACGTTTTCCGATGAGTTTGAAGAAGAATATGGTCTCTTGTAAGAGCACACTAAGATGATCAATGCACACGCTATTAGGATTAGCATCAAAGCCAAACCTCCGAACAGGTATGGTATTGGAGAGCTCCACCGGAATCCGGTGGCGGCTGAAGTGGCCGACACGGCGTAGGTGGTGGTGTTTGTTGGTGGTGTCATTTTGAGTTTGAAGTTTTTTTTTTCTTGTTTTCTTTTTTTCTATTTTCGCTTTGTTTTTGTGTGCAATAAGAAGATTGAATTATGTTTGTATTTATACCAAGAGAAGAAGTGCTGTAGAAACCAACTTCGCAACAGTGCATGGATTGGGATCAAGTGAGAAATGACTAATTTGCCCCTAGACTCTATTGATTGAAATTTGAAAGGAAGGAATTTTTTTCTTCTTTTTCTTTTCTTTTGCTTTACGATTTCTTTGCTTTGCTCATAAAGCACTACTTTGGGAAGTTGATTCATAATTTCAGCTTACATTATGCCATAATTTGCTTTCACATTTTAACCATGAATATCTGGTTTGAGGTTATAAATTTATGAGTTACTCACTCAGGGATAAATATGTCTTTTGAGTCGATATGTATGTATATATTTTAAATTTTGTAATAGTGTAAAAATTAATAACATATATAGCTAAAATATTCAAAATGGTTCAAAACATATATATTTTAGTATGGGTCAAGCAAGTTAATTAGGTTGATAGTGAACGCTTTTTGTTTGAATTTGTTTATAAATAATTAGTAGTTAAAACGATTGTAAAATTATATTGTTGTAATTATAATTTGAAACTAAAAAAAGAGTATTAACATGTCATATGGATTTAAAATACTAGTTGGGATCCTTTTCCTTTTAGTTAAATTTATTTATTTCTATGACCCGTTAAAAATAATATGCAATAAAACTGTGGTCTGTGGGTTCATGGGTTGTTTGGTATGTTTTTTATTGAGACTAAAAAGAGATTGTGTCTAACTCGATTATATTCATATTACTTGATATCACACTTTGAAATATAATGATTCTCGTTCAAACTCTTATTATATTTGTCTTATTCGATCAGATTCAAAGTTGTGTATGACCTAGTTAGACATTTTTTCAATTGAATCTAACTCAATCAACAACTATCAAACAAACCTCTATATAAATACATTATTCAAAATTAAAGTTTCTATAATGATTAATGCATAGTCAAAATTGGTTTTGTAATTAGAGTCTACCCAAATAAAAAAATGCAACATGCACACCATTAGGTTTCGATATTACTCGTTTTAGTCTGGGCTCACTTTATATTTTGGAAAAACTTTTGTAAAGTATGTAGAAAGACTAAAATTAAATTTAAATGAATTAAGAAAGAAACATATACGATTATTAGGTAACGTCACCATAAATTATGATTTTTAGCAAGAAGTAAACAAATGAAAATAAGAAATAGATCGATTGTGAAGTTGTACGTAAGGGACCCACGTTATCGTATAGCTTGGGTACAAGTATCTATGTGTTTCCAAATTTGCCCATAAGCCCCAAAACTAACTCACTTGTCACTTTCCCACTTTACTTTTCAGAGAACATGCCATATCTTTAAAATATTTTTATAAATGCACAAAATGAAGTAATCCTTTGTAAGAGCATTTTTTTTAAGATTATTTTTCATTCAACTTTATTAAACAAGATATTATCAGTTATAAATTATCTTCAATTACTAGTCATTTTAAAAGCTTTTTATAAAACTAAATAATTACTTTTATCTTTGTAAAGTATTTTATAAAGTTATTCATATAATTTGTTGATTTTAAATAATAGAGTTTTTTTAGCATACAACAACACCAACAATGTGCCCTTACACAATCTAGGTGGAGTGAACATTGCTACTTATTTTGTACTTTTTGATTGTTATCACAAATAATGAATCATTAGTAACTACTAAACACATTAAAGTTAATCACCATTAGTTATAAATCCATTATTTTTGTTAATAAAGAGAATGATTGTATATCTATAAATTCATTATCCGTTAGTTGAAATGGTAACTTGAGTAACCGTGAAACTCTTGTCATCATTATTAAGTTTAATGGTAGCTTAAGTAGATATAAGTCTTACACAGAACGCCAAAATACCCAAATACACACATTCATGCAAACTATGCAACACACAAGGCTGTAGACATGTGTCTCAATTCTATGACAATAATGATGAAAGCAAAGCATCTCAACACAAAAACAAGGTTAGTATACTTATATAAATAAGTTTCCCATAAAGAATGACTATAAAATCTGGTTGCACTGGAATAAAAAAACAAGAAACAATAGCAACATATTAGCAATACCTTACTAAGAATTTTTTTTTTCTTAAATTGATTCTCGTTAGGCCTACAAAAATATTAAGAGTTTTAAAGCCCAACCTAAACCATAAATAAGTACTATTCGGTTTGAAGTTCTTATTAACATGTACAAAACATCGTACAATCCCATATCTTTCCAACAACATCTAATAAAGTACCTTGCGCTTGATTGATGACACGACGAGTTTCACCCAACTTTTCTCCTAGAACCAATAGTACACATCAGACCCTGAGAAAAAGACAATAAACTCAACTGATCATGGACTCAAAAGTGAAAGGAGAAGACAAGCAGGTACAAAGGAGTAACATAGTGTTGCCTGACAACAAAACAAGTTAAGCATTTCAAAAAAAAAAAAAAAAAAAAAAAACCAAACTTTGATGAACTCACAAAACTTCTGAAAAACGTAAATCAATAGAACACAATATTTAATGTGGTTCGGTCAAGGTGGCGTACGTCCACGGACGAACAAGAGAGATGGTTTTATTAATTTTCTAGAACTATTATAAGAACTCAAAATTGTATCTCGCTTTGAGCTCTTACAAAAATCTAGTAATTTAAAATGATGGGATATGAGTCTATTTATGCTTGAGGGATCAAACTTAAAACCCTAATAGGCCAAGCCCATTGGGCAATAGGCCCATAAATGGTGACAACTAATCATATTCCGCTATGCAGCATCTTCTGGAATATTCTTCCTTGTCATATAACCCATAAGCATCAACAACACACATGATGGACACCCTTGACCATAATAGAGAATCATCATGCACATGTGGCGCATCATGAACACTAATGGTCCAACATCCAACATGGTGGTACAACAAGGTGTATTTCTTGAGAATAATCATCTTCTAAGCATACGTGGATCAACATGGCACATCAAAGTAATCAAGATGACGCATCATTTACCAAGATGGTCCATGATAGTGTAACATCTCCTTCATGGTGCAACAACATCTTCATGGCTCAACATCTCCTTGACTCAACATCTCCACTTGGCTTAATATCTCCTTGGCTTAGCATCACCTTGGCTCAACATCATATTGGCGCAACTTCATACATGATGGCACATCATGCTATCTTTTCGCGTAACATCCCTCAGAATGGCACAACTTCTTTATGCATGGCACAACATCCCTAATGATGCCATAACATCCTTCTACATGGCGTAACATGATGCTCTATGTTGTTGTAACACTCCAAAAATCATAGAAATTTAAAATTTTCCAATAACAACCAATATCCATAATTGTTTACAAAAAGACCATTGTTTCAAGAGTAAAGTCATATTAGAGTGTCCCAAAAATCAATATTATAAAAATAGGAAGATGTGCACGATCAGGCCTTCTCTTTCCCACGATCCTCTGAAGTACTTGAAACAATAAATTGAAATTGTAAGCCAAAGCTTAGTGAGTTCCCCAAAAGCACCATCACACAACATATAATATACATAGATTTAGCATGTTGGGTCTACAACCTCCCAGTTGGATTAACCTGGCCTACAACCTCCCGATTGGATTGCCCTGCATACCACATACTGGGTCTGCAACCTCCCGGTTGAATTACCCTGGCTTACAACCTCCCGGTTGGAATGCCCCGGCCCATAGCCTCTGGATTTGAATGCCCCGATCTGTTGACTGACAGCACAAAGCAGTAGTCTCAACCTATATAACATGTCGACATATAATATACAACAAGCATACTTAACAAACAGATAATCATACAACAAGTAATCACAGGTAGTCCTATAGGTCTACCAGTCTAACATCTATTAGCAGTTATCATATAGTCATATAGGGGTACCTCATTCTCAGCATCTCAACAAATAGTATGAAATAGGTTATCAAACCAATGGGTCGGCCTTGGTGCCTACGAAATGCAAGTACAGTGAGGAAAATTCACATCTCATTTTGAAAAGATCTCTTACAAAAAACAACTCCGAATGACAGCTCAACTGGTCACCTAAACACCAAAATAATGACAAATCTCAAATACCACTCAAATTACCAAAAATACCCTTTAGTCAACCTTGGTCAAACTCAAAAAGTGAAAAGCCAAACTTTGGTCAACACAACTAAGTACGTTGGGCATACCCAGCCTGAACGCGGGGTGTACTCAGCCCTTGACCGGAATCGCAAGGTTGACCTAGTACACTCAGCGTACCAATCTGTATGCCCAACATACGAAGCCTTCGAGTGATCCTTCTATTAAAAGCTTATTCATTTAACCTTTTTTTGCCCTTTTCGCATATCTGGCCCTAAACTAACGTCCTTCACCATAAAGTTTCCAACTTTATGGTGTTGCATGGCTAGTAAATGCCCAAGATGCCTCAACACTTGCATAGAGTGAAAGGAAGGTCCAAGATCACATTTTTTATCACTCAAACTACCCTAAAACATCCATAAGAACAACTCATTTGGTCTAGGGTAGCTCATACCCAAAAGAACTAAGAATATGGGGCTAATAAGTATAAAATTTTAACATAAACAAGATCTAGTGATATGATCATCAAGTTTAGAACTTTATACCTTAAAATGAAGCTTGGAGGTAAGGTGTTCCTTGATCTATGTGGTATTGATCTTCCAAGTTGGTGCTTCTCTCTTCTCCGTGCTTCAAAGGCACCAAAAACACATACTTTCAAGCTCAAATGAACACATACAAGAGATTAGGATTGCAATGGACGAAATGAGGGTTGGAGGTTGGTGAGGGAGTGAGCATTAAAGAATGAATGATGTTTATATAGGGTCTAAACCCTAAAAATTAGGGTTTGTGGATTAGGAACGTATGCCCAACGTACGTTATCTCGTCCCTAAATTTTCAAAAATTCCATTATGGCCCATTTTGCAACATTTTCCTTGCATAAGGGCTAAAATGAAATTAATATTCATACTTAGGGTTAAAATTGAAAATACATCATCATCGGAATGTTATAATTCTCCCCCACTTGATCTAGACTTCGTCGTCGAACTCCGCTTCTGTGAACAACTCCGGATAATGCTCCCACATCTCAGACTCGAGTTCCCAAGTACATTCGGTACCCTTCCGATGCCACCACTAAACCTTGACCAAAGTCACCACCTTGTTTCGTAGAGCCTTTTCTACCGATCCAAGATCGTCATGGGCATCTCAATGTAATTCAGGAGATCATCAACTTGAACATCGTCCAAATGAACCACCATCAAATCATCATCCACAAACTTCTGAAGCTGAGACACATAGAAGGTGTCGTGGATCTCACTAAGCTCCTCAGGAAAATCCAATCTGTACGCTACCTTGCCAACCCTGGCTATCACTCGAAATGGCCCAATATACCGGGAACCCAACTTTCCCCTCTCCCTAAAGCGTATTACACCCTTCCAGTGTGATACCTTTAATAAGACCATGTCCCCGACCTGAAACTCCAACTCGGATCGACACTTGTCGGTATAACTCTTCTGCCAACTCTGAGCTGTCTAAAGTCTTTACCTGATCTGCTGGATGAGCTCTATCATCTGAAGGACTACCTCATTCCTTCCCATGAATCTATGACCAACCTCTCCCCAACACACTGTGGTGTGACACTTCCTCCCATAGAGGAGTTTGAAAGGTGACGCACCGATACTAGAGTGGTAGTTATTGTTGTATGAAAAGTCAACTAAGGGAGGGTAGGAGTCCCAACTCCCACCAAAATCAATGACACAAGCTCTCAGCATGTCCTTAAGTGTCTGAATGGTACGTTCACTATGACCATCCGTTTGCAGATGATAAGTAGTGTTAAGATGCAACCTTACACCCAGTTCCTCGTGAAACTTCTGCCAGCAACGAAATGTGAACCTAACATATTGATTAGATACAATGGGGATTGGAATACCATGTCGAGCAACAATCTAGTACACATATAAATCGGCCAATTTCTCGGCCGATGAGCTCTCCCAGATAGCTGAGAAATGGGCACTCTTGGTCAACCGATCCACTATCACCCAAATTGTGTCATGGCCATTAGCCGTCTATGGTAACTTAGTGATGAAATCCATAGTAATATGTTCCCATTTTCACATGGGAACCTCCAATGGCTGCAACTTGCCATGTAGCCTCTGGTGCTCCGCTTTGACCATCCGATACGTCAAGCACATATTAACATACCAAGCTATATCTGTCTTCATGCACGACCTCCAATAACTAAGTCTTAAATCCCAATACATATTGGTGGCTCAAGGTTGTATAAAAAATCTAGCCTTGTTCACCTCCTTTAGCACAACCTGCTTGGCCCCTCCAAAATCTGACACCCAAACTCGTCCATATTGGGTTAATAATCCATGATTATGAGTAGCAAAACTGTCAATATCACCCCTGAGTCTCTCCTGCTTCCAATTTTCCTTCTTGACTCCCATTCCCTGAGCCTCCGTAATCAAATCCAACAATGGTGAATCAATCGAAATCCTCATACATAGGCCCCCAATAGCAGAATTAGCCATCTTGCGACTCAAAGCATCAGCCACCACAATGGCTTTCCTGGGATGATACAAAATCTTGCACTTATAATCTGTGACTACGTCAAGCCACATGCGCCGCCTCATTTTCAGATTCAACTGATCCGTGAGTCACCTCAGACTCTTGTGATCTGTGTAGATAGTACACAGAACCCTATATAGATAATGCCACCAAATCTTGAGAGCGAACACCACTACTCCCAACTCATAGTCATAAGTCGGATAGTGAACCTCGTATGGTTTCAGCTGCCGATAAGAATAAGCAATAACTCTCCCACGCTGCATAAGCACTGTACCCAAACTAATGATGGATGCATCATAAAATACCACAAAATCCTTAATATCCCCAGGGAAGGTCAACACTAGGGCATCACACAACTTTCGCATCAATGTCTCGAATGCATTCTACTGATCCAGTCTCTAGCGGAAATCCACGCCCTTCCTCGTCATAAGAGTAAGGGGTACCACAATGTAACGCCCGCAGATTCGGGCTAGTCAATTTAGAGGCAATAGGGGTCGAAAACGACTTTTCGACAAAAGATTATTTAGAATAAATAATCTTAACCAAGTTGTAGAATATGTCACAAGGTTTCCATACATATAAAGAACGCCGAAATCCGAGTTATAACGAAGAAGTTATGGCCCGTCGAAGTTTTACGGCAAAACCAGCACGACACCGGGAGACGTAAATAGTGAATTTAAGATAGAGGACTTTTTATCCGTAGTGATCTAAACCAAAGTTTTATTATACGTTAAACCGAGAAAATCCATAAAAAGAATGCCCAAATCTGACTTCGTATGAGGATGTTATGATTTTTCTAAGATTCGGCATAGCAGTGCACGGCCCGAAACTTGAATTTTAGTTCGAGCGGTTTTTGGCTTACGCGACCTAAATGAGATTTGAAGATCTCACTAAAAGGAACTCAAAGGTAAAAATATAGATGAAAATGGAGTCCGTATGAAGGGGTTACGGATTCTTCGTGATCATTTAACAGTCTAAACGCCTCCTACTATTAAATTTAAGATCGGTCGAGAATTAGCCGACAGAGTCTAAATGAAAGTTGTAGATCTTGATTTTACCTACGCGTTGAAACAAAGAACGTCGAAAACGGAGCTCGTATGCGAGATTTATGATTTTTCTAAGTTTGAAGGCTGATACACGATAGGGGTGACGTGGTACCACCAGAATTGGACACGCGGCACCACCAGAAGGCCACCGCATGCCCCAAATCGATGAGTAGGTCCTGCTAATTGGTGAGTCAATCAGGATTTCACACTATAAATAGACGTGTCGGGTTCCATTCATTCTCACACCTTTCCTCTTCCACTTTCTCTCTCTAAACTCTCTCTAGCTCCCCTTAAGCCCCCTAAAGTCTAGGTAAACCCCCTAGCACCCGAAGGAAGCCCCAAGGCTCCTAGAGTCCCGAGAAAAGAGCCTTTCGGCTTGGGAACGCTTCTCCAGCGAAGACCGGTTTTCGAGAAAACCCATTGTAAGTGAGTTGTACATATCCTATCTTTAGTATAGCTTATGTTTCAATATAGTATTGTTATTAGGACCTTATAAGGAGTATTTGAGCTATTATTATGGGTTATATAAGTATTGTTTAACGCTTATATAATAGTAATAAAAGCTAGACTATTAAATTAGTCTCGTCAAGCGTTAGACTAAACTCTAGTGGTAATGATACTAGGTTTCATCAAGGGATAATTGTTTTAAGAGTAACGAAGTGCTGTCCGAGTGCCGAATCACCACCTTATCAAGTGAGTGCATGGTCCCTTTCATCTTACACATAGATATGAAGTATTTTACATAAATTACGTGCTAGGTGTGCATATTATCTGAATACTTGTTGTCTATGCTGGATGAATGATTTTATACATGTTTTAAATGATTTAAACTATATATTTATATCTACTAATATGTTGGGATGAAACATGGGTAGATGAAATAGTTGGTGTGTGATGAAATAAAATAATGAGAGATAAGTGATGATAATTAGGTGAGGATAGATAAGTGATGATGAATCGGTGATGTAGGATACTACAACCTTGTCCGACAATTTGGAGATGTAGTCATCTACCAGAGTATAGTTGGTGACCACAGACTATTATAGACAACCCCATGGAAACACCAGCAGGCTCATAACCTGTAGGTGATGAATTACGAGTTCAGGCGATGTTATAACTACGTATTCATGCGATGATACTCTAACCCCCTTACTATGAATTATGAGTTCAGGCGATGTTGTAACTACGCATTCATGCGATGATACCCTAACCCTTGGTGGGCACGTATTGAGGGAGTAATCCCTAAATCAACACTGTCTACGCGATGTAGGCGATGATCCTTAGGGAAAGTCCTTAGGAACAAACATATAAGGAAATGTGATGTAAGAAGATGAGAGGTAAAATATGATGTAGGAGAGGACCCTTAGGATAAATCCTTAGGGAGGGTACTTAGGAATAAAGAAGATAATGGGGATGGGTAATTGGGTTAATTGTTTGACGATTGAGCATAATAATTATATTGTTGTGGGTTGAAAACCCTATGTACTCACAAGGTTTCCCAACCTGACCCACTCAGTTTATTTATATCACAGGTGTTGATATGAAGTGACATTACACTGAGAGATTAAAGAGATGTAGATCACTAGTGTAAATAAATGTAAGTTCCGTTTATGCTTATGTTCCTGTATTGACGATGACATCCTAAACGTTTTTAAATGAATAAAATACGTTTCTTCGAAAATGTTTTGATAACGTATTTATCGTATTTTTCTAGAAACAAATTCCGCAACATTTTTATGAAAAGAAGTACTTTGATTTTTATAAGGCATAAATAAAATTGGTCTTTTCTGGCCGAGAAAATGGGGATGTCACAGTTGGTATCAGAGCATTAGTTTAAGCGAACTAGCTAGGAATATGGATTTATTTCTAGACTTAAACTTAGAATGCTAAGCGATGATTGTGAGGTGTGAGCACTAGCTTATTTTAGGAATTACGCCTAAAATGCTTTTATGTGCTAAATGCTTTATGCCTAATATGCTGTTATTTATTCGGATCTATGGTCTGTTGCCGACCGGATCTGGAAACCTTATGTGTTTAGGATTCTAAACGTACGACTACGATATTAGAACTAGCATGTAAATGTTTCGGAGTGATAAGGATGATTTAAACGTCAATCCTTAATAAAGATCTAGATTCGCCTTGTTCGGTGTATAGATCAAGATGGCAAGGACCCGTAGCAGAAACGTGAATGCAAATGAGAATAGGAATCAACCCCCGGTGATTAAACAAATACCTGTCATAGTAGAAGATGTACCCGAGCCAATCATCATGGCTGGAGTTCAAGCCATGATTCGGGCTATGCTAGCTGAACAAAGGGAAGAAATGAGACAGATGTTCCACGAAAATAGGGACGAACCTACCATACATGCTGAGCCGACTGAGCCAATTCCCGAGCAATCTGAGGAAGGGAACTACAGCCGCCAAGTGAGTCAACTAGGGACTCAAGGTGAACGAAGGGATGGCCCGGAGAGGAGAAACGAAAAGGATGGGCGAATGTACAAGAATTTCTTAAGTGCAAGACCACCAAGTCTCTCAGGGAGCCCGAAGCCTGTGGAAATTATGGACTGGATCTCCGAGATGGAGATGGTGTTTGAGAGTTGCAACTGTAGCAACAAACAGAAAACCGTCTTTGCGGTCAGACAACTAAAGACCGGAGTTTTGAGCTGGCGGAAGCTATTGGCAGATACGATGCCCAAAGGAGAAGCAAGCAAGATGCCTTAGGAAGATTTCCTAAAGCAACTGAAAATGCAGTACTGCTCTGAGCAGGATCTACTAGAGATCATCAACGAGTTTCAGAACCTAAAGAAAGGAAAAATGAGTGTCACCGAGTACGCTGCACGTTTTACGGAGAAGATGAAGCTTGATCCTTACCTAGTTCCAACGGAACTTTCCGAGGTCAACAGGTTTGCCAATGGATTACCAGCGGACTTTGGTCCAATGGTCAAACAAGCAACCACTTTGAAAGCCGCCATCTGGGCAGCCAAGAATGTTGTGACCCAAATAAGGGAAAAGGGTCTGGAGAAAGCTGAAGTTGGTGAAAAGAGGAAGTTTGAAGGATCCTCAAGACCTGATAATAAGGGAAAGTTCTCGAAGTCTAACCTGGACGACCGAAGGAATGGAGCCAAGTGGTGTGAGAAGTGCAAGAAGAAGCACTTCGGAAGATGCGATGGAAAAGTGACATGCTATAAGTGTGATAGGACCGGTCACTATTCTAGAGATTGTACATTCGATAGCAAGAAGAGCTACGAATGTGGAAGTAATGGGCATATTTCAAAGGACTGTCCAAAGAAAAACGTAGCAGCAAGACCAAATGCACCGCCAAAACCAAGGGCATTCCACATGATCCCCGACAAAGCAGAAAAACATGCGAGGAATCAAGGATGAGGACTTCATATCCGAAGATCAAGTTATGTAGTAGCCATAGTATCGTATTATGTAGCCTATTAAAGGCATAGTCTAGGGCGAACTTGAACACTTATGTAATAATTTCGAGAAATAATAGAGCCCTCGTTTTGTTATCTGATGTGTTAAACTGTTATGTGATTTTCTTGTATGGTGACTTGGAGAACTGCGAGCAATACGTGGGATGAGTATGAGTAGGTGTGAATGGTAGTAGATGCCTATACTACCGGAAGCACATGACTCACACTTGGATCAGGGAAGGTCACAAGGTTACCAAGAAGCTAGTAATTGATTTCATTTTATTCAAGTATGTCGTTACCATTGTTAAGGTAATGACTAAGAAGATTGTTGTTATCCCGACCGTAGTCGTCATATCACATTGAGTCCGATTACGATGAGTAGGTTACATGGTTCAGAGAACCAAGTTTGATGTAACGTCCGACTTAAACCAAACGATTGAAATCAAAGCGATCAATAGAAGTATCACGCTCGTTGTTACAGAAGTTGGTAGCTAGAAATGCTACATGTTAAAATGTGATTCTATCACATTAGACCATGAAGGAAGGCATATTCCATTCCGGAATTTGACTCTAAGAGACCTGAGTCTAAGCATTGCTATATACGATGATAGGTCATTAGAATATGACACATCGATCAATTGTAGTAATCAGATTAACTTATCCTAAGTTTGTTAAGAAGAAGAAGGAGTCTCTGATAAAGAATGAGGTTGTGACACGAAGTTCATGATTGAAAGTCTAACGAGCAGGTGCAAGACCGAGCACCGCCTGCAGTCAAGGAGTCCAAGAGTTAGATACTCGTTCGAAGCAACATAGAAGTTACAGTTATTACCTAGGATGAAGAGATAACGTATGGAGTCATTATACTGCCCTGTTTCGTTGATGATTTCGGGACGTAATCATCCTGAGGGGGTGAGAATTGTAACGCCCACAGATCTGGGCTAGTCAATTTAGAGGCAATAGGGGTCGAAAACATCTTTTCAACAAAAGATTATTTAGAATAAATAATATTAACCAAGTTGTAGAATATTTCACAAGGTTTCCATACATATAAAGAACGCCTAAATCCGAGTTATAACGAAGAAGTTATGGCTCGTCGAAGTTTTACGGCAAAACCGGCACGACACCTGGAGACGTAAATAGTGAATTTAAGATAGATGACTTTTTAGCCTTAGTGATCTAAACGAAAGTTGTAGTATACGTTAAACCGAGAAAATCCATAAAAAGAACACCCAAATCTGACATCGTATGAGGAAGTTATGATTTTTCTATGATTCGGCTTAGCAGTGCATGACCCGAAACTCGAATTATAGTTCGAGCAGTTTTTGGCTTATGCGACCTAAATGAGAGTTGAAGATCTCATTAAAAGGAACTCAATAGTAAAAAGATAGACGAAAACGGATTCTGTATGAAGGAGTTACGAATTCTTCGCGGTCATTTAATAGTCTAAACGCCTCCTACTGTTAAATTTAAGATTGGTCGAGAATTAGCCAACGGAGTCTAAATGAAAGTTGTAGATCTTGATTTTACCTACGCGTTGAAAAAAACAACGTAAAAAATGGAGCTTGTATGCGAGAGTTATGATTTTTCTAAGTTTGAAGGCTAATACGCGATAGGGGGTGACGTGGCACCACCAGAATTGGACACGTGGCACCACCAGCAGGCCACCACATGCCCCAACTCGATGAGTAGGTCCTCCTACTCGGCGAGTCAATCAGGATTTCACACTATAAATAGATGTGTCGGGTTCCATTCATTCTCACACCTTTCCTCTTCCACTTTCTCTCTCTAAACTCTCTCTCTAGCTCCCCTTAAGCCCCTTAAAGTCTAGGTGTAGCACCTGGTTACTGGTACGTAAAATTTATCATAGTTTTTTTCTTTTAAGCCTTGGACTTGGCGAGTCGTAGGTCCGACTCGCCGAGTAGGGACGGGATCCGGAACACGTTTAAGTTGGCGACTCGGCGAGTCCATATTCTGGACTCGGCGAGTCACAGCTGTTTGATGAAACCCTAAATTTCAAGGGTTTGCACCCTATTTAAACCCCTTTTTCCGCCCCAAGCTCGCCCCCATTCACCCTCAGAGTTCTATACCTGGTTCAAGCCTTGTTCCTTGTGAGTTTGAAGCATTTGGTGTGTTTTCTTGAAGATTTGGAATGGGAAGGAGAGTAGATCAAGAAGAAGAGGAGGAGGCCATGCATCTTTCAGCTATCTTAGTGTTTTCCTTAAGGTATAACTCGATTTCTCCTTTGTTTTCATGCTTATAGTCCCTTTTAGCTCCATGGAAGTTCTTCTTGAGCCTTTCCCCAAGTTTGTTTGTGCTTTGTGGGTTGTAATAAATGGTTAGCCTCTAGATCTAGGTGAGATTGAGCTCCAGGAGCTTAGATCTATTGTCTTTATGGAGCCATATTGCATGAAAGCCCTAGATATACTCTTTTGGTGCATTTTGAGCCCTAAAACCTTTATTGGTGAATATTTACACGTAAAGTTGGAAACTTTACGTGTTATTCATGCACTAGAAACCGAGATCTATGAATGACACGAGCTGGATCCAAGAAGAATCGCGTGTGTAGTTTTTGCATGTGGCCGACTCAGCGAGTCGAGTCGCGAGTCCCCGAGTTTCCCCCTTTTCGCATTTGCGGGTTGGGAGTAGTGAGTCATTGGGTGTGACTCAGTGGCTCGGAAGCCAGACTCACTCATGAAGTCACTCGGCGAGTCAATGCCATGACTCGGCGAGTTCAAGGCAATCTTCTTGTCTCAAGAACAACTCGGCGAGTCACAGCGTAGAGTGTTCTTCGGATGAAGATGAACATGGCGAGTTGTTCATACAACTCGGCGAGTAGGATGAAGGACTATTGGCCTTTGGATAGAAGGAAAAACCCGTCGAGTCAATGCCTAACTCGATGAGTAGAGACGGGCTCATGGTCAGACAAAGAGGATAGGGACTCGGTGAGTTGGCAAGCCAACTCGGTGAGTCTGGTCAACTGGCAGTCGACTGTGATTTGACTCTTGATTTGTTAAGGGTAAATGGTCAATTTACCCTGAAATTGGTTAGCAGTATTTGAGTGAGTATTTTGTGGGAATTATAGCCGGAGGATTTCCGGAGCGGCAACAGCAGCGGGCAGTCATTTCCCACACAGATCAGCAGCTATTTCGAGGTGAGTTACCTTCCAGTACCGGTGGGTCTCTGGCCACAATGCCGGCCCACCTGTAGGAGTTGTATGTTGGATGATTGTCTTTGTGATATCATCTAGGTTTGCTACTACCTGATATGTTATACGCTGGCATGATATGTTATATGTGATAGTAGTAGAGTTCGGTTGTTAGGACCGAAGGGTAGGTCAGACACCCCAGATATGTCTGACAGTATGTGATGATATGATATATGCTGGTATGGTATGTTATATGTGATAGTGGTAGTAGGAGGGGAATAGTCCCCGAGGGTCGGTTGTTAGGACCGACGAGTAGGTCAGCACCCCAGAATGGCTTGACATGGGTAGGTCGGCACCCCAGAATGGTCGTACCGGGTAGGTCGGGCACCCCAGAATTGCCCGACAGTATGTACGATATGTGATTGTATGGTATGTGGTATATTGGGGGAACTCACTAAGCTTCGTCCTTATAGTTTTCAGTTTTGGTTTCAGGTACCTCTTCTTTGAAGGGGAAGGAGCTGACGCGGTAGCGGTACATCACACACCTGCTTGTATTCTGCATTCTGATATTTTCCTGGGAAATTGTACTCTGACACTTTTATGATTATGACAATGTTTTCCATCGTGCAACATCTTTTGTGAAATGAAATGATCATTGAATGATTTATTCCTAAATGTTTTGCTAAGTACATGTTTTAAAAACGAAATTTTTGGCTCGTATTTTTGGGATGTTAGAAGTTGGTATCAGAGCCCTGGTTTGAGGGATTCGAACACACCTTTGGGGGTTTTTGAACTCAAATTGAGGGATTAAAAGATTTTGGAAAAAGAAAATGTTTTCTAAAAAGCTTGTAAAGGGTTCTAAGAAAGAACGAAGTGTGTGATGTGCGCGACCGGCCAAGCTCAAGTAAGTATTCCCCAAAGTACCCATACAAGCTTATGTTATGCTTATCAGTTTTAGTAGAACAGCATGCTAGAATAGGACTAAGGATCTAGGAGTGATGCCTTATGTGCCTGCTTTATGTGCTTCAGTGTGTGAAAGGTTGCATGCTAGAATTGAGTAGACAGCAGTAGGATGGCTTGTATAGGTTATGCCTGATAGTGCGAGTTTAGCATTGTATGCTAGTTCAGTTTTTCCCTACGAGGATAGAGTTGATTGAGATTGTTTTCGTTATGTCCAAATGTTGTTTGCTTTGTGCTATGTGGGCTTTGAAGTGATGGGAGTTAGCTGTTAGGTGAATACGTTAAAGTCACATGTGATAAGGGTTGAATAATCTTAGAGTGTTGGATTTGACCCTATTGCGTAGCTTTTGTTTGAGTCCTAACCGTGGTAGGGATGAGTCTCTTACTCGAAGGATTATCCGAGCCTCGTCACACGTGATTGTATTCAGGTAATAGCTAATTGGCGCCACCAAGAGGCCTTCAGCAACTGAGGACTGGGTTGGGTGGAGTCAGAGGTTTCCTAGAGTAAGCCTAGGATAAGAGTAGCAGAGATCAGCGGTAGTGAAAGGGACCTGGTGGAGTCAAGGCAGTCCTTGGAGAAGGTACGGATAGATGTGGAAGGTAGTATGGGCCCGTACTACTGAAAACAGAGGATCCGTACCCGAATTGAGGAATGCCAAGATAAGACCGGGGAACTTATAGTAGGTGTGATCCCTCCAGAGGTATCAGTATCGCTAACAGTTGTTATTTCTTTTGTATTTCAGAATGGTGGTACTACGATCGAGGCCAGCAGTAGGCAGTACAGGAGAGGGATCGGGTTCGGGATTAGGTTCCGAGCCAGTAGATGAGGGGCTACGCGAGTTCATCGCGTCTGAGATCACCAGAGGCATCCTTGAGTCGACCCCGATCATCTTCGGGTCGATCAAGGAAGGGATATTGGAGTTGATGGAGGATCGCCTCCGGACATTCAGGAGCGACATGGCATCTGGCCGGTCGGGATCTCGCACGCTGTCCTTCAAGGACTTTCGGGGCAGTGGTGCGCCGGATTTTCATGGGGCGAAGGACCCCTTAGCTGCCAGATGATGGATTGCAGACATTGAGTCTGCACAGTTGACTAGCTTCTGACCTGAGGGGTCGAAGGTGAGGTATGCAGCAGGATGTTTGAGAGATCGAGCTAGGGATTGGTGGGACTCCATCGGTGACGCGTTGGGAGCCTCGGCTGTCGAGGCTATGACCTGGTCAGACTTCATGACCAGCTTCAGGGCAGAGTTTGCGCCGGCTGTCGAGCTTCAGCAGCTGGCCAGGGAGTTCCTAGATATGAGACAGACGACCGAGACTGTGGCGGAGATCACCGCCACGTTCCGGGAGAGGGCGTTGCTGGTGGTGCAGTATGCGGGTGACAAGGATATGAGGAGGACCCACTATCATGATATGCTACGAGCTGATATTCGGGAGCATGTCAGTTTTTCAGCTTGCCCTACCCTGGACTCTATGATTGCCACGGCAAGGGAGAGGGAGATAGACCTGGAGCACATCAGGAAGAGGAAGTCAGAGGAGGGACAGACAGGAGGGGATTCGAGGAAGAAGCCCAAGGGATCCGATGGTAGGCCGAAAGGCCAGTCAGGACCGAGCCGCTCCAGGAAATGTGGCAGGCCTCATGAGGAGGCATGTAGACTGGGATCGTCAGGCTGCTTCAGGTACGGCAAGTTGGGGCATATCAGCAGGGATTGTTCAGCCCCTGCACCTGTGATTCAGACATCGGAGTTGCTGTGTTTTCACTACAACCAGAGGGACCACAAAAAGGCCAATTGCCCCAAGTTGACAGCATCAGCGCCGGTTAAGGCGCTGACTCCAGCTACCCTGCGGATTACTGATGGCCGGCAGGGCAAAGTAGAGGCTCCAGTGGTGAGGAGCCGGGCGTTTCAGCTGACGGCAGAGGAGGCACGCGCCGCACCCGATGTGGTGACGGGTATGATTCTTTCTCTCTAATTTATTTTAAAGATGTTATGTTATTGATATGTGCTCTGTGTATATGCATTAGGATCGTTCCATGTGAACGGTATTCTTGTTCAGGTGTTGTTCGACTCGGGTGCCACCCGATCATTTGTTTCCCTTGCGCTTAGCAAGAGGTTTACCGAGTCTTCGGGTATGTTGGATTGCCCTTTAGAGGTAGAGATTGCCGATGATCGGTCGGTGCGTGCATCACCAGTGTTCAGGGATTGTGTTATGAGGTTATTTGAGGAGCGCTATCTGGTGGATTTGGTTCCTATCCCGTTGCGCGGGAACAAGGTGATTATAGGCATGGATTGGTTGAGCCCTAATGGGGGCGGTGATAGATTGCGCACAACAGCTAGTGCGGATCAGGACCCCGAGTGGGGGAGAGTTAGTGATTCACGGCGAGAGGCCACAGCGCGGGCCTGTAGTATGTTCAGCAGCGAGAGCTAGGCGCTATCTTCAGTAGGGATGCGCGGGGTATGTCGCGTATGTTATGGATACCTGGGAGACGGGTAAGGCGATGGTGAGCGAGGTTCTAGTGGTGCGAGACTACACGGATGTGTTCCCAGAGGAGCTTCCTGGAATACCTCCGGAGCGCCAAGTGGAGTTCAGGATCGATCTAGTTCCTGGTACGGATCCGATAGCCAAGGCACCCTATCAGTTGGCTCCTCCTGAGATGCAAGAGTTGTCTACGCAGCTGCAAGAGTTGCTAGACAAGGGGTTTATTCGACTGAGCAGTTCACCCTGGGGAGCCCCGATCCTGTTTGTAAAGAAGAAGGACGGGTCGCACCGGATGTGTATAGATTACTGGGTGCTGAATAAGGTAATGGTGAAGAACCGTTACCCACTCCCGAGGATTGATGACCTCTTTGATCAGTTGCAGGGAGCATCTTGGTTCTCCAAGATAGAATTGCGTTCAGGTTATCATCAGATGAGGTTCAGAGAGGAGGATGTGCAGAAGACCGCGTTTCAGACGCGTTACGGCCATTATGAGTTCGTGGTGATGCCGTTCGGGCTCACTAATGCTCCTGCCGCATTCATGGACCTCATGAACCGCGTTTTTAGACCAATGTTGGATCGGTCTGTGATAGTTTTCATTGATGACATCTTGGTTTATTCCAAGACACAGGAGGAACATGAGAAGCATCTGAGAAAGGTTTTGGAGACCCTGAGGAGGGAGAGCTTGTACGCCAAGTTCTCCAAATGTGAATTTTGGTTGCGCGAGGTGCAGTTTCTTGGGCACCTCGTCAACCAGAACGGGATTTTAGTAGACCCGGCCAAGATGGAGTCCGTGATGAGGTGGGAGGTTCCGAAGTCTCCATCTGAGATTCGGAGTTTCCTAGGATTAGCAGGATACTATCGGAGGTTCATTCAGGATTTCTCCAAGATAGCTGTACCCCTGACACGGTTGACTAGGAAAGCCGTGGTCTTTCGTTGGAGGCCTGAGCAGCAGGCAGCGTTCGAGATTCTGAGGTAGAGATTGTGCGAGGAGCCGATCTTAGCCTTGCCCGAGGGCGTAGAGGATTTTGTGGTATATTGTGATGCGTCGATCTCAGGCCTAGGCGCAGTATTGATGCAGAGGGGGCATGTCATTGCTTATGCCTCGAGGCAGCTGAAGCCTCACGAGGCGAACTACCTGACGCATGATTTGGAGTTGGGGGCGGTGGTTTTCGCCCTCAAGATTTGGCGGCATTACCTCTACGGGGTTCGATGTACCATTTACACGGACCACAAGAGTTTGAGGTACCTCATGGATCAGTCGAATCTGAACATGAGGCAGCGTCGGTGGTTGGACGTGGTGAAGGATTATGATTGCGAGATCCTTTACCACCCAGGGAAGGCCAATGTGGTCGCCGATGCGCTTAGCCGCAAGGCAGCGTCGATCAGGGATATTTGCATGAGAATGACCGTGGTGACTCCCCTGTTGGAGCAGATTCCGGAGGCTCAATAGGAGGTTATGAAGGAGGAACATCGGAAGACTGAGCAAATAGTGGGTCAAGTCACCTCCTTCGATTATGATAGTCGGGGGTTATTGACACTACACCGTAGGGTGTGGGTGCCGTATCATGGAGGCGTGCGCCAGATCTTGATGGAGGAAGCGCACAAATCCCGATTCTCTATTCATCCAGGGGCGACGAAGATGTATAGGGATCTTCGCCTAGACTATTGGTGGCGCTGCATGAAGCGGGATGTGGCAAAGTACGTCGAGCGGTGTTTGACCTGCAGGAAGGTCAAGGCTGAGCATCAGAGACCGCACGACAAGATGCAGCCGTTGCATATCCCGTTGTGGAAATGGGAGGAGTAGATTCGATTTGGGTCATCGATGGATTTTATCACAAAGCTGCCCCGAACGGCGCGAGGAGTAGATTTGATTTGGGTCATCGTGGATCGATTGACCAAGAGCGCCCTTTTTATTCCGATTCAGGAAAGCATCTCGGCCGAAAAGTTGGCCGATATTTACATCAGGGAGAAAGTGGCGCGGCATGGGGTGCAAGTGTCACTGATATCGGATCGAGATGTGCGGTTCACTTCAAGGTTTTGGAAGAAGTTTCATGATGAGTTGGGCACTCGTCTGCACTTTAGCACCGACTTTCACCCGTATTCGGGTGGTCAGAGTGAGCGAACCATCCAGACTTTAGAGGATATGTTGCGGGCATGCGTGTTAGACTTCGGTGGTAGCTGGGATACCTATCTTCCGTTGGCTGAGTTCTCGTACAACAACAGCTACCATGCAAGTATTGACCACCCTCCATTTGAGATGTTATACGGACGGAGGTGCAGAACCCCGATATGTTGGCGTGAAGTTAGCCAGAGGGTCATGGGGAGCACCGAGGTGGTGCTCAAAACGACCGAGAAAATCCAGCAGGTTCGGAGCAGGCTTCAGACTGCGCAGAGTCGGCAGAAAAGTTATGCCGACAGGCGTCGATCAGACCTAGAGTTCCAGGTCGGGGATATGGTTCTCCTGAAAGTGTCTCCTTGGAAAGGCGTCATTCGATTCAGGAAGTGAGGTAAGTTGGGCCCGAGATACATTGGTCCGTTCAGGGTTGTAGCCTAGGTGGGCAAGGTGGCATATAGGCTGGATCTGCCATCCGAGCTCTGCCAGATCCATAGCACCTTCCATGTCTCCCAGCTGCGGAAGTGTCTCGTGGATGATTCAGCGGTGGTGCCGTTAGAAGATATACAGGTTGATGACAGCCTGAATTACATTGAGCGCCCAGTCGCGATCCTCGACCGAAAGTCGAAGGATCTAAAGAACAAGAGGGTGGAGTTAGTGAAGGTGCAGGGGCAGCACTGAAAGGGGTCCGAGTGGACTTGGGAGCCGGTGGAAGAAATGATGGAGCATTACCCCGAGCTGTTTCAGGATCGAGCAGCAGACTTCGAGGACGAAGTCTAAAATAAGTGGGGGAGATTTGTAGCACCTGGTTCCTGATACGTAAAATTTATCTTAGTGTTTTTCTTTTTAGCCCTGGACTCGGTGAGTCGTAGGTCTGACTCGCCGAGTAGGGACGGGATCCAGAACACGTTTAAGTTGGCGACTCAGCGAGTCCATATTATGGACTCGGCGAGTCACCGTTGTCTGATGAAACCCTACATTTCAAGGGTTTACACCCTATTTAAATCCCTTTTTCAGCCCCAAGCTTGCCCCAATTCACCCTCAGAGCTCTATACCTCGTTCAAGCCTTGTTCCTTGTGAGTTTGAAGCATTTGGTGTGTTTTCTTGAAGATTTGGAGTGGGAAGGAGAGTAGATGAAGAAGAAGAGGAGGAGGCCAGGCATCTTTGAGCTATCTCAGTGTTTTCCTTAAGTTATAACTTGATTTCCACCCTGTTTTCATGCTTATAGTCCCTTTTAGCTCCATGGCAGTTCTTCTTGAGCCTTTCCCCAAGTTTGTTTGTGCTTTGTGGGTTGTAATAAATGGTTAGCCTCTAGATCTAGGTGAGATTGAGCTCCAGGAGCTTAGCTCTACTGTCTTTATGGATCTATATTGCATGAAAGCCCTAGATCTACTCTTTTGGTGCATTTTGAGCCCTAAATCCTTTATTGGTGATTATTTACACGTAAAGTTGGAAAAATTTACGTGTTATTCATGCCCTAGAAACCGAGATCTATGAATGACACGAGCTAGATCCAAGAAGAATCGCGTGTATAGTTTTTGCATGTGGCCGACTCGGTGAGTTGTTCATCTGACTCGGCGAGTTGAGTCGCGAGTCCCCGAGTTTCCCCCTTTTCGCATTTGCGGGTTGGGAGTAGTGAGTCGTTGGGTGTGACTCAGTGGGTCGGAAGCCAGACCCACTCATGATGTCACTCGGCGAGTCAATGCCATGACTCAGCGAGTTCAAGGCAATCTTCTTGTCTCACGAACAACTCGGCGAGTTGTTCATACAACTCGGCGAGTCACAGCTTAGAGTGTTCTTCGGATGAAGATGAACTTGGTGAATTGTTCATACAAGTCGGCGAGTAGGATGAAGGACTATTGTCATTTGGATAGAAGGAAAAACCCGTTGAGTCAATGCCTAACTCGACGAGTAGAGACGGGCTCATGGTCAGACAAAGAGGATAGGGACTCGGCGAGTTGGCAAGCCAACTCGGCGAGTCTGGTCAACTGGCAGTCGACTGTGATTTATCTCTTGATTTGTTAAGGGTAAATGGTCAATTTACCCTGAAATTGGTTAGCAGTATTTGACTGAGTATTTTGTAGGAATTATAGCCGGAGGATTTACAGAGCGGCAACAACAGCGGAGAGTCAATTCCCACATAGATCAGCAACTATTTCGAGATGAGTTACCTTCCAGTACCGATGGGTCTATGGCCATAATGCCGGCCCACCAGTAGGATTTGTATGTTGGATGATTGTCTTTGTGATATCATCTAGGTTTGCTACTACCTGGTATGTTATATGCTTGCATGATATGTTATATGTGATAGTAGTAGAGTTCGGTTGTTAGGACCGAAGGGTAGGTCAGACACCCCAGATATGTCTGACAGTATGTGATGATATGATATATGCTGGTATGGTATGTTATATGTGATAGTGGTAGTAGGAGGGGAATAGTCCCCGAGCGTTGGTTGTTAGGACCGACGGGTAGGTCAGCACCCCAGAATGGCTTGACACGGGTAGGTCGGCACCCCAGAATGGCCGTATCGGGTACGTCGGGCACCCCAGAACTGCCCGGCAGTATGTATGATATGTGATTGTCTGGTATGTGGTATATTGGGGGAACTTGCTAATCTTCGTGCTTACAGTTTTTAGTTTTGGTTTCAGGTACCTCTTCTTTGAAGGGGAAGGAGCTGGCGCGGTAGCGGTACATCACACACCTGCTTGTATTCCGAATTCTGATATTTTCCTGGGAAATTGTACTCTGACACTTTTCTGATTATGACAATGTTTTCCTTCGTGCAACATCTTTTGTGAAATGAAATGATCATTGAATGATTTATTCCTAAATGTTTTGCTAAGTACATGTTTTAAAAACGAAATTTTTGGCTCGTATTTTTGGGATGTTACACTAGTTAAACCCCCTAGCACCCGAAGGAAGCCCCGAGGCTCCCAGAGTCCCGAGAAAAGAGCCTTTCGGCTCGGGAACGCTACTCCAACGAAGCCCGGTTTTCGAGAAAACCCGTTGTAAGTGAGTTGTACCTATCCTATCTTTAGTATAGCTTATGTTTCAATATAGTAATTTTATTAGGACCTTATAAGGAGTATTTGAGCTATTATTATGGGTTATATAAGTATTGTTTAACGCTTATATAATAGTAATAATAGCTAGACTATTAAATTAGTCTCGTCAAGCGTTAGACGAAACTCTAGTGGTAATGATATTAAGTTTCGTCAAGGGATAATTATTTTAAGAGTAACGAAGTGCTTTCCGAGTGCCGAATCACCACCTTATCAAGTGAGTGCATGGTCCCTTTCATCTTACACATAGATATGAAGTATTTTACATAAATTACGTGCTATGTGTGCATATTATCTGAATACTTATTGTCTATGCTGGATGAATGATTTTATACATGTTTTAAATGATTTAAATTGTATATTTATATCTAGTAATATGTTGGGATAAAACATGGGTAGATGAAATAGTTGGTGTGTGATGAAATAAAATAATGAGAGATAGGTGATGATAATTAGGTGAGGATAGATAGGTGATGATGAATCGGTGATGTAGGATACTACAACCTTGTATAGATGGCGACCACAGACTATTATAGACAATCCTGTGGAAACACCAGCAGGCTCATAACCTGTAGGTGATGAATTACGAGTTCAGGCGATGTTGTAACTACGTATTCATGCGATGATACTCTAACCCTTACTATGAATTACGAGTTCAGGCGATGTTGTAACTACGTATTCATGCGATGATACCCTAACCCTTGGTGGGCACGTATTGAGGGAGTAATCCCTGAATCAATACTGTCTAGGCGATGTAGGCGATGATCCTTAAGGAAAGTCCTTTGGAACAAACATATAAGGAGATGCAATGTAAGAAGATGAGAGGTAAAATATGATGTAGGAGACGACCCTTAGGGTAAATCCTTAGGGAGGGTACTTAGGAATAAAGAAGAGAATGGGGTTGGGTAATTGGGTTAATTGTTTGATGATTGAACATAATAATTATATTGTTGTGGGTTGAAAACCCTATGTACTCACTAGGTTTCCCAACCTAACCCACTCAGTTGATTTATATCACAGGTGTCGATATGAAGTGACATTACACTGCGAGATTAAAGAGATGTAGATCACTAGTGTAAATAAATGTAAGTTCCGTTTATGCTTATGTTCCTGTATTGACGATGACATCCCAAACGTTTTAAAATAAATAAGATACGTTTCTTCAAAAATGTTTTGATAACGTATTTATCGTATTTTTCTGGGAACAAATTCCACAACATTTTTATGAAAAGAAGTACTCTGATTTTTATAATGCATAAATAGAATTGGTTTTTTCTGGCCAAGAAAATTGGGATGTCGCACACAATCTTGGGGAAGTCCTAAATAAATCTCCAATAATACTTTTCTAAACCCAGGAAAATCCTGATCTCCAAGGGAGACTTCGGAATTTCCCACTACATCATGGCCTCAATCTAGGCTTTGTCAACAAAAATCCCATTTAACGAGATGTCCTAAGAACTGAACCTCTCTTAACCAAAAATCACACATCGAGAACTTGGTATACAACCTTTCTCGACTCAAAGCCCCTAGAAGCTCTCGAGGATGCTCCTCATGTAACTCCTTGGTCTTGGAATACACCAATATATCATCGATGAACACAATGACTAATAAATCAAGCATCAGCTGGCAAACCCGATTCCTTAAATCCGTAAATGTCTGTCACACCCCCAAACCGGAACGGGGAAAATGTTCAGGGGCAGAGGATGTCATGTATAGTATCAGAACAATTGTATAATAGTAATCAAAGCAAATACAACCATTACATTGATAAAGTATAGTTTTTACATCTGTTCAATACATAGTTTGTATGACATCAAAAGTGTATAGCAAAAGTATAAAGACGTGATTTTATAAAGCTCTGTATTCTCAAAACCTATGTGTGTGCCTGTCTACTGGTTCCCTGAGAATACAAGTGGTTTTTAAAGTGTATCAACATTTAAGTTGGTGAGTTTATAACCATGTTTGTACTGGAAATCTGTCATTTGTTCCTTGAAAATATAAGTATGTTTTCCCAAAAAAACCTATCAAACAAGTGTTTCAAGGTAAGCTTCTAACTCTGATTTTGTATTGTTCTTATGCTCTATTAGCTATTAGAAGTCTTGGATCCAATGCATGTTTAATTAGAGAAACCTAGATCCAAGCATTAGGGTTTGTATGTGCACATAGGAATGTTCATATGGCCAAAACCCATCAGTGGTATCAGAGCCTAGATTGGTTTCTATTAAATTGATGCATGATTGTTTGTTTCTTCCTTGCAAATTTCGAATTTTGTGTATCTGAGTCTTGAACTCGGCGAGTCCCATTGTGGACTTGGCGAGTTGGCCTGACTCGGCGAGTCCAATTGGGAACTCAGCGAGTCCGAGTGTCAGGAAGGGCCAAAATCGGGATTTTTTGATATTTATCTTATGGAAACTTGCCTTTATCATATTAGATCAACCCTAATCCGATTTTTTGATATATATGACTATAATCTTGATCTAATTAAAGATATTTATCAAGTAATAAAATATTTAATTTCCTTATGTGATAATTAATTAACTATTTTGATTAAATTGGTAAATTATTTTGCAAGAAATCATTAAACAAAACAAATATGGATAATTATGGAATTAATTGTTAATTAAGATTATTTGTTATTTGATCCTCCATGTTTTAAATGTTTAAAAGTTTCCCTCAAGTTTTGAAATTTATGTTTTGTGATTAAAAGTTTAATTTAGACAATTTTAAATTTCAAACCCTAGAATTTTACAAGTTTAAAAATTCAACCCTATACTAATATAATATTACAAGATTAATATGTATATATATATATATATATATATATATATATATATATATATATATGTATAACTAAAATGCTAGTCTTACCGTTAGTAGACCTCATTCACGAAGCCGATCTATAAGGTGGGTATAAGGTTGTGGCCTACAAAATGCCGCTTAATGGGTGTACACTCACACCCACCGCTTGCTTGATCGGTGGAGGGTCGTTAGCCGAACAGGTGGGATATGGCAACCTCATCCTCTCATTAAAAGTATAATATGAAATACAAAGTAACTACATGTTTTTTCAAAATTTTCCCAATCTTAGTTACTTTAGGAAAAGTGAATTGATGCAATCCCATGAAATTACACTTTGCACCATTGCTAAGAAGTTAGTGGAGCGTGTGTGGTTTACCGGCACACTAATTGGTTCTAAGCAAAGGTGGCAAAGGGTGATTCATTGTTTATCATAGTTCGATGGAGCGTGTGTGGTTTACCGGCACATCGAATAGGTGATCGTTACAATGGAGGCACCATGTGAATTTGCATGGTAATTCACACCCGCTTTGTTATCCTCGGTATCCCAGTCACAAACAAGAGGGGCATATCGAGGTTTAAACATGCCATTGAAATGTTTCAATGAATCTCATCTAAACCTAGGAATTCTCAAATACATTTAGAACTTAAAGTTAAGTTTTCATGGTGGAGAATTAGTGAATCGTCATTCACTTACCTTCAAATTGTTTGCATGTTAGATTACGACATCCCTTTTCTAATATGTAAATATTGTTGTTGGATCCTAGCCCTAATTTTCTTATTGAGTGATAATTAGGGATACATATTCTAATCTATCTTTGTCCTTTCTATTTGTAGATGTCAAACGCAAACAACGCTGCTGCTAGTTCATTCACATTGATGGGCCTTTGTCAAAAGGTCACTTTCGATGGGATGAACTTTAGCGAATGGATAAGATACATTCGCACTATTGCTCGCTATGAGGACAAGGAGTATATCCTCAATGAGAAGCTCGAGAAAATCAACCCTGAAATCGCTACTTCGGCTGAGATGAACGCTTTTGAAACTCACGAGCGTGATGCAACGAAGGTACATTGCATCATGATAGCCACTATGAACTCCGAATTCCAAAAGTCCTATGAGGACATGTACTCGTACGAGATGCACCAAGACTTGTTAGAGAGATACCACCAAAACGCGAGACAAGAGCGTTATGAGATTTTCACTAACATGATTTCCGCTAAAATGGGTCATGGAGAGTCTCTTACCGTGCAGCTGCAAAAGATGCAAAGGTATGTCGACCGTCTTCGCAAGTTGATTGTTGACTTTGGGGAAGATTTGGCGATCGACATGGTGCTTCACTTTTTGCCTCCAAGTTACAATCAATTTAGGATTACCTACCACATGGACAAAGAAGAGGTCACCCTGAGCAAGCTCCAAGGTCTCTTGAGGGTCGCTGAGAGCAACTTCAAGGATAAGTCTGTTGCACCAACTCCCAATCCACCCGCTGCTCCTGTTTTGGCTATTGGACAAGGAAGGGGAAAGAAGAGGAAGACTTCGTCTAAGAACCATCGCAAGGTTAAGCCCCAAGATGGTGCCTCTTTTAGTGGGACCAAAGTTGATCCTGCTAAATCCTGCCCTAACCCGAAGGAGGCAGAGTGCCACCACTGCCACAAGATAGGACATTGGAAGAGAAGCTGCCCAGGGTACCTGCAAGTCATCAAGGAAGGAAAGATCAAGCCGTCTTTCGCATGTATATACACAATTAAATCTAACGGTTCATATCATGATATTTCTTGGGTTCTTGATACCGGTTGTGGTTACCACATTTGTTCTAATGTGCAGGGACTAAGAAGGAATACAGACGTGGAGCATGGAAGAATAAATCTAATCATGGGGAACAGAAGATCATCGCTTGTGACCAAGATTGGAGTGTATTCTTTAGTGCTTAGGAATGGTTTATCTTTAGATTTGAACAATTGTTGCTATTCGCCAGAAATGGCTAGAAACATCATTTCATTTCATGGTTTGTTTAGACAAGGTTTTAGATTTTCTTTTAATAATGAGAATGGTTCTATTTTGGCTTTATCTAAATGGTGTCTTTTATTTTGAAGCTATACCATGTAACGGAATTTATGAAACCATTATGATTGTAGATAACTTAGGAAATGATGTTTTATGCATGGATTCTTCCAATAGTATGGATAAAGCATCCTTGTGGCATTGTCGTCTTGGACATGTCAACAAGAAACTCATAGCCCAACTCCAAAAGGATGGAGTGTTGGAGTCATTCGACCTTAGGGAAGATGACACATGCGAATCTTGTTTACCTGGAAAGATGACTAAGTCACCCTTCACAAGTACGTGTGAAAGGGGTGAGGGTCTATTGGACCTAATACATACCGATGTATGTGGACCGTTTAGATCTACCATGAAGGATGGGAACCGCTTCTATGTGACTTTTACCGATGACTATAGTAGATATGGGTATATCTACTTAATCAAGCAAAAGTCAGAAACTTTTGAAAAATTCAAAGAGTTCAAGAATGAAGTAGATAATCAATTGGGCAGGAAAATCAAGATGCTTCGATCTGATCGAGGAGGAGAGTACCTAAGTCTTGAATTCCACGATTACCTCAATGAGTGTGGAATAGTTTCACAAAAATTACGCCACCTAGGACACCACAATTGAATGGTGTGGCAGAAAGGCGTAATCGAACCTTGTTGGACATGGTTTGCTCTATGATGAGTCGTGCTTCACTACTTATCTCTTTTTGGGGGTATGCCTTAGAGACTGCCGCCCATATCCTTAACCGAGTCCCTACTAAGAAGGTTGCCAAAACACCTCACGAGATGTGGACAGGGAAAGCTCCCTCGTTGGCACATATCAAGGTTTGGGGTTGCGAGGCTTTCGTAAGACGAGATACTCACGACAAGCTCGAACCTCGTGGTGAGCGATGTATTTTCATCGGCTACCCGCAAAAATCCTTTGGATATCTCTTCTATAGACCGAAGGACAATGTTGTCTTCTTTGCGAGGATAGGAGTTTTCTGAGAGCGAGAACTCATAAGCCAAGGAGACAGTGGGAGGCAAATCGAGCTTGAAGAGATTCAAGAGTCGATAGATGAAGGAACCTATACCGCTGGCACTCAACCCGAGGAGGAAACTCCGGTTGAACCGATTGACGAATCCTTACCTCTTAGACGTTCTGAAAGTGTTAGAGTTCAACCCCACTTTTATGGTTTTCATATTACTACCGAAGGGGACACGTATATTAGTGATGGTACACTAATAAACCTTGATGAACCTAATAGCTATAAGGAAGCCATGGCAGGCCCGGAGTCTGCGAAATGGAAAGAGGCAATGGATAGCGAGATCCAATCCATGTATGATTACCAAGTTTGGAATTTGGTTGATAATGTGCCCGGACGTAAGACCGTTGGGTGGAAATGGATCTTCAAGAAGAAGACCGACGTGGATGGAAACGTACATACATATAAGGCGCGATTGGTTGTGAAGGGCTTTACTCAAACTCCCGGAGTTGACTATGATGAGACCTTCTCACCGGTTGCGAAGATAAAGTCTATTAGAGTGATGCTAGCTATTGCCGCATTTCATGATTATGAGATTTGGCAAATGGATGTCAAGACCGCTTTCCTTAACGGAAAGTTGGCTGAGGATGTTTACATGGCTCAGCCAGAGGGGTTTGTGGATCCGAAGCATCCGAATAGAGTGTGTAAGCTTGAGAAGTCCATTTATGGACTGAAACAAGCGTCTCGCAGATGGAATCTTTGCTTCGATGAGAAAGTCAAAGAGTTTGGATTTGTACGAAGCGAAAATGAATCGTGTGTAAATGTCAAAGCCAGTGGGAGCATAGTTAGCTTTCTCGTTTTGTATGTCGATGACATATTACTCATACGAAACGACGTCCCGACTCTGCAGGAGGTTAAGTCCTGGCTCAGGAAGTGCTTCGCTATGAAGGACCTCGGAGAGGCTTCTTATATTTTGGGAATAAGGATAGTGAGAGAGAGAAGTAAGAGACTAATAGGACTTAGTCAGAACACTTACTTAGAGAAGGTACTAAAACGTTTTAGTATGGAAAACTCGAAGAAGGGAGAATTACCGATACAAAGTAATGCCAAGTTGAGTAAGACTCAAAGTCCAAGTACCGAAGCTGAAATAGCAGAAATGAGCCGAGTACCATACGCTTCTGCAGTTGGCTCAATCATGTAAGCTATGACTTGTACTTGCCCTGATGTAGCCTTTGCTTTGAGCATGGTTAGCAGATAGCAAGGGAACCCTGGCAGAGCTCATTGGATTGCGGTGAAGAATATCCTTATGTACCTTCGGAGGACGAAGGAATGGTTCTTAGTCCTCGGAGGGAGTGATGACTTGAAGGTGCGAGGGTATAGTGATGCTAGCTTTCAAACCGACAGGGACAACTACCGTTCGCAGTCGGGCTGGGTCTTTATCCTGAATGGAGGAGCAGTGACATGGAAAAGTTCCAAGCAGGAAACCGTAGCTGATTCAACGTGCGAATTAGAATACATTGCAGCGAGCGAAGCATCGAAGGAGGCAATATGGTTGAAGAACTTCATTGGTGATCTTGGAGTTGTACCTACCATAAATGAGCCCATGGAGATTTTCTGTGATAATGAAGGAGCGGTTGCCTTGACCAAGGAACCGAGAGATCATGGTAGATCTCGACACATCGACAAAAAATATCACTTTATTAGACATCGTGTAGAAGAAGGACAACTCGTAGTGAAGAAAATATCATCAGAAGATAACCCAACAGATCCGCTTACGAAGGGACTAAGTAGGGTTAAGCACTTGCAGCATGCTAGGAGTATTGGGCTGAAGGATGATATTAGCATAAATTAGATAGTAGAAACGTGTAATAGATAAATGTAATTGACATTTGATGATTAAATAAAAGACTATTATTTATAAGTAATGTTACTGTCTTATGTTAATTATTTAACTATTGTTCATTTTGCATGTTTTGACTTCTAGAATAATTGAATATATTAAGAATAATCGAATTATTCAAATTGTCCACAATCGTTCATATGTTGGAAGTAGATATGAATGAAGATTGTCATGAATTGGTGTGTAGATTGTCTAAATGGTATTAGATATAGCAAAGGGTTGCTGCAACGTTCATGAGTGCTTATGAACTAGTTTTGAGCATTGGAACAAACCCGCGCTTGCTGGAATCACCTTATGGAATATGATACAAAAGGGTGATCGCAAGACCATAATATCATATAGTCTTAAAACCTAGATATATGATTTGTTATTTGTTAATTGGTTGTACATTGATAATGCGAAAACGCATCAGTAACTCGGTGTTATAAAACACATTGTTGTGTATAGTTGATTAATGAATAAGTAAATGCATATAAGTCGAAGTTTATCTGTTACTTTTATCCCAAGAGGGTAAAAGCAATATCTCGGCCACTCGATGATTTGATTTGACTTATGTGCCAGGCCCGGTCAGAACTGAATTGATGTGTTCGATTAAGTTCTATGTCAAATGAATCGGAGATCGAGAAACCAAATGCTAGACAAATTATTCCATAGAATTGTCAGCATGATATCTAACAGAGGACTGTACGATCCCTTATCTAAAGGACAAGATTGATTAGATCAGAGTTTGACAGCATCTTTGAGAGCTACGATTGCAAATCGAATTGTACTTGTGCATATAGTTACTAGACTTATCCAAGTGGGAGACCGTTGGAATAGTGTCTAAGGCTGCAACTATATTAGGCAAGTATTTGACCCGATTGTGCATGGTCCTTTTGGGTTGCCTTCACCATAGCAACTTGACAAGATGATTTATTGTGAGAGAATGAATATTATTAATATATTATGAGAATAATATAAGGAATAATAATATTGTTATTTGATTAATATAAGTCATAAATTAATTAAATTTAATTTGGTGACTTAAAGAGATTAATTAAATAAGAGGGTATAAACTATCAATTGTTTGATAGTTACACTTTGGGCTGTAAATCCTTCTTGGATAGGGTTGGACGATTTCTAGGGCTTGGGATAAGCCACAAATCGTCCAAGGGCTTATCTTGGAAAGGATTTGGATTGCTTTGAATAAAGATTATCCAATTAGGGTTTAAGGGTGAAACCCTAGGAGCCTTACAAGTATAAATAGACCCTTGGGGCAAGGGAAATGGACACCTCTGCTAAAGCAAAGAAACCCTGGCCGATTTCTATTCCCTATCCTCTCTCTCAAATCATCCTCTTGCTAGTTGGTGTGTGTAAGCCATTAGAGGAGTGACATTTGTGACTCTAAAGCTCCAAGAACAAGAAGATCAAACAAGTGTTTCAAGGTAAGCTTCTAACTCTGATTTTGTATTGTTCTTATGCTTTATTAGCTATTAGAAGTCTTGGATCCAATGCATGTTTAATTAGAGAAACCTAGATCCAAGCATTAGGGTTTGTATGTGCACATAGGAATGTTCATATGGCCAAAACCCATCATAAAGTTCCTCAAATCTAGAAGCAAGACATTTGCATGGAAGCATGAGGATATGAAATGTATAGAGAGAAATAAAATTACACATAAACTTAACATCGATCTATCTTTCAGACCAATACACCAAAAGAAAAGGAAGTTTGCACCAGAGAGAAACCAAGTTATATGAGAAGATGTAGAAAAACTTCTTAAAACAGGATTGATCAAGGAGGTGAAATGCCCAAAGTGGATATCTAATGTGGTCATGGTACAAAAAAAAGAATGGTAAATGGAGAATGTGCTTAGACTGCACAAATCTTAACAAGGATTCTCCTGAGGATCCTTTCCCTCTACCACATATAGACTCCATGTTAGACTTGACAGTGGATCATGAATTATTAACATTCATGGATGCATCAGCGGGATTCAAACAGACCCAAATGGAACCATTCGACAAAGAGGATACAACATTCATTACTCCAATAGGTATTTATTGTTATACTACCATTCCATTTGGTCTTAAGAATGTAGGTGAAACATACCAAAGACTAGTTAACAAGATGTTTAAAGAGAAACCTTGGGACACCATGGAAGTCTATATCGATGGCATGGTGGTAAATTCTAAGAAAGCTGAAGATCATCTCAAGGATCTTGAAGAAGCCTTCAACATGCTAGACGAGTATATAACATGAAGCTAAATCCCTCCAAGTGTCACTTTGGAATGCGATCAGACAAGTTTATTGGATACATGGTGACCAAAAGAGGAATTGAAGAAAGCCCAGAGCAGACAAGGCCATCCTCGATCTAAGATCACCATCCTCGACAAAAGATATTTAAAGACTAACAGGAAGTCGTGACCAACAGCCATCAGCTGTCGGCTCGTTGGTAAGGTGAGAGCTTCAAGCCCGATTTCTGGTGGCGCACCCCCCACACAAGCACCGCCCGACTCAGGGGGACAGTTCCAACAAGATTTCATTCTTGAACAAAAATCCATTTTTTGATTTATTTCATCTATTCCATGACCAGAACAGGGGAGGATACACGTGAGTGGCAGCTCAAAACAGGTTCATCACAAGATCCTCATAAAGATGCAAGCCTTTCTATGAAATCTTGAAAAAGAATAAAAGGTTCGACTGGACTAAGGAACACGAATATGTTCTCTAGGAACTTCAAAATTATTTAAGTTCTCCATCCCTATTGGTAAAACCATTAGATAGGGAACCACTTCTTCTATACCTTTCAGTATCCTCAAACGTGGTGAGTGCAGTCATGGCTAAGGATTTTAACGGGGACCAACATCCCATCTACTATGTAAGTAAAAGTCTCTTGGATCATTAGACCTAGTACTCCCACCTTGAACAACTTATACTCGCATTGGTAACTACTTCGAGTAAATTAAGACACTGTTTTGGAACACATCCAATAAATGTAAGAGCTAATTATCCCACTAAAAATGTTATGAGAAAACCAAAAATGTCAGGAAGGATGCAAACGTGGTACGTGAAACTGTGCACATATGACGTAAAGTATGAGCCAAGATCCTTTATAAAGTCTCAAGCATTGATAGACTTTGTTGTTGACTTTAGTGAAGATCTACAAGCTGAAGTAGAAATAGCAGCCAAACAACTTCTAGAAGAATAAAACAAGGGACGATGGACACTATTCACTGATGGAGCATCAAACCAAAGAGGAACTGGCCTAGGGATCATACTAAAATCGCCACATGGGGACTGCTTACCGCAAGCAATCAGTTGTGAGTTCAATGCAACCAACAATGAGGTAGAGTACGAGTCGCTAATGATGGTATTGCAGTTAGCCAAGAATCTCCAAAATCAAGGATCTTCGGGTATTCTTCGATTCTTTATTATTGACTAACCATTTTAATGGATGCTATGTAGTAAAAGGAGAAAGACTAGCACTATATCTGCAAATCCTCAAAAATTTAGCCTCAAAATTTGAAGCATTTAGTCTAAACCAAGTTCCTATAGAAGACAATGCCGCAGAAGATGCTTTAGCCAATCTTGGATCCCGATAATCCACGTGTTGATCCCAACAATCGAGGATCTGGACAAAAGATTGAAAGATCCGAACGATCACGAGGAAACTACGAACGTTGCTACAATGAATGACCCCAATCCTCGACTTCCTTATTAGGATCGTAACATCAAGGATCCTTACCCAACCTCAAGATCCTGGATCCAACCCATCATGGAATACCTCTAGAATGGCATGATCCCAAAAGAAGAAAAAAAATGACAGAGCATTCAGAACAAGGGTCTCAACGTTTGTTATATTTCAAGGTAAATTATATAAAAAATCCATGGCAGGCCCAAACCTTAGATGCTTAGAATATCATGAAGGGATAGAAGTTCTAAAGGATATACATGAAGGAGATTACGACAATCACACTGGGGGCAGATCCTTATGCTCCAAAGTGTTGAGAACAACATACTACTGGCCAACCATGAAGAAATATTCCTTCCTACATGCTCAAAAATGTGATCCTTGTACAAGACACAACAACATCCTACATCAACCAATAGAACCACTTCATACTATCATCTCCCCTTGGTCATTTATGAAGTGGGGATGGATATAGTGGGCAAATTGATGGTAGCTCCTAGAGGAAAAGTCTTCACGTTGGTGACGACCGACTACTTATTGAAGTGGATAGAAGCCGAAGCTTTTATTCAGGTAAGAGACAAAGAGGTAGTCACATTTATTAAACGCAATATCTTGACCTGGTTTGGGATTCCTGCCGAAATCTTATTTGACAACGGATTCCAGTTCATAAGCAAAAAGGACAAGAGACTTTTGTACGAGTTGGGGAATCAAAATAATAATTTCCACTCTTGTTCACCCTAAATCCAACGGTAAAGCAGAATCTAGCAACAAAATCATAGTCAATAACTTGAAGAAAAAGCTAGAAAAAGGAAAGGAATATGGGCAGAAGAAGTTCCTTTCATACTATGGGTAGATAGGACCACTTCCAAAGTAGCCAAAGGACAAACCCCATATTACTTGGTATTTAGAGAAGAAGCAGTGATCCCCACTGAAGTGGTGATCCCAACAATAAGATACCTACTTCAAAATGAAGAAAAAAATGATGAGATCCTGGCCCATGATCTTGATAGTATTGATGAACTCAGGGATATTGCCAAGATCCATATCATTGCTCATCAATAAAAGAATCACCAAGGCATGCAACAAGAATATAAAGGTCAGAAGATTCTATATATGGGAGACTTGGTATTAAGGAAAACATTCCAAAACACCAAGGATCCTAGTGCAGGTAAACTAGCACTAAAGTGTAAGGATCGTATCTCGTAGATGCTGAAGCAGGAAAGGGGGCATATTGGCTAGCTACCCTTGATGGAGATGACCTGCCAAGATCCTGGAATGCTTTACATTTTAAACCTTATTTTATGAAAGTAAGGTTACTCATTTTCCAACGCACTGAAGGTACACATGCTCTTTACATTTTACCTTTGTTTACTATTTTCTCTCATCAAATAACATTATTTTCTCTCTTCAAATAACATTACTAAATTAAGAATCGGAGGGGCATTAGCTAGACTAATGCTCACCCCTAGCTAAGTTTTGATGTACACATGAACTCAAGGATCCTGACATATAGCGATCCTGACACACATGGATCCTGACATACAAGGATCCTGACATTTTAGGACTCTGGTACCTAAGAGTCTCATAGGTATGACACAACTAAGAATAAATAATGATCATCTCTCCTACTAATAAGGGTACTTAATCCCGTTTATGATTTAAAGAGTTAATTACCTCTTTCATATGATTTAAGGTTTCTACTCGTCGCTTGGATGCACATTATCTAACTATGAGATGTGGATAAGGGGATCGTTTTATGCTGTAGTGACTTGGCAACCCTCTTATTTTGGAACATAAGTGAAGATCCTAAAGTTAAATTCTAAGGTTTATTACATTAACATGTTATCTCCAGTTGGGATCTTCCCCAGATGATTCCTAAGATTTATAACATTAACATGTTATCTCAAGTTGGGATCTTCCCCAGAAAATACACAAGGTTCATAACATTTTCATGTTATCTCAAACGTGTAATCTCGAAGTAGGTTTTTTCCCCTAAGACTTTCCAAGGATTGTAAAAATAATGTGTTGCTTGAAATTGGGAAGTTCTCCAGAAAATATACATGACTTGTAACACTATCATGTTGCAAAACAAAAGTTCACTCAGTTATTTTCCAAGTTAGAGTAATTTTCAATTGATTCCTAAGGTAGGATCCTCCTTAGAGTTTATTAAGTTGAAGAAAATCAAGGATCCTCCTTGATGAACTATTAAAGAAAGGATCCGTCCATATACAAACTTCATGATCCTATGGAACAAAGATAATTGTATCTTTACACTTCTCCTAAGTCAAAAGAAAATGAATCCTAAGGGTCACGAAGCCAGAGGATAATTAGCTTCTATCTATCCTTATTTACCAAAAGCTCTCTTTCTTATATGATGATTGAAGATTTATTATCCTAAATGAATCTCAAATATGTTGAGGTCCTAAATTGATTACTAACTAGTTTTAGGTTATTCAGATCCTGAGAGTTCTTGCAAATCCTGAATTCTTTAAGATCCTGATTATAAAGATCCTCAGAAATCCTACAACTACAACCACACAATTCAATCAAGCACACAAGTAAAGATATAAAACAACCATAGCATAAGGGGTTGCCTACCAACCCTGCAAAATAAGAAAATAAAAATATTGTCTTACAACCCCTGATTCACTAAAATTGTTTTTATAGAAACCAAATGAATCTTAGACTACATATTGATCTCCACCACCCGGAACCGCCTCCATCTCTTCCTCTCCCTCCTTCAGCTACAATGTAGGATCCTGACTAGCTTTCACAGGCTTTCCAGTCAACTTGCTTAGGGCCTCGTGCCATCCGGCCACGTCACAGGATCCCACATTCTCTAGATCCTCCGCAAGCTTGATCTTCGTCTCCTAAATAGCCACCATAGCACAAGCTTTCGCCTCAGTTAAGACCTCATCCATCTCAGTCGCGTGATCCTGCTCCTTATCAGCTTTTTCCATGAACAACATCTCCAACCTCTGTAGAAGCATCTTGTTGATCTCCTCTTGCTCTCTCAAGGCATGCTTTTTTTGAACATCTTCTTGGCGGGAGCAGAAGGTGGGATCTTCTCCTTCTTCACATTGAGCGAACCACTAGACATGTCACCCTCAAGATCGGCCAAACCGAAGTGAGCACTAGAACGAGTAGTTTTCGGTCTTGCAAATCATGAAGGACCCTTGTAATTCAGGATCATAATATTGAAATAAAAAGAATAGAAAAGTATCCCAAAAGGTAGTCACGGAAGCACTCGTGGATGAACCTTCCTGAACATTTTCACAATCAAACTTGAACGTGCTAACACCCATTGGTAGATAAAGAAAGCCTGCAGCCTTTGCCTCGGTATCTTCAGCTTTAGAAAAAGCTTCCCCAAACTTCAAATATGCATTCAATCAAACAAAATAAGAAGGGTAAATTTTAGGATCCTCGAAACCACCAAACGGACCCTACCCATTTAGCCAAAGTTTTAGGCAAAACTCTCCGTCTGCAACTAAATCATGCCTCACAAAGAAATAATTCTCCTTCCAGGCTCCATCATTGTGTTTTGATTTCAGAATGATAGGGGACCTGTTGGGCTTCAGCTTGAGTAAGAAACAAGAATTTCAAAAGGTAAAAATTTCATAAACGAAGGCTAACTTAGGAAGACCTATCTCTTGATCATAGGAAAGATTTACTCAATCAATCTAAGACAAAATCCTCCAAAGGCATGGTTTGAACAAATCAAAGTTTAGTAGCATGAAAGAACTTGGAGACAATGCCAGGAAACATATACTTTAAACCAAGGGAAAAAGGGTATTTTGGAAAACATACCCATGAAGAAGTTGCAAAATCAGGTTGAGTAGAGGCATCGAAAGGTTTGAAAACAACGGAAGGGAAATCCCTAATAGACTAAAGGTATTGCATATACTCGTCATCAAAAGAACATTACTCATTATAGATTAGGATCCCCTGATCGAAGAAATCGCTGTGACATCCCCAATTTCTCGGCCAAAAAAGACCGATTTGCTTATGCTTTGTTTTATAAAATCAGAGTAATCTTTTAAAGAAATCAGTTGCGGAATTCGTTCCCAAAACAAAATATGATAAAATTTATCAAAGCATTTCCTTAAAGAAATGTATTTTCATTATATAACAAAATCTCGGGATGTCATGTTCAATACAGACCGAAAGCATAAACAGAACAAAATAGACCTTACAACAGTTATTCATAACTACTGGCCTATAATCCAAAATCTCTCGTCAAGTCCACCAACTTATACTCTTGTGCCATTACCTGTAATGCAAAGAAAACTGAGTGGGTCAGGCTTGGGATCCTGATGAGCATATAGGGTTTTCAACCCACAATAATACAATTATTATATTCAACCATCAAACAATCAACTCAATTACTCATCCCTATTATCTTTCTTAGGATTTTACCCTAGGAATTCAACTACCCGTCATTCAATCATTCCAAAGGATTGACCTAAGGAATTAGCACAAAATCTATTGCTACATAAGGCGCATCTACCAACATCATCCTTTAAGCGCCTCTGCCAGGATTACGTCATACACTATGAGGCGCGACTGCCAGGTTTATGACATTCTCTTTTAGGCGCATCTGCCGACATTATCTCATAAGCGCATATGCCAAGATTATCCTATAAGCGCATCTGCCAGGATTACGTCATACACTATGAGGCGCGACTGCCAGGTTTATGACATTCTCTTTTAGGCGCATCTGCCGACATTATCTCATAAGCGCATCTGCCAAGATTATCCTATAAGCGTATCTGCTATTATTATGACAATCTCTATTTGGCGCATCTTCCGACATTATGCTATAAGCGCATCTGCCAGGATTACCCTATAAGCGCATCTGCTATTGTTATGACAATCTCTATTTGGCGCATCTGCCAAGTTCACGACATTCACTACTTGGTGCATCTACCGATATTATTCTCAAGCGCATCTGCTAGTTTTATGACATTCTTTAATTGGTGCATCTACCAATATCATTCTTAATCATCTTTCATACCTCATCATTTTATCACATACCAACTATCTCATCTACCCATGTTCTACCCAACATATTTGTAGATATAAAATACATATACAGTTTAACTCATTTAAAAACTATATAAAACATTCATTCCATACTCATCTCAAATAAACAACAATATATAAACACATAGCAAGTATTTTATAACAAATACTTCACACTTATGTGTTAGAAGAAAGTAACCACACACTCTCCCAAACATATACTTAATACATTCAAACAATACTTGTATTATACCCGTGTTTATGAAAGGGACCATACACCCACACATATAAAAAACTTTATATTATACACATAGCACGTATTTTATAGAAAATACTTAATATTTATGTGTTAGATGAAAGTAACTACACACTCACTTGATGAAAAGATGATCGGACAGCACTACGACTTGCAGAAGTAGTATTCTTCGGTAGATCTGGAAGATCTCCACAAAAATCGAACTTCTCGCGGGCAAAGCTTCGGCTCGGGAATCGCACTTCACCGGATCTCGGGAGCGTAAAACTTCCTTCCTAACTTGGATATGAGATCCGGGGTGTCAGGATGGCTTCGGGGGTTTACACGCAGAGCTTCGACACAAAAACGAGGAGAAATGAGCAAATAAGCCTGGAACCCTCGCATCCTATTTATAGGAGGCTGAGGCCTCGGAGTACGCGAGGCGTAAGGCTCCGAAATCGTCATTGCTTACGTATCCGAAGAACTCGGGTGCGAAGGTCGTCATGCTTCGCTGTACGCGGGGCGTACTTCGGATGAGTCCGATGACTCATCTTCGGATAAGACCGGGATTTAATAATTAAATTTAATTATTAATTCATTAATAAACTTCGAAAATTCATATCTTCTTCATACGAACTCCGTTTTCGACGTTCTTTATATCCACGCGTAGGTGAGACTACGCTCTACGACTTTCGTTTAGACTCCGTCAGCTAATTTTGACTTTTATTTTTATTATTTATTTTTAATAGGTCGGGACAGAAAATTTCGTTATAAATTCATAACTTCTTCGTCCGACATCCGTTCTTGCCTAACTTTTCGTCGTTTCGCTACTAACAACGAGATCTTCGATTCTCGTTTAGATCGCTAAGGCTAAATATCACTCTAACGTGTATTCACTTTTTACGTCATTCAGCGTTGTGCCGGTTCTGTCGCGAAACTTCAACAAATGATAACTTCTTCGTTATAACTTGGATTTTGGCGTTCTTTATATGCACAGAAACCTTGTAACATATACTACAACTTAGTTAGGATTATTCATCCTAAACAATCATCTATCAAAAAGTCATTTTTGACGCTTACTGTCTCTAAATTGACTAGCCCGGATCTACGGGCGTTACAATTATCTCCCCCTTAGGATGATTACGTCCCGGAATCATCAACGAAACAGGACTTGCATAATGATTCCACACGTTATTTATTCATCCTAGGTAATAACCGTAACTTCTATATTCCCTCGAAAGAGTATTTAACTCTATGGCTTTCTTGACCGTAGATGATGCCCAATCTTGCACCTGCTTATCGTACTATGTTGTACTTTCAATCGTAACCTTCAAGTTACCAAATAAGTCCTCATTGAGGACTCCTTCTTCTTCTCAGGATAAATACTTTCCTTTATCTATTGTAACAAACTGATGGGTCGTGCTCTATTGACCTCTCATCGCATGATGCGACGCTTAGACTCGGTCCTTAATAAAGTTAAATTCCAGAATGGAATATACCTTCCTTCATATTCTAATGTGATTTAATCACATTTCAGCATGTAGCATTTCTACCTGCAAACATCTTTTAACAAAGAGCGCGACACTATCAATCGCATTGACTTCAACCTTCTGACTTAAGTTAGATGTTACATCTAACTTGGTCCTCTATACCACGTAACATACTTCTCGTAGTCGAACTCAAATTTAAACATGACCACTAGGGTCGGAACAAGAACCATCTTACTAGTATTTCCGAAACAATGGTAATGACATACCAGAATAAAATGGAATCAATCACTAGCTTCTTGGTAACCTTGTGACTTTCCCTGATCCAAGTGCGAGTCCTATGCTTCCGGTAGTATATGCATCTACTACCTTTCACACCTACTCATACTCATCCCAAGTATTGTCCCGCAGTCGACCAAGTCACCATACAAGAAAATCAAACAATCATTTAACACATCAGTTAGCAAAACTAGGGTTTATATTAATTCCTTGAAACGATTACACAAAAGTTCAAGTTCACCCTATACTATGCCTCTAATAGGCTACACCACATGTTACTTTTCATATCGCTACTTTATAACTTGATCTTTGGATATAAAATCCTCATTCCTGATTCCTTGCATTGTCATCTGCTTCATCAAGGATCATTTGAAATGCTCTTGCCTTTAGCTTTGGCGGCGCCTCTAGCCTTGCTGCTTGATTTTTCCTTGGGCAGTCTTGCTTGAAGTGCCCCTCTTCTTTACATTCATAACACACCTTTTTGTTGAAAATACATTCATCGACGTAGTGCCCATGCTTTCCACACTTGAAACATGTCACCTCCACGCCACATTTTCCTGAGTGCTTCTTTTTGCACTTATCGCACCACCTTGCCTCTTCCCTTCCTCCTCCTCCAGAATTTGAGAATTTTCTTTTCTAATTAGAACCTGAAGTTCCTTTTAACTTTCTCTTCTCGCCAACTTCAACCTTACTGTCAGTCCTCCCCTTGATCATATTCTCAACAGACTTGGCAGCCCAAATAGCTGCCTCTAAAGTAGGTGCCTGACGCACTGGCACCGCATACTCCCAAGGGAGTCCCTTTGCGTATCGGTCAACTTTTGTCAGCTCGCCTGGGAGGATGCGCAAAGCAAACTCCATCTTGTCTGTGAAGGCATTAGTGTATTCATCCACTGACATGCTGCCTTTCTTCAATATCAGATATTTGTTCTCCAACTCTAGCAGGTTTTGGGCCGAGCAGAACTTGCGCTTGAATTGCACCAAGAACTCTGCCCAGGTCAGTTGCAGTGGCTCATTAGGGCTTAGGATCTTCCCTAGAGTGTTCCACCATCGAACGGCTCCACCTCGGAATTGAGGCACTGCATAGATAGTCTGCAACTTGCCTCTGCAGCCACAAGTCATGAAGGCTAACTCCATTTCTGAGATCCAATCCATAACTCCAATCGGATCCTCCTTTCCATTGAAGGTCGATGGTTTGCAAGTTAGAAAATCCTTGTACTTGCATCCCATTCCATCATTCCTTCCATCATGGTTGTGCTGCCTAACTATCGGTGGGTTGGCTTGACCAACAGACCCACTGAAGTTTCCACCTTCCGAGTGCCCTTCATTTAATTCAGGCTTTTCCACACGAAGTGACAGTTCTTCACGATTCTGTTGAAGCAACCGTCTAGTTTCATCCATCTGACGATCCAACATCGTCTGAATCATCAATTGCACACTAGCCATGGTTATTGGCTCAGGTGCTGCTGCTACGACAGGTATTTGCTCAATTACTGGTGGTTGATTCCTGTTTTCACCAGCATTTCCAACTCCACTTCTTGTTCTCACCATTTTTGATCTATACACCGAATAAGGTGAAATTAGATCCTCATTCATGATAGATATTTAAATCATCCTTATCACCCCGAAACGTTTACATGCTAGTTCTAATATCGTGGCCATACGCTTAGAATCCTAAACACATAAGGTTTCCAGATCCGGTCGGCAACAGACCATAGATCCAAACAAATAATAGCATCAATTTAGCTATCACACAAAACAATTAGAACATAAAAGCATTTTAGGCATCATTGCTAAAATAAACTAGTGCTTGTGTCAATTTAGGTGTACTACCTAACATATTTTAGACACACTCTTCACAATCATTACTTAGCATTCTAAGTTTAAGTCTAGAAATTTCCTACAAATTCCTAGTTCGCTTAAACTAATGCTCTGATACCAACTATGACATCCCCAATTTCTCGGCCAGAAAAGACCGATTTGTTTATGCGTTGTTTTATAAAATCAGAGTAATCTTTTAAAGAAATCAGTTGCAGAATTCGTTCCCAAAACAAAATATGATAAAATTTATCAAAGCATTTCCTTAAAGAAATGTATTTTCATTATATAACAAAATCTCGGGATGTCATGTTCAATACAGACCAAAAGCATAAATAGAAAAAAATAGACCTTACAACAGTTATTCATAACTACTGGCCTATAATCCAAAATCTCTCGTCAAGTCCACCAACTTATACTCTTGTGCCATTACCTGTAATGCAAAGAAAACTGAGTGGGTCAGGCTTGGGAGCCTGGTAAGCATATAGGGTTTTCAACCCACAATAATATAATTATTATATTCAACCATCAAACAATCAACTCAATTACTCATCCCTATTATCTTTGTTAGGATTTTATCCTAGGAATTCAACTACCCGTCATTCAATCATTCCTAAGGATTGACCTAAGGAATTAGCAGAAAATCTATTGCTACATAAGGCGCATCTACCAACATCATCCTTTAAGCGCCTCTGCCAGGATTACGTCATACACTATGAGGCGCGACTGCCAGGTTTATGACATTCTCTTTTAGGCGCATCTGCCGACATTATCTCATAAGCGCATCTGCCAAGATTATCCTATAAGCGCATCTGCTATTATTATGACAATCTCTATTTGGCGCATCTTCTGACATTATGCTATAAGCGCATCTGCTAGGATTACCCTATAAGTTCATCTGCTATTGTTATGACAATCTCTATTTGGCGCATCTGCCAAGTTCACGACATTCACTACTTGGTGCATCTACCGATATTATTCTCAAGCGCATCTGCTAGTTTTATGACATTCTTTAATTGGTGCATCTACCAATATCATTCTTAATCATCTTTCATACCTCATCATTTTATCACATACCAACTATCTCATCTACCCATGTTCTACCCAACATATTTGTAGATATAAAATACATATACAGTTTAACTCATTTAAAAACTATATAAAACATTCATTCCATACTCATCTCAAATAAACAACAATATATAAACACATAGCAAGTATTTTATAACAAATACTTCACACTTATGTGTTAGAAGAAAGTAACCACACACTCTCCCAAACATATACTTAATACATTCAAACAATACTTGTATTATACCCGTGTTTATGAAAGGGACGATACACCCACATATAAAAAACTTTATATTATACACATAGCACATATTTTATAGAAAATACTTAATATTTATGTGTTATAAGAAAGTAAGTAGACACTCACTTGATCAGAAGATGATCGGACATCACTACGACTTGCAGAAGTAGTATTCTTCGGTAGATCTGGAAGATCTCCACAAAAATCGAACTTCTTGCGGGCAGAGCTTCGGCTCGGGAATCGCACTTCACCGGATCTCGGGAGCGTAAAACTTCCTTCCTAACTTGGATATGAGATCCGGGGTGTCGGGATGGCTTCGGGGGTTTACACGCAGAGCTTCGGCACAAAAACGAAGAGAAATGAGCAAATAAGCCCGGAACCCTCGCATCCTATTTATAGGAGGCTAAGGCCTCGGAGTACGCGGGGCGTACTGCCTTACGCGGGGCGTAAGGCTCCGAAATCGTCATTGCTTACGTATTCGAAGAACTCGAGTGCGAAGGTCGTCATGCTTTGCTGTACGCGGGGCGTACTTCGGATGAGTTCGATGACTCGTCTTCGGATAAGGCCGAGATTTAATAATTAAATTTAAATATTAATTCATTAGTAAACTTCGAAAATTCATATCTTCTTCATACGAACTCCGTTTTCGACGTTCTTTATATCCACGCGTAGGTGAGACTATTCTCTACGACTTTCGTTTAGACTCCGTCGGCTAATTTCTACTTTTAATTTTTTATATTTATTTTTAATAGGTCGGGACAGAAAATTTCGTTATAAATTCATAACTTTTTCGTCCGACGTCCGTTCTTGTCTAACTTTTCGTCGTTTCGCTACTAACAACGAGATATTCGATTCTCGTTTAGATCGCTAAGGATAAATGTCACTCTAACGTGAATTCACTTTTTACGTCATTCAGTGTCGTGTCGGTTCTGTCGCGAAACTTCAACAAGTCATAACTTCTTCGTTATAACTCGGATTTTGGCGTTCTTTATATGCACGGAAACCTTGTAACATCTACTACAATTTAGTTAGGATTATTGATCCTAAACAATCATCTATCAAAACGTCATTTTTGATGCTTACTGTCTCTAAATTGACTAGCCCGGATCTACGGGCGTTACAATCGCTCTCCGACGGAGCCATAATTGTGACATCCCCAAAATCTCGGCCAGAAAAGACCGATTTTCATTTATGCTTTTAAATAATTTCAGAGTAAATCCTTTTGATTTGAAAGAGTTGCGGAATTTGTTCCCAAAACAAAACATGATAAAATAATATTTATCAAAGCATTTCATCAAGAGATGCATTTCATTATATAATCAAAACTCGGGATGTCATGTTCCGATACAGACCATAAAGCATAAACGATAACATTACAAGTCATTCAACAAATATATACATATACAGACTTGTAAACAAAACAACAAGATGATCCATCCATCTTACGCCCTTGTGCCACTTCCTGTAATACAAATAAAACTGAGTGGGTCAGGCTTGGGAGCCTGGTGAGCATATATGGTTTTCAACCCACAATAAATAAGTTATATTTAATTTCACCAACCAATCACTATCCCGATTACCCATTCCCGTTATCCTCACTTTACGTCCCTAAAACAACAACTATCTCAAGGGACCTAATCTAGGATTTTCATCGGGACGGATATCACTGCGAAGGGGTTCCTTAACAATAGATATCCTAAAGGCAACCATGAGGGGGATAGAGTACACCGGTGAACACATCGTTCACAACACCTACAGGTTATGAACCTGCTAGCATCCCACTGGACTGTCTAGAAGGAGTCCGTGGTCGTTATCCATACTCCGCTGAATAACTAGATCAACAACAACAACAACATCGAGGCCTCTCATCTGTTTATTACACACCAACTATCTACCCATGTTCTACCCAACATATTAGTAGATAAGAATATATATTTTCATACATAGTTTAAAACCTGTATATCATTTTCATTCAATATATATTCCAGATAACAGATGAGGCATACCACATAACACGTATTCCATAGAAAACAATTCAGATCTATGAGATAGAATAAAGTGAATATCCATTCACGCATACAATCACAAAATATACACATAACAAGTATATCATATAAAATACTTCATAGTTACTCGTTAGAAGAAAGTAACTATATCCTCACACATATAAACCACAATTTACTTAATACACTCAAACCGCACTTGTATTATGATCGCGTTTATGAAAGGTAGTATACACTCACATGATCAGAAGATGATCGGACAGCACTACGACTTGCAGAAGTAGAAATCCACAGTAGATCTGGAAGATCTCCACAAAAATCGAACATCTCGCGGGCAGAGCTTCGGCTCGGGAACCGCACTTCTCGGGATCTTCGGGATCTCGGGACTTGCCTCGGGGCTAGAGTATGATACCGGGGCTTCGGGGTATTTCTGGCACGCAAAACGATGCAAAACGGGAGAGAGAAGAGAAGAAATTGGCAAAATAGCCGGCTGCCTTCTGATCCCTTTTATAGAGGCTGGAAGCTCGGAGTACGTGGGGCGTACATGCGTACGCGGGGCGTACTAGCCTCCGAAATCGTCACTGCATGCGTCATCCGAAGTGTCGACACTCTTCGGAGTACGCGGGGCGTACTCGCGTACGCGGGGCGTACGTCGGATCGGACTGGTGACTCGGCTTCGGATAATGCCGGATTTTTGATTTAAAAATAAATACAATTTATTTATCAAACTTCTAAAATTCATATCTTCTTCATACGAACTCTGTTTTCGACGTTCTTTATATCCACGGAAAGGTGAGACTACGCTCTACAACTTTCATTTAGACTCCGTCGGCTAATTTTGACTTTATTTTTATTATTTATTTTTAATAGGCCGCGACAGAAAAACTTCGTTATAAATTCATAACTTCTTCGTTTGACGTCCGTTCTCGCCTAACTTTTTATCGCTTCGATACCAACAATGAGATATTCGATTCTCATTTAGATTGCTGCGGCTAAAAACCGCTCGATCTCAATTCGAGTATTTTAGGCTGCACACCGCTAAGTCGAAACTTCGATAAATCATAACTTCCTCATACGAAGTCAGATTTGGGCGTTCTATATATATTTGAAAACCTCGTTTCAACTACTACAACATTAACCAAAGATATTAAGTTTATTTTACACTTAAATTTTGACGCTTATTTTTATTCTTAATTAATCAGACCACATAATTAAGCAATTAAGCACAAAACACATAATACTCAAGTAATACATTCTTATTATTTCAAAATGGGTTACAAAGGTTAACCTAGACTATTACATTCCTAAAAATGGCAAGCCTGGAAACACAGGCATTACAATTTTCTCCACCTTAGAATGATTCCGTCCCCGGAATCACACATCAACAAAAAAATGCGGATAGCGACCCATCATGTCACTCTCCGTCTCCCAAGTGAGATTCGGCCCATTCGTGTGTTTCCATCGGACAAGCACTAACCCAACCATCTTGCGTCGCAATTTCTTAGTCTTTCGGTCAACAATTGCCTCTGGTTCCTCAATCAACCTTTTGTTCTCATCAATTCTCAATTCAGAAATTGGAATTATGTCGGGAACTTCTCCCATGAACTTCCTCAAATAACACACATGAAAAGTGTTATGAATTCCATTCATTTCTTCTGGTAATTCGAGCTTGTAAGCTTGGTTTCCAATCCTCTGAAGAACTTTAAACGGTCCAATAAACCTTGGACTCAACTTTCCCCTTTTACCAAATCTTATAAGTCCCTTCCACGGCAAGACTTTAAGCAAAACCGAATCCCCAACCTCAAAAGTTATCGGTCTTCGCTTCTTGTCAGCATAGCTCTTTTGACGATCCTGAGCTGCTAACATTCTTTCCCTAATTATTTTCAACTTTTCAGCAGTTTGATGAACCATCTCCGGTCCCATAAACTACTTTTCCCCAGCCTCAAGCCAACAAGACGGCGTACGACACTTCTGTCCATACAAAGCTTGGTAAGGTGCCATCTTAATGCTCGAGTGGAAACTATTATTATAGGAAAATTCTGCCAATGGTAAATGTTCATCCCAATTACCTAGGAATTCCAGAGTACATGGTCTCAGCATATCTTCAAGTGTTTGTATCGTTCGTTCGCTCTGACCATCAGTCTGCGGATGGTAAGCTGTACTTAAACACAACTTGGTACCCAATTCCTCTTGTAGACTTTTCCAAAACCTCGATGTGAAACGGCTATCACGATCCGACACAATCGTTAACGGAACACCGTGAAGCCTCATAATTTCCTTCACGTAAGAATTCGCAAGCTTCACCATAGACCATTTCTTCTTGGCCGCTATGAAATGCGCACTCGTAGTGAATCGATCAACGACCACCCAAATCATGTCGTGACCATTCTTTGTTCTGGGCAGTTTAGTGACAAAATCCATAGCAATGTCTTCCCACTTACCCATAGGCACAGGCAAAGGTTCTAAACTCCCGTACGGTTTCTGATGTTGTGTCTTGACTCTCGCACAAGTCACACACTCGGCCACATACTTTGCAACATCAAGCTTAATCGTCGGCCACCAGTAGTAGGGTTTCAGGTCCCTATACATTTTAGTGCTACCCGGATGAATCGAGTACATGGTCTTGTGAGCTTCTTCCATCAGAAGATCTCTGACTCCTCCTGTCTTAGGTATCCAAATCCGATCTTGGAACACCTTCAGTCCATGACTGTTTACACCGAACACCAACGTTTTGCCCAAACGTTCCTCCCTTCGGTCATTCTTCTCAGAAGCTTCGCTCTGAGCTTTCTTTATACTTTCCAAAATAGTCGAGACAACTTCAATTCTCAACGCTCTTGGTGTTTTCCTTTCAAAATTGACTTTCCGACTGAGAGCATCAACAACAGCATTAGCTTTACCGGGGTGGTAAAGTATCTCGCAGTCGTAGTCTTTAAGTAATTCTAGCCAGCATCGTTGCCTCATATTCAATTCTTTCTGATTAAAGAGATATTGGAGACTCTTATGGTCAGTGAAAAGTTTGCACTTCGTGCCATAGAGGTAATGCCTCCATATTTTCAGAGCGAAAACTACCGCTGCCAACTCTAAATCATGAGTCGGGTAGTTCTTTTCATGCTCTTTCAGCTGTCGAGACGCATATGCTATCACGTTTTCTCTTTGGGTCAAAACACAACCCAATCCAACCCCAGACGCATCGCTATAAACAGCGAAGTCTTCAACTCCATCGGGTAGAGAAAGTATTGGTGCCTCGCATAGCTTCTCCTTTAGCTTCTCGAATGCTTCCTTATGCTTCTCACTCCAAGCATAAGTAGCTCCTTTGTGGGTCAAAGCTGTCAACGGAGTAGCAATCGAAGAAAAGCCTTGGATAAACCTTCGGTAATATCCGGCTAATCCTAAAAAGCTTCGGATCTCCATGGGACTTTTCGGTTGTTCCCACTTCGTTACAGCTTCAATCTTTGCGGGATCAACCATTATCCCTTCTTGGTTGACTACGTGACCCAAGAATTGGACTTCACGAATCCAAAAATCACATTTGGAGAACTTTGCATAAAGCTTCTCCTTCTTCAAAACTTCTAACACTTCCCGCAAGTGTCTGCCATGCTCCTCCTGGCTTTTCGAGTAAATCAGAATGTCGTCTATGAACACTATCACGTATTTATCAAGGAAAGGATTGCAAACCCTATTCATCAAATCCATGAATGATGCCGGAGCATTGGTTAGTCCAAACGACATAACCAAGAACTCGTAGTGTCCATATCTAGTTCTGAATGCAGTCTTCTCGATATCTTGCTCTCTTACTTTTAGCTGATGATATCCTGACCTTAGATCGATCTTCGAGAAATAGCTCGAACCTTGCAATTGATCAAACAGGTCATCAATTCTCGGCAATGGATATCTATTCTTTATTGTTGCCTTGTTCAGCTCTCGGTAATCAATGCACATTCTCATACTTCCATCTTTCTTCTTCACGAATAACACCGGAGCTCCCCAAAGTGATGAACTAGGTCTAATGAAACCTTTGTCCAATAACTCCTAAAGTTGCATCATTAGCTCCTTCATCTCTGTCGGTGCTAATCGATAAGGTGCTTTTGCAATTGGCATCGTTCCTGGCAACAAGTCAATATGGAATTCCACTTGTCGATCTGGTGGTAATCCAGGAAGATCTTCGGGAAATACTTCCGGATAATCACACACCATTGGAATATTCTGCATCACCTTCTTTTCCTTCTTAGCATCAATCACGAATGCTAAATATGATGTACACCCCTTGGTCAAACATTTTCTGGCTTTCATCAATGAAATGATTCCAGAATTCACTCTGCGTTTATCTCCATACACCATAAACGAATCTTTCCCAGGCGGGTTTACTTTGACTATTTTCTTGTTGCATAAAATCTCGGCGTCGTTGGCGCTAAGCCAATCCATTCCAAGCACGATGTCGAAACCATTAAGTTCGATAGGAAATAATTCATCGGGGAACTTATTCCCATTTTGATCAATTAAGATGTTTTTCATGCGATAACTAACAGGTACAAACTTGCCACTAGCAACTTCGACTAATAAGGCATTATCTAGTCTAAAAACAGGCAAACCTAGCTTTCTACCAAATTCATGCGATATAAAGGAGTAATTGGCTCCAGAATCAAATAAAATTTGGGCAGGCAATTCGTTAACGAGAAAGGTACCTGAAGCGACATCAGCTTCATCTTTAGCAGCTTCCAGCGTCATCTGGAATGCTCTCGCCTTTGGCTTTGGCGGAGTGTTGGGTCTAGCTTCCTCCTTCTTCTTCGGGCAGTCCCTCGACATATGACCCTCCTCACCACAACCATAGCAAACTTTCTTTGTGAGGGTACACTCATTGGCATAGTGCCCTGGCTTTCCACACTTGTAGCATGTGTTCGCCACCTCACATCTTCCATGATGCTTCTTCTTACATTTTTCGCACCATTTCGCTTCACCTCCACTTCCCCTCGAACCAGACTTCGAGAACTTGTTTTTCTTGTTGGACCCTGAAGTTCCATCGAACTTCCTCTTTTCTCCAACATCTATCCTTTCCAGACCCTTTTCCTTCTGCTGGGCCTCCACATTCTTAGCTGCACGAACAGCCGTTTTCAGAGTAGTTGCCATCTTGACTGTTGGACCAAAGTCGGCAGGCAGTCCATTAGCAAACCTCTCAATCTTGGAGAGTTCCGTTGGCACTAGGTACGGAAACAACTTCATCTTCTCAGTAAATGCAGTAGCATAGTCATCTATGCTCATCTTCCCCTTCTTCAAGTTTTGGAACTCATTGTTCAGATCAATCAGATCTATCTCTGAACAATATTGCACACTTAACTGTTCCAAGAACTCTTCCCATGACATTTTTAGGGCTTCTCCTCGTGGCATAGTATCTGCCAACAACTTCCACCAACTCAAGACTCCAGTCTTCAGTTGTCTAACCGCAAAGACGGTCTTCTGTTTGTTGCTACAGTCGCAACTTTCAAATACCATCTCCATCTCGGAGATCCAATCCATTATCTCAACAGGCTTTGGGCTCCCAGAAAGACTTGGCGGTTTGGCGCCCAAGAAGTTCTTGTACATACGCCCATCCTTGTTGTTTCTCCTTTCTGGATCGTTCCTTCGTTCCTCTTGAGTCCCAACTTGACTCACCATGCGACTATTGTTCCCTTCCTCCGATTGCTCGGGAATCAATTCAGGTTCCTCAATAGGTATGATAGGTTCATCCCTATTATTATGCAACATTTGTCGCATCTCCTCCCTTTGTTCGGCTAGCATAGCCCGAATCATGGCTTGCACCGCAGCCATTGTTATTGGTTCTGGTGCTGCTGCTACAACATGTATTTTCTCAATCACTGGCGGTTGATTCCTGTTTTCGTCTGCGTTTCCAACGCCACTCCTTGTTCTCACCATTTTGATCTACACACCGAATAAGGTGAAATTAGATCCTTATTCACGATAGATATTCAAATCATCCTTATTACTCCGAAACGTTTACATGCTAGTTCTAATAACGTAGACGCACGCTTAGAATCCTACACACATAAGGTTTCCAGATCCGGTCGGCAACAGACCGTAGATCGGAACAAATAATATCATATATGGCAACATATAACATTTAGCACATAAAGCATTTTAGGCAACTTTCCTAAAATAAACTAGTGCTCGTGTCTAAAATCCAACAGACACACATGTTATAATTCCACTTAGCATTCTAAGTTTAAGTCTAGAAATCCTACAAATTCCTAGTTCGCTTAAACTAATGCTCTGATACCAACTGTGACATCCCCAAAATCTCGGCCAGAAAAGACCGATTTTCATTTATGCTTTTAAATAATTTCAGAGTAAATTCTTTTGATTTGAAAGAGTTGCGGAATTTGTTCCCAAAACAAAACATGATAAAATAATATTTATCAAAGCATTTCATCAAGAGATGCATTTCATTATATAATCAAAACTCGGGATGTCATGTTCCGATACAGACCATAAAGCATAAATGATAACATTACAAGTCATTCAACAAATATATACATATACAGACTTGTAAACAAAACAACAAGATGATCCATCCATCTTACGCCCTTGTGCCACTTCCTGTAATACAAATAAAACTGAGTGGGTCAGGCTTGGGAGCTTGGTGAGCATATAGGGTTTTCAACCCACAATAAATAAGTTATATTTAATTTCACCAACCAATCACTATCCCGATTACCCATTCCCGTTATCCTCACCTTACGTCCCTAAAACAACAACTATCTCAAGGGACCTAATCTAGGATTTTCATCGGGATGGATATCACTGCGAAGGGGTTTCCTTAAAAATAGATATCCTAAAGGCAACCATGAGGGGGATAGAGTACACCAGTGAACACATCGTTCACAACACCTACAGGTTATGAACCTGCTAGCATCCCACTGGACTGTCTAAAAGGAGTCCGTGGTCGTTATCCATACTCCGCTGAATAACTAGATTAACAACAACAACAACATCGAGGCCTCTCATCTGTTTATTACACCAACTATCTACCCATGTTCTACCCAACATATTAGTAGATAAGAATATATATTTTCACACATAGTTTAAAACCTGTATATCATTTTCATTCAATATATATTCCAGATAACAGATGAGGCATACCACATAACACGTATTCCATAGAAAACAATTCAGATCTATGAGATAGAATAAAGTGAATATCCATTCACGCATACAATCACAAAATATACACATAACAAGTATATCATATAAAATACTTCATAGTTACTCGTTAGAAGAAAGTAACTATACCCTCACACATATAAACCACAATTTACTTAATACACTCAAACCGCACTTGTATTATTATCGTGTTTATGAAAGGTAGTATACACTCACATGACCAGAAGATGATCGGACAGCACTACGACTTGCAGAAGTAGAAATCCACAGCAGATCTGGAAGATCTCCACAAAAATCGAACATCTCGCGGGCAGAGCTTCGGCTCGGGAACCGCACTTCTCGGGATCTTCGGGATCTCGGGACTTGCCTCGGGGCTAGAGTATGATACCGGGGCTTCGGGGTATTTCTGGCACGCAAAACGATGCAAAACAGGAGAGAGAAGAGAAGAAATTGGCAAAATAGCCGGCTGCCTTCGGATCCCTTTTATAGAGGCTGGAACCTCGGAGTACGCGGGGCGTACTAGCCTCCGAAATCGTCACTGCATGCGTCATCCGAAGTGTCGACACTCTTCGGAGTATGCGGGGCGTACTCGCGTACGCGGGGCGTACGTCAGATCGGACTGGTGACTCGGCTTCGGATAATGCCGGATTTTTGATTTAAAAATAAATACAATTTATTTATCAAACTTCGAAAATTCATATCTTCTTCATACGAACTCCGTTTTCGACGTTCTTTATATCCACGGAAAGGTGAGACTACGCTCTACAACTTTCGTTTAGACTCCGTCGGCTAATTTTGACTTTATTTTTATTATTTATTTTTAATAGGCCGCGACAGAAAAACTTCGTTATAAATTCATAGCTTCTTCGTTTGACGTCCGTTCTCGCCTAACTTTTTATCGCTTCGATACCAACAATGAGATCTTCGATTCTCATTTAGATTGCTTCGGCTAAAAACCGCTCGATCTCAATTCGAGTATTTCAGGCTACACACCGCTAAGTCGAAACTTCGATAAATCATAACTTCCTCATACGAAGTCAGATTTGGGCGTTCTATATATATTTGAAAACCTTGTTTCAACTGCTACAACATTAACCAAAGATATTAAGTTTATTTTACACTTAAATTTTGACGCTTATTTTTATTCTTAATTAATCAGACCACATAATTAAGCAATTAAGCACAAAACACATAATACTCAAATAATACATTCTTATTATTTCAAAATGGGTTACAAAGGTTAACCTAGACTATTACATTGCTAAAAATGGTGTAACAGCCCGGTATTTCAGGTATTGTTTTAAAACTATTTTTGGGGGCATTTTAGGAAGGGACTCGGCGAGTTGGTGCCTGACTCGCCGAGTAGGACCACAGGCTTGGTCGCAGATGCGCGACTGGACTCGACGAGTCCAGATACGGACTCGGCGAGTCGACGCTGTTCAGCAGAAACCCTAGCCGTTTAGTTTGGAACGTATATAATGCCTCTTAAGCCGTCACTATACCTTTTTTTGGCCGATTGTGAAGAACATAGCGTCTATGGACGACTAGAGGAGAAGGGAGGGCTATTGGGGACTTTGAGGAGATTGTTAGGCAAGAAGAGGCAAGGTTTTGGTCAAAGGAAGATCAAGAGAATAGAGTTCTGAAGGTTGGGGACACAGAGATCACGTTTTCAGGTAATACTCGACCCATTTCTGTTGTTTTGGTGGTGAGCACGAATCTAGGGTTTATGAAACCCATTTAGTGATTAGATAGATTATGATGTTGTTACCGAGCGTTTAAGTCCCAGTAATAGTATGTTTAGAGGTCCAGGAAGTCCCATGTTTATATATTTCGGAACCATGCGGATTACAGGAGGCAGTTGATCGACTGCATGGCATGGACTCGCCGAGTCCAATGATCAGACTCGGCGAGTAGCTTGAAGATCCGCTGGGACTCGCCGAGTTGTTCTTCAGACTCGGCGAGTAGCTTGAAGGTTCACTGGGACTCGCCGAGTTGTTCTTTAGACTCGGCGAGTGGAGTCGGGGTGGCCCCGCGATTCTTCCACGAGGATCTCGTCGAGTCAGGAGGGATACTCGACGGGTAGGAAGGGGAGCAACAGGGAAGTTGGGGAGGACGTCTAGACTCGCCGAGTCGCCTTTGCACTCGACGAGTCCGGTCAAGTTGACCGTTGACCAGAGTTGACCTGCATGTAATTTTGTAGGGTCAGTTGTCTTGTTTGATAAGATTATTAATAAGGGTATGTGGTATTATAGGGAGTCTGCAGTTTGGCGGATTGAGAGCGAGTAGTTTCAAGAGTTCTAACCTACATACTGCGAGGTGAGTTTCCTCACTATACTCCTCCCGGAAGGGTTTGACTGTGAGACCGGAAGGTCGTATATGATATGTGTTATTTATGCTATAAGTAGAAAGATAGATGCTATGCATGATGTGTATGTTTATACGGGCCGGAAGGCAATATGTTAGGTGACAGAAAGGTCAGGTATGATGTATGTTGTATGTGCTATGTGTGTTATATTAAATATATTATGTGCTGTAAATGTTATGGGCCGGAAGGCAATATGCTATGGGCCGGAAGGCGAATATGATACGGGCCGGAAGGCAAAAAGTTATGGGCCGGAAGGCGACTGTGTTACGGGCCGGAAGGCAATGTGTTGTGGACCGGAAGGTCAGGGCCTGGAAAGGCGTATGTGTGTAAATCGTATACTGGGGAACTCACTAAGCATTTATGCTTACAAGTTATATGTATGTGTTGCAGGATCTAGCGAGGACCGTGGGAAGGCGCCGGCGTGACGCGTACACACTGCCATTGTTGGAGATCTTGGGGATTTTGTTTAATTGTAGTTTGAAAGGAAACTTGGAATAAATACTATTGTTGAATGAAATTATTTTATTTTAAATGAAAATTTTATTCGAAAATTTGAGTTGTTACAATTGGTATCAGAGCCTTGGTTTGAGGGATTCGGGTGTACCTTCGGGTGTAACTGAACTCAAACCGAGGATTTGAGGAAAGATCTTTTAAAAGTAATAAAGACATACAATTTTATAAATGGTAAAGCGGTAAACAAGAACGGAGCAGTGTGTACGATCAGCCAGCGCCCGAACGGTAAAGATCCCCATAATACCTTACAATGTTATGTTATGCATTGAATTATGAATTGTTATGCATGCTAGAAGACTAGGTATACATGATAGGACTAGAATGGCCTGTTTTGTGATGCCTTAGTCTAGGGAGATTGCTTATATGAGATATTTGGTAGCGTGCAAGTAGATAGTGCATACTGGAGGTGGAGTACTCATTATTCGGGGTTTGGGGAGGAAGATTTGGGACGAATACTGATACGGTGTGGTCGGTAGTATTGGGCCCGTACTACCGAAGACACCGGGTCGGTGGGAGACCCAAGTTAGAATCCCTGGATATCGGAGACTGAGTAGGGTGCGTTATCGAGTACAATTGTACTTGGTGGAGTCTCTGATATTTTATGTTGTATTTCAGAGACATCATGGTTATCACACGCAATGGGGCGAGTTCGAGCACTGTGAGTGACGAGGATATTCGTCAGATGATCCAGGAGGAGGTGGCTGCAGCGATCCGGGCCGAGATCCCGGAGATGTTTGGGTCTATTAAGACCACACTGATGGAGACATTCGAGGAGCGGTACGCCGCACTGACTGAGGCTACAGCTGCTGCCGCTACCGCAGCCGTGGCCGCTGCCAGGCCGCAAGGGGGCGATTCGTTGCTGTTCTGAGAATTCAGCAACACGAAACCCGCTGAGTTCGATGGGACACAGGATCCGATTGCGGCGATGAGGTGGATCGCCGACGTTGAGGGGTGCTTCTATACTTGCTCATGCCCGGAGCACCTGAGGGTACGGTTCGCCCTGAACCAGCTCCGACTGGGAGCGAAGGATTGGTGGAAGTTTGTGACGGCGAACTTCACTCTGGCGGAGATTACAGCAGTGACGTGGGAGAGGTTTACTGAGATGTTCAGGGACGAGTACGTTCCCCCGGTGGAGAGGGAACGATTGATTAAGGAGTTCTTGACCCTTAAACATGGTACTGATTCCATTGCAGTGGTCACACGGAAGTTTCATGAGAGGGCGATGTTCTGCCCCGAGCTGGTATCTACAGAGCAGTCACGGATGAGCCGGTATTTGGGCGTGCTGAGGAGGGATATCCTGGAGTTTGTGTCAAACTCCACCTATCGTACTTTCACTGAGCTTCTGGCGAACGCCAGGAAGCGCGAGATCGAGTTGGAGACTCAGGTGAGGGAGGAGGCCGAGTCTCGGCAGGCGGATCGACGGCCGGCTCAGTCTCAGCCGGCAGCCAAGCGGATCAAGTCCGCTGATTCGAGGATGGGAGGTCCAAAGGGCCGCACTTGCGCGAAGTGCGGCAAGGGTCATGAGGGGGCGTGTCGAGCTGGTGGTTGCTATAAGTGTGGCAAGGAGGGACACATTGCCAGGGATTGCCCTAAGGGGTTTATGGTTTGCTTTCACTGCAACCAGACAGGCCATCGGAAGGCCGAGTGCCCGCAGCTTCGTCAGGGAGCTACACCTACTACCAGGACTACTGAGACCCGACTGGCGAAGGTCGAGGCCCCGAGGGCTCGCCGGAGAGCCTTTCAGCTGACTGCGGAGGAGGTCCGCGCTGCGCCCGATGTTGTGGCACGTATGCTATCATTCATGTATTTACTTTAAAGTCGGAATGTTATGCTTATGTTAATGTATGTGTATGTACTTTTCTTGTGAACTCTATGCCTGCTCTAGTGTTATTTGATTCGGGTGCGAGTAGATCTTTTGTATCGTTAGCTTTTAGTCAGCATATCGGCATCAGTCGTGAGCCGTTAAGTCGGCCTTTGAGCGTTTCTATTGCGGCCGAGAGGGTGATTTGTTCTACGGAGGTTCTTCGGGGATGCGTGCTGGAGATTTTCGGGGTTACGTTTCCGATTGACCTAATTCCTATTGCGATGGGGGATGTCTGTGTCATCGTAGGCATGGACTGGTTGAGCCGATTCAGCGCCGTCATTGACTGCGAGCGTCAGCTGGTGACTATACGAGACCCTAGTGGGGGAGTTCTTACGGTATACGGCGAGGGTACCCGTTCGGGATCAGCTTTTTTTTCGGCTGCTAGGGCGAGGCAATGCCTACAGCAGGGATGTAAAGGTTTTGTGGCGTATGTGATGGATACGCGGGAGACTTCCGAGAGACCGAAGACAGTGGAGGAGGTTCCAGTGGTGCGCGAGTTTCCAGATGTTTTTCCCGAGGATTTGTCGGGAGTACCTCCTGCGAGATAGGTAGAGTTTGGTATCGATCTGGTTCCGGGGGCTACGCCTATTGCGAAGGTGCCTTACCGTCTTGCACCTCCAGAGATGCAAGAGTTGTCCTTACAACTCTAGGAGTTGCTGGGAAAGGGATTTATTCGGCCGAGTAGCTCGCCGTGGGGAGCACCGATTCTGTTCGTCAGGAAGAAGGATGGTTCACACCGGATGTGTATCGATTACCGGGAGTTGAACAAGGTGACGGTCAAGAACCGCTATCCGTTACCGAGAATCGATGATCTATTCGATCAGTTGCAAAGGGCATCTTGGTTTTCCATGATCGATTTGAGATCAGGGTACCATCAGGTAAGAGTGCGGGATGAGGACGTCCAGAAGACAGCATTTAGGACGCGGTATGGGCATTACGAGTTCGTGGTGATGCCTTTTGGACTCACCAATGCCCCGGCAGTGTTCATGGACCTCATGAACAGGGTATGCAGGCCGATGCTGGATCGGTCAGTGATTGTATTTATCGACGACATCCTGGTGTATTCGCGGTCTAGAGAGCAGCATGAGGGGCATTTGAGGGAGGTCCTTAAGGTACTGAGGTCGGAGAAGCTATATGCGAAATTCTCCAAATGTGACTTCTGGTTGCGGGAGGTCCAATTTCTGGGACATGTTGTTAATCAGGCAGGGATATTGGTTGATCCGGCCAAGGTGGAAGCAGTGATGAGTTGGGAGGCACCGAAGTCACCTTCCGAGATCAGGAGTTTCCTTGGGTTGGCGGGGTACTATCGGAGGTTTATTAGAGACTTCTCCATGATCGCGGTACCGCTCACTAGATTGACCCGGAAGGGTGTTACATTCTCATGGGGACCCGAGCAGCAGACTTCCTTCGAGACACTTCGTCAGAGACTGTGCGAAGCCCCGGTATTAGCTCTCCCGGAAGGGATGGAGGACTTTGTCGTATATTGCGACGCATCGATTTCGGGACTGGGTGCAGTGTTGATGCAGAGGGGCCATGTGATAGCTTATGCATCGAGGCAGCTGAAGCCTCACGAGGCGAGGTATCCCACACATGACTTAGAGTTGGGGGCAGTAGTGTTCGCTCTCAAAATTTGGCGTCACTACCTGTACGGGGTTCGTTGTACTATATACACGGACCATAAGAGTTTGAAGTATTTGATGGATCAACCCAACCTAAATATGCGTCAGAGGAGATGGTTGGATGTGGTTAAGGATTATGACTGTGAGATCCTATACCACCCAGGCAAGGCTAATGTGGTAGCCGATGCATTGAGTCGTAGGGCGGAGAGCACTCCATTGCGGGACGTATGTCTGAGGTTGACGGTGATGACTCCGGTATTAGATGCTATTCGTGGGGCACAGGACGAGGTTGTGAGATCCGAGATGCAGAAGAAGGAGCGGGTCGTCGGGTTAATTTCAGAGTTCGTTAAGGATGGACGAGGACTCCTGACGTTTCAGGGTCGGATTTGGGTACCATTTGTGGGCGGTACGCGCGCTACTTTGATGGAGGAGGCTCATAGATCGAAATTCTCGATCCATCCCGGTGCTACGAAGATGTATTTGGATTTGAGAAAGGAATATTGGTGGCCTTGCATGAAGAGAGACGTCGCTTGGTTCGTTGAGAGGTGTTTGACCTGCCGTAGGGTTAAGGCCGAGCACCAGAGACCGCATGGTAAGTTGCAGCCCTTGGAGATTCCTGAGTGGAAGTGGGAACAGATTACGATGGATTTCATCACCAAATTGCCGAGAACTGCCAGAGGAGTCGATGCAATTTGGGTGATTGTGGATAGGTTGACAAAGAGTGCACACTTCCTTGCCATTAGCGAAAGTTCATCAGCAGAGAAGTTGGCGGAGTTATACGTGAGAGAGATAGTATCTCGGCATGGAGTGCCGATCTCGATTGTTTCGGACCGCGATGTACGTTTCACTTCCAGGTTCTAGAAGAAATTCCATGAGGAGCTGGGTACTAAACTGCATTTTAGTACCGCATACCATCCCCAGACAGACGGTCAGAGCGAGCGGACGATTCAGACATTGGAAGACATGCTTAGAGCGTGTGTGTTAGACTTCGGGGGTAGCTGGGATGCGCATTTGCCTTTGGCTGAGTTTTCCTACAACAACAGCCATCATTCGAGCATTGGTATGCCACCTTTTGAGTTGTTGTATGGTAGGAGGTGTCGGACTCCCATTTTCTGGGGAGAGGTGGGACAGAGAGTGATGGGCAGTACAGAGATTGTACTTCAGACGACCGAGCAGATTCAGCAGGTTAGGCAGAGGTTATTGACCGCCCAGAGCCGACAGAAGAGTTATGCGGACAGACGCCGGTCCGAGCTCGAATTCCAGGTTGGCGACTTCGTCCTCCTAAAGGTTTCTCCTTGGAAAGGAGTGATCCGGTTCAGAAAGAGGGGCAAGTTGGGGCCCCGGTTCATAGGTCCATTTCGTGTAATTGCAAGGGTAGGTCGGGTAGCTTATCGGTTGGAGTTGCCAGCAGAGTTGGGTCAGATTCACAATACCTTTCACGTATCACAGTTGAGGAAGTGTATAGCCGATGAATCGGCAGTGGTTCCGTTAGAGGATATTCAGGTGGATGCGAGCCTGAATTACGCCGAGAGACCAGTAGCTATCAGGGATCGGAAGATCAAGGTTCTGCGGAACAAGGAGATACCTCTGGTGTTGGTTCAGTGGCAACATCGGAGGGGATCGGAGATGACTTGGGAGCCGGAGCGTGAAATGCGGGAGCAACATCCGGAGTTATTCGCAGAGTGAGACTTCGAGGGCGAAGTCTAGTTCTAGTGGGGGAGAGTTGTAACAGCCCGGTATTTCAGGTATTGTTTTAAAACTATTTTTGGGGGCATTTTAGGAAGGGACTCGGCGAGTTGGTGCCTGACTCGCCGAGTAGGACCACAGGCTTGGTCGCGGATGCGCGACTGGACTCGACGAGTCCAGATACGGACTCGGCGAGTCGACGCTGTTCAGCAGAAACCCTAGCCGTTTAGTTTGGAACGTATATAATGCCTCTTGAGCCGTCACTGTACCTTTTTTTGGCCGATTGTGAAGAACATAGCGTCTGTGGACGACTAGAGGAGAAGGGAGGGCTATTGGGGACTTTGAGGAGATTGTTAGGCAAGAAGAGGCAAGGTTTTGGTCAAAGGAAGATCAAGAGAATAGAGTTCTGAAGGTTGGGGACACAGAGATCACGTTTTCAGGTAATACTCGACCCATTTCTATTGTTTTGGTGGTGAGCACGAATCTAGGGTTTATGAAACCCATTTAGTGATTAGATAGATTATGATGTTGTTACCGAGCGTTTAAGTCCCAGTAATAGTATGTTTAGAGGTCCAGGAAGTCCCATGTTTATATATTTCGGAACCATGCGGATTACAGGAGGCAGTTGATCGACTGCATGGCATGGACTCGCCGAGTCCAATGATTAGACTCGGCGAGTAGCTTGAAGATCCGCTGGGACTCGCCGAGTTGTTCTTCAGACTCGGCGAGTAGCTTGAAGGTTCACTGGGACTCGCCGAGTTGTTCTTTAGACTCGGCGAGTGGAGTCGGGGTGGCCCCGCGATTCTTCCACGAGGATCTCGTCGAGTCAGGAGGGATACTCGACGGGTAGGAAGGGGAGCAACAGGGAAGTTGGGGAGGACGTCTAGACTCGCCGAGTCGCCTTTGCACTCGACGAGTCCGGTCAAGTTGACCGTTGACCAGAGTTGACCTGCATGTAATTTTGTAGGGTCAGTTGTCTTGTTTGATAAGATTATTAATAAGGGTATGTGGTATTATAGGGAGTCTGCAGTTTGGCGGATTGAGAGCGAGTAGTTTCAAGAGTTCTAACCTACATACTGCGAGGTGAGTTTCCTCACTATACTCCTCCCGGAAGGGTTTGACTGTGAGACCGGAAGGTCGTATATGATATGTGTTATTTATGCTATAAGTAGAAAGATAGATGCTATGCATGATGTGTATGTTTATACGGGCCGGAAGGCGATATGTTAGGTGACAGAAAGGTCAGGTATGATGTATGTTGTATGTGCTATGTGTGTTATATTAAATATATTATGTGCTGTAAATGTTATGGGCCGGAAGGCAATATGCTATGGGCCGGAAGGCGAATATGATACGGGCCGGAAGGCAAAATGTTATGGGCCGGAAGGCGACTGTGTTACGGGCCGGAAGGCAATGTGTTGTGGACCGGAAGGTCAGGGCCTGGAAAGGCGTATGTGTGTAAATCGTATACTGGGGAACTCACTAAGCATTTATGCTTACAAGTTATATGTATGTGTTGCAGGATCTAGCGAGGACCGTGGGAAGGCGCCGGCGTGACGCGTACACACTGCCATTGTTGGAGATCTTGGGGATTTTGTTTAATTGTAGTTTGAAAGGAAACTTGGAATAAATACTATTGTTGAATGAAATTATTTTATTTTAAATGAAAATTTTATTCGAAAATTTGAGTTGTTACAAATGGCAAGCCCGGAAACACAGGCGTTACAATAATGCTGACGCACGAACGAGTCATCTTTTTTCCCATGGACAATTTCAGAAAAAAACAAAGACGAACAAGGAAGAAGCGAATTACATATGAAAGCGATTATGGATGACCATAGGGAATAATAAAGACGGTAGAAGAGAACGACGGTTCCTCACCCTACTTAACCTAGCCAGAAAAGAAAGAAGATATGATTTGACTGAGCAATACTTACTCTTGATGGGATAAATCCCATCCATTTATGATTTGAAATTCAAGTTTCCAATCTCTTTCTCTTAATTATTTTCAATTTACCTAAATTATCCATTTAAATATTGATAAACTAACATCAAAATATTTCGCAGGAATAATTTGGGGGCAATTGTTAGGGCGAGGATCCCAGAATTACATTTAGGATCCTCAAATCCCCAAGATCCTTAAACATACTTCAGGATCTTGATTAATATCATTTACCTTCCTAACGTTTATAACGATTATATGCCTCTTTATTTTTCTCACATGTGCGGAAATAGTCAACTAAAGAGTTATTCTCATTGAAGAATCATCTTGACTAGGAAAAAGACCCGGAATATCAAGTCAAATATTGTCTATAAGCTGATCTCGGAGGATCCCAAAATTATCAGACTTCTTATTATTAGCTTTATACTATAAATAACATAGATACTCATCATACTACACACATGATTAGCTCATCCACGATACTTGTACTTAAATTTACATATTCATCTCTGTAATCAATATTTTCGGTGAATAAAATCATCAAGGCAGGTGGTCATTATCACCTCCCAAGGTTTTGTGCCCGAGATCCTAGCAAAGATGAAGGGCTTTCCTTGTAAACCACTTGTGTCACTTTGATCATTATCTAGTATTTTCTTTACCTTGAACATCATATCCTCTCATACAATTTGGTTGAGTTTCACTTGTGTAATTTCTAACCAAAACACCATTAAAGTTCATTGTTGAGACGATGGGGAGAAAGTAGATTGGTGGATAGAAGATGATGGAGCAGAAGCATCAATAGGAGTAGACAGGTATAGAGAAAAAAAAAAGAACAATTTTAGTTAGATGAAAATTATCCTTAATATTCTAACCCATAATAAATGATCAATTCTAGGATACAAAATAACAATTCACAACTAAGAAGAGGGATGTCGTAATCTTATTGCAAATTTATGAAGGCCGGTAAAAGCAATTCACAAATTTCGAATTATGAAATTCCTAGATCTTTTAAAAGTCATTGAATCTATAAATGACATGTTTAGTCTCAGATTATGCTCTTCTATTTGTGATTGGGATACCGAGGAGTACAAATAAGATGTGAATAACCATACAAATTAGATTTCCACTCTCGATGTCATTTATCATCTCATTTTAATGTGCTAGTTAACCACACGTGCTCCATTAATCAAGGATAATTTTCTAGTTACTCATTATTATTCTTTATAGTCAATAATAGTGTGTCGGTTAACTACACACGCTCCACTAACTAATATAAAGTCTAAAGTGCAATTTTAAGGATTAGCATACTTTTCACATTTTCCTAAAGTAACTAAGAGTTAGATTTTATAAAAGATGTTTAGTTACTTTTTATGTCATTATATTTATTAATGAAGTTATGTCCTATCAAATATGTTCGACTAACGACCCTCCACCACACAAGAGAGTGGAGGGTGAGAATGGATACCTAATGGCGGTTAGTTTATAGGTCACTTCCTTAAACTCCCCTTATAGTTTGGCTTCATGAATAAAGCGTACTAGCGATTTGACTGATTAATCTTATACATATAGTAATTAACTATTAATATATTATATATAATGTGTATTTTAAAACATTTAAAAAATACAAGGTATAAATTAAATTTTCAAAATTAAGGAATTAATTTAATTTAGAAGTAACCAATTATGTTTTTGATCTTTATCTTTTAATTAATCAAATAATTAAATATAATTAGAACATAAAAATAAATCACAAATTCAAGATAAGGATATCTTATTAGAAAATATAATTACTCAGTTTTACTTAATTAAAAACATTATCTAAGGTAACTATCTTAATCAATTTATGAATTTAAACAAAATTGATTTTAGCAATCCGATCGTCCACCACGCCATGGTAAATAATTACCACGTCATGGTTGAAGATACCATGTTGTGGTGTCGAAATAGAATGGCGATTATGTTCATTCTCCTTGTTCAAGTTCAAGCAACGTACATTCAATTGTTAGACAACCATACACTCTGATACCCCTGATGAGTTTTATATGTATTAATGCGGATAAATCCTTAACAAACATGGTTACATGCAACCTATAGATCTAAGTCATAACACTATTGATGTAATATTCTACTGAACAATAAGAACACACTAACCGTAGGTAATTTCGAAAATTGTGAAAGGTAAACATACCTTTTGTTTGCTATAGTAAACAACCAAGAGTCCTTTCTTCAATAACTTGGAAGCTAGCAACACAAATGTCTTGCCTCTAATGGTTCACACCCAACACTAGCAACAAGTAGCTTTTGATAGAGGAGAGGGGATGTGAATTTTCGGCTATATCTCGAGTAGAAGGAGTTGTGTAGCTGAAAACTAAAGCCTAAGGGTTCCTTTTATAGTGTAACCTGGAAATTGTAGATAAACCTAAATGAATAAAATAATATTTATTCAATTTGGTAATTATCCAGCTTCCTATTTATCTGCAAGAAATATTCCTGATGCCCTGGAATACACTAATTTCGCACACCTCCTTCGAAAGAAGGTTTTGGACTCTTTCTTGTTCATCTATTGAACAATTGAACTTTAACCTCGCACTTTTAGTTAAAACAACTAATCTAATAAATTTCTGATTAATTATTAATTAAATATTACAATTTCTAATTAATATATTATTTATTTTCATAACATATTAATAAATTCATTTATTGTTATTTGTTAATCATATAATAAATCAGTAAGTCAGCCTCTATCTCTAAAAGTTATTCTATTCAATTACTAGGTTTGAGGGCAACCAAAAAGGACTCTACTAATAATTCAAGATTATACTAATTCGGTTATTGGTTTAGACATCTAATCTAACAAATAGTACTTTAGATAGGCACAATAGGTCACGACTTACTAATTTGCACAACTCTCACTTAACCTATCACAACCACTAACTTACAAGCCCTAGCACAACCTCTCATTTATTATTACGCACAACTCTTTAGTACCCAATTATATTTTTATTTATATGATTAAATCAAGTACGAATGATATCATATTGTACAAATATGTTAAACACAACAAAATTAGCGCACAAAGCATTTAAGAAATTAGAATACTTGTATTCGTGTGTAAGTTTAAAAGTAACTACACACTCAATTGATAGCAGTAGGCGACTTGAGGTAAGGTTTGCGCTTCACATTAACACTTTTGCAAAGGACCTAGGTGTACATAATGTTAAGTCTTAGTTTAGTTTCATGATCCCGATGACTATACTAATTATAGTCTAGATTTTGCAATAATTTGTAACAGCCTGAAAATTTAGATAAAAATTTTCATTTAATATATAAAAATTACAACCATATTTTGTTTTCCAAAATTCCATTACATAAACTCATGTCCATAAAATCAGAGTATTCAAAACAATGAATGCGGAAATACTGGGAGTGCGTGGTGCCCCATCAAGCCGAGCCCTTTCCCTTAGAACTAAAAGTACCTGGAAGACCCGAAAAAACTATAAGCAATCACTTAGTGAGTTCCAAAAATACATAAAACATATAACCACATAATGACAAGCAACATATATACATAGGATTGCCATGGACTCCCTCCATGGTCTTCACCTGGAATGCCATGGGCTAGCCCCATGGTCTTACATCCAAGGATAACGAGCTGCCCCACGGTCTTACCAAGTGTCATGGGCTCCCCTATGGTTTTCGCATAAGACATAACATGCCAAATAACAAAACCATTACATATTAACCTATTGAAGCCTCATATCATATAATACGTCGATGTTGGTGCCTTCGACCCATTGGTATATTGAGAAGACTCACCTTAGTCTGCTGAAAACAATAACTACTCGAATACTAGTCCAAAATCTCACACTAAATAAATATACAAATAACCCTAGTTACGATTATAACACAACCAATTCAAAAAGGCCAAAATTCTATGTCCAAGTCCCTCTATGACGACCCAAAACTCTTTCCTTCACTAATGGGCCTAGGATCGAAGTCTAAAACTATAATGGGCTACATGGCCCAATAAGGCTCAATCATGAAATCAATAGCTCTAAACAATTTCCAAGGCCCGTCTAAACCCAATCGGTCCAGGCTCAAGGTTAAGTGGAGTTCAATTGGGCCAAAAGCCCACCGGAAGTCCAACACCTACAGGAGAGCGTGCACCCAACATACCTCAGAAGTACGCCTAACGTACACAGTTCTGCAGCTGTACGCGCAAGGTAAAGGTCGATACGCCCAGAGTACAAGTGTGTAAAGCACAACATCCATTAATTTCTTAATACACAAAAACTTCATGTATTAATTCCAGATCTTGGTCATTTCTAAGGTCCTAGGGCATAAAGTTGGCAACTTTAAGCCCTTGCATGCCGTGAGAGAACCCAATAACTTATTTAATTCATTAAATCTCATTTTAAGCTCTTAATATCATTCAAGAAGTCACCACAACCATTAAGCTATCATTTTTATGCTTCAAACCAAACAAGGAGACCTAGATCTAAGACCCCTAACCTCTAGAGTTGTCCAAACTCACATGAGAAGATTCATGGACCAATAAAAGGACTCAAAAACAAAACCTAACTCAACTAATCATAAACAAGAGCGAGATACGAGCTTTTTACCTCCACAAGCTTCCCAAGATGCTTCAAATGCAAGATCCAAAATCTTTTCCCATGTTCAAGGCTTGCTTCCACTTCCTTCTCCTTGCTAGATCACCAAAAAGGAGGTATTTGACGCACTTTCTGTTGGGTTTTATGTACTCTAACATTCCTATCGTGCACATACTACCCTAACACTTTGGATATATGTTTTCTCTAGTTATACATGCAATATTATTTTCCAAAGCATGAAGCCTAACTAGCATATAAAATTTGATACATGAATCATAAAAACTAGTTAGAAGATGACCTCTCTGTTGTAGCTTGTAGAACTTGGCCTTTCAAGAGGTTAGAACCTCAAGTGTGATACCTCAAACAATTCACAAACACGAAGAGCAATTGGAGAATAATGAGAGAGAGAGAGAGAGATAGAGACTAGGAGCACCAAAAATGACTAGGTTTACACCTTGGAGTTCTAGTGGCTGATTTTGCAAGCTTAGGGGTTGAATTTATTGTTTGGAATTCTTATGGATTCAACATGTAAACCCATACTCACTTGGGTTTTAATCCATTAACTAATTAGCCTTTTGGACTAACTCTTCATGGACTCTCACAAATATTTAGTCCAATCCTAATCAACATGGATCATTAACCCAAACTATAAATATCACTAATTTACCTAATCAGTTCCTATAAATTTAATTAGTCTCTTTTGATCATTAAATTAATTACAAATTAATTCTTGACAAATACTAATTAAATAATATGATTTCTCAATTAATATATTATTCTTATAATATATTAATAAATCATAAATAACCTCTTTCTCAAATATCCATCATGTGAAATTGCTTTGAAGAAGGAAACCCAAAATGGACGATGCAACTCTGCGATTAAGCACATACCAATTATAGTTATGATCTTAGACACCTAGTCCAATAGTCTCCGACTTGGATAAGTCTAGTAACTATAACTGCCAGTACGACTTGAAAAACCGACCAACAATCATAGCTCTCAAAAAGCCGTTGTCGAACTCTGAACAAATCAATGACGCGTCCATATGTTTTGTAACACCATGTTACTGTTGCGTTTACATATTATCAATGTGTAACCGACTTGTAAACTGCATCTATATGTCTCCATGTCAAGATTATAAGATATTATCGTCTCACGATCACTCGTGGTAGAATCCATGAAGTGATTCATGTGAGCGTGGGTTTATTCCAATACTCATATCTTATTACAGGTGTACTCATGAACATTGCAGCAAGCTTGTGCTATGTCTATACGACTTAGACAATCTACAATCGGATTCATGACAACCTTACCTCAATACTTCGAAAGTATGATCGACTCTGGATGTTTGAATAATCTTATTATTCAGGAAGTCAAAACATGCAAAGTGAAACACAAGAATAATCGAATTCAATATGGTCTCAAAAGTTTTTAATATAAATAAAACACCTTTTATTTAATCACCGTATTGATTACACATTATTCATTGTATACTGTTTCGATTAATCAACTTAATACTTTGAATTAAAACAATAGTTATACCATGCTCCAAGCATGCACACTATGTTTATATATGGTCCTTACTTTGTGAAATAGATCAATTGAAAACATTTCACAATTCCAAATTTGTAGTACTTAGTGTAAGAATACTTAATTCTTGCTACTATATGAATGTGTTAGATTCTAAACTATCATGCAATGTATCTTTTGTAATTTCAAGGTACCAAAGTCACAGAGACTTTGCCAATGATATTACAAAACTTTCCACTGGAGATTGATAACCAACAATTCCATGGAAGCAAAGTCTCAAATTTAAAGTACCTTCCTTTGAATATCCTTCTTGCATAAAGGTTTCTAACCTACACATAGATTCTTAATATCCAACTCCCATTATGAAAACATTTCCATATTTACCATATGACAATGCATTATTCGTAGAATTCTGTCTATTCATAATAATGTCAATATGGTCCATCCATTACTATACTTCTAACTGTCCTTAAGCAACCAATCCTTAGCGAACCTTAGATCGTCCTTGACAGTTGTGTAATAAATTCAGTCATATCTGGTTCTAGTCCTTTTTCCCTGTTAATGCCCTAGGCATTTGGAAAACTAGAACACGTGAATATTATAGCATATGCAATTAATCCTATATTCGAAGCATATGGGACATGATTAATAATGTATTACATAAAGATATGATACTTGAACAATCTTTTGCTATAATATTTCCATACATAGAATTTCCAATGTTAAAATATTTTAACATGGTATTCATATATATCCATGACTAAGTTTGATTAATACTTCAATCACACTTTTAGATTCGAAATAAAGCGTAAGTATCCTCTCCCTTACTATAGCGAAATAACTTTTCAACCTTTGCAAATTTGCAAATTTGAACTTTGTTTCCTATAAATAGTATTGCTAACACGCAACACTTACCATAATAATTATGCTTCCACTAGCATAACAATTATTTTGTTACTAGCATAAAATTTATGCTCCCACTAGCGTTGACATGTATCTAAAAATCAGCTGGACTTTTAGAAATCAATACTTATTGACTTTCATACCAAAGTTCAGATTTCTGATACGAAATGCTTCAATAAGCCTTTACCTAGGCTCATACACCTTTTATTAGAAAGCTCATATGTTAGTCTAAACAATTTCATAACTTACAACAATAAGTCCCGAATGTTCAAACTGTTTCCCATTTCTCACAATTCGATCTATGAAGAGGGATGTAGTAATCATAATCAAATTTGAGAACACAATTAACACAACTGTTATCTCTTTAAATCTAGTTAGTGAAAGTGTTTCCTCACAATCATTTTCATGAGGTGGAGACAAACCTTATGTCACTTAGATGTTATGGTGTATGTGTTCCTATCCATGTGAATTTGTCATTATCCTAAGACAAGGTCTATGACAAATGTAAACTCATGTGGACTGAACCTATTTAATCTTAATTTCCTACCACTTGGCAACATAAGGGCCTACCATGTTTTCCATGTTGTTGAGAAGATCACCCTTATTGATCAATGAACTTTCACTGATCAAGGTGCCTTTCCTTATGCAAACAATTGAGAACACATAGAACTCACATGCATAGTAAACTTTAATTGGAATGAGCACAAAAACAAGAATATGTCAACATGATAGGTTACAAAACTCAAGTCGTGTGCTAGTCATAGATGATAGGTTTATTCTTGATTAGTTCTTGAAGCTTTTGAAGGTCTTTAAGACTCCCACTAACCTCTTGTCATATAAGATTCTCTTCTCAAGACACATTCCTTGACGAACAAATGTTCAAAAGTTAGTGCGGGTTCTTATCAAGAATGACACTTCATATAATTGGTCTTAGTTGATCTTTGTCTTATCTAAAACATAACAACTACCAATTTCAAATGTGTTATAAACCTAGTTAAGACATGTCACTCAAGGAACACTCTTGGAGTATGACTCTAAGACTTGATTTTGCAACGAAGTATGACTCACCTAATTGATTTAACCATTTCAACAATTCCCGATTCCTCTTCTTAGCCATACAAGTGCACTAAGGTTTCCTTAGAGGATCAATGGTGATTTGGTTTTCATAATCATTAAGATGATCATAAAACACGATACTAACGTACTCTCCTTTCCTTTCAGATTAAAGAAAGTTTTATCTTTCTACCTAATTGATTCTTCTGATTCGTTCTGCTATACATTGAAACTTTTCAATGATTCAGAATTATACTTAATCATGTAAGCATAATCATAGTCACTAAGTTTTTAGTACTTCATGACGAATAGTATTATCATTCTTTGTGGTGGACCCGACAAGTGAAGAACAATGTGTACTTAATGCCCTAGTCCTTCACTTGACGCACATCTATATGTGAACAAGGATTAGTCTTAATTTCCCAAAGATGAAGGTTCTCATTCATCATACATTACAAGTTGCATGATTCGAAGTTTCTGTCCAATTGAAACTTGGGTGATGAGAATCTTTCCTTATTTGGTAAGTTTAGACACTAACACAAACGAATGAATCAAATCCATATTGCTAAAAATACAACCATCAATTTTAAAAAATGCAATTGTTAGGAAATATAAAACAAGATAAAATCAAAATTTTCTTTATTTATAAAATTGCAGAAAATCTTGTCCTTACAATGCAAGTGAATATGAAAACTATGTTTCTAAATATTCCTAAGCAATCTATCATAATTCCTAAGCAGAAGCTCGAAACTCTGATCATCAAATCGTCCAATCAAAATCCATCTCTTCGCGATCAAACTCAGCCTGCTCTTTATTTAACCTTCCTTTCTCTTCTTCGATCCTACAAAACATCAAAATGTAATCTTATCACATCATGTTGTTAGGAATCTATAAGTAGGAACTTAATAGAGTTAGATAGTGAACTTACCTGAATCAGAGTCATACATTTTTTGACTTTACCGTCCTGATGGTCCTTCAGGTAGACAGGACAATCACTGACTTAGCCTTTCTTTTTACCATTTGGTCAAACAGTTTTACCATGGCTAATCCCTTTCCATTGGGAAGAGAAAGCTTTTCTAGATTTCCAATGTCACCATTTTCAATGTCCATGAAAATTTAGGAAGTAGATCTTCCAATCAAGTTTGGTTTACCAGTGCGTCAAATCATTTCTGATTCAACAAAAATTTGCAAATAAGTAAGATTGATAAGGGTCACGTTGTGGTCTTTCACATAGTAGTCTTTAATGAACTCACTATATAACTTAGAAAGTCAATGAAAAACCAAGTCAACATCCAGCTTCCTTGGGAACACGACACCCAACATCCCCAACCTATCAATATGTAGCTTTATGTCCAAGACGTGAGCACATACAGACTTTCCATCTTCATGTTTGCTTGCCAATAGGGCCTGAGTGACCTTGGACTTTTCAATTCAACGAAATCGTGGATTATGGAGAATATTTGGAGGAGGTGGAGGATAGGAAGTATGATTTCCAATTCCATTAATGCAAGACAAAGAGATTGATCTTTCACCTTGATGGTCATGTGGAATATCATCTTCATGTGAAAAGCTTTTTCCAAAATATTCGGGGAGACCATAGTTGTCAATACTAGACATATATTAGGGAGAAATTCAAATTAATTGATTTAAGTCCTTAATATAACACCCAAATGAAATATTTAGGCTAGGACCCAACACAATATTCTACAATTCAGAAGAGGGATGCCGTAATCCAATTGTAAAATATTTGAAGGTAGGTAAAGGACAATTTACCAATTTCTACCATGAAAAACGAAAATGAACATTAGGTTTAAAATGAACTGGAATTCCTAGATTCTTTGAGATTCATTGAACTTTTTAGTGACATGTTTAATCTCAATTATGCCCTTCAAGTTTGTGACTGGGAAACCGAGGATCATAAACAAGGTGTGAATAACCACGCAAATTAGCTTGGTACTCTCAATGTCATTAATTACCTAATCAATGTGCCGGTTAACCACACACACTCCATTGATCAATGATAATTTAGGAGAAACCAATTGCGATCCTTCAGTAGTCCACATTAGTGTGTTGATTAACCACGCACGCTCCACTAACTAGCCAATAAGGTGCAATGTGCAATTTCATGGGTTTGCATCAAATTCACATTTTTCCTAAAGTTACTAAAATTGGGAATTTATAAAGCATTTAGTTACTTTATATTTCATCATAATTTTAATTAGAATTGAAGTGTCCTAACAAACCCGTTCAGCTAACGACCCTCTACTAGTCAAGGGTGCGGTGCATACCCAATGGTGGTCATTTTACAGGCCGCTTCCTTAAGCACCCCTTATAGACCAACTTCGTGAATGAGGCCTACTAACGGTAAGACTGACTTTTTACTTATACATATATAATATATTAAATTTTCAATTTCATATAGTATAAGGGTGTATTTTAGACTTTTAAAATACTAGGTGGTTTAATCTATTAATAAATTAAACTTTTAATTTAATTAACTTTAAACCATATGATTATGGATTTATTAACTTTCTCTTTTAATTAAACATTTAATCAATTTAATAAAGTCCATAAGAGTGTAATTTGAACTATTCAAAGAAAACATCAAGGCTCTAAATACAAAATTCAAAATTAAAACTATTTAGGGTAAATTACACTGTTGGTCCCTCGTGCACATGCTAGAAAGCATGTTTAGTCCCTATTTCCAAAATTTAACTCGTGCAGTCCCTCGTTGTTATTTATCTTGCACGGTTAGTCCATATGCACGTTAACTGTTAAATCCTTCCGTTTAAGCTACCCATGTGCCTTGCACGCAGGGGCATTTTCGTCTTTTCAGGGTTTGTATACATGAACCAGTATGGCACGACTTCGATAACCGATCATTTCTCATTTCATCCTCCGTCGACCCTTAGCATTGCACAAGAAAGCCCTAGTTTTCTACGATGGTGAACTGGAGGATTAGGCAAGAATGGGAGGAATATGATCTCCAAAGCTCATACGGTAAAATTTTCTACATTTTCAGTTGATCATCCATTATACGTTCCTAAAATGTAATTTTTTTTTGGGTTCGCAGCTGACAATCCATCTATATTCTCGATACGATTGAACTATGGTGGAGTTTTTACGAAGTTTCCAGGCCGCAAATACATAAAGGGGAAGATGAAATATATTGATGGCATTGATAGTGACTTGTTCTCGGTGCATGATATGGACGAGATAATGGAATTGCTTGATTGTGTGGAACCAGGTAAAAGTATTTATTATCATTTCAAACGACCAACCTGGGATTTAGATTTTGGGTTGTATGCTTTGGGTTGTGACGAAGATATAAACCACTTTAGGTCATACGTATATGAACACAAGGTGATAGAAGTGTATACAGAGTTTTGGGAAACCAAGCTGCATACGTATCAAATGTCCCCAAACCCTGCAAAGATAAAGATACACGAAATTCCTGAGTCCCTTTGTCGTAAAAGCTTGTTATTGACATGGTCAAATTCAGGGGATTGTCCTAGTGAAGAAGCCCCTGTTTTTGAGAATGTAGAAACTACGGACGAACCCCCTAGTACATTACTTGAAACAACCTTGGAACAACCCCTTGTTACATTGAGTGAAACAGTTGAGTCAACCCCTGCTTATATACCAAGAATTGAAAGCCCTTTGACTGAACCAATGATAGGAAGCACATGTCCTAATGTTGATGGTTGGGATGATACATTTGAATGGTGTGATCCTTTTGGTGGGACTCCTATGGAACAAGATGAACCAAATAGTGAAAAAGCAGGTGAAGACAGTCAAGCTAGTAAAGACAGTCATGATAGTGATGACACTGAAGATAGTAAATACAGTCAAGATAGTGATTACATAGTTGATGAAGATAATTTGTTAGATGATCCAGAGGTTGATATGAAGAACTTTCACCTCAACATTGACAAAGAGGTGGAGTGGGTTGGAAGTTTTCCTGATGATCGAGATGAAGCAGTAGAAGGTGATGAAGAATTAGAGGTTATAAACACTGAAGAATTTGTATCTGCATCTTCATCAGATGAGGGTGAAGCTAGTAAAAAAAGGAAGAAGATAAGAGATTTACGAAGAGCACATAAGAATGAAGCAGCTGCTGTTAAAGATCCATTTTACATCCACCAGACTTTTAGCACAGCCAAGGAAGTTAAACAACAAATTTATCTTCATTCCATACAGAGTAGAAGGGAGTTAGACTTCGTCAAGAATGGCAAAAATAGGATTAGAGTGGTTTGCAAAGGGACAATACGAAACCTTGGGATATTAGAAATAGGTGGGACCAGCAAAAGTAATGACAAAGTGGGACCAAGTCAAAAGAAAAAGAAAGTGAAAGATGGTTCTATTCATAAATGCCCATGGGTCCTACTAGTGAGTAAGTGGAAAAAAGACATTAACTGGACTGTTAAGACCTATGAAAAACAACATACATGCCTTCAAACAAGGAAAATTAGGGCATGTAACTACAAGTTTCTCTCTGAACAGATTGTTGACACAGTGGAGGCAAACCCAGAAATACCACTTAGAGCATTACGTGAGATGCTTGAGAAGAAATACCAACTTGGATTGTCAGACATGAATGTTCATAGGGCGAAAACGAAAGCCCTGGAATCAATTAGGGGAGATTTTGCTGCTCAGTACTCATGTCTAAGAGACTACTTATAGGAGGTGCAGAGTAGAAATCCAAACACCACAATCAAACTTCAAGTGAAAAGTGAACCATGTTATGCATCTGAGACCAGGGTATTTGAACGAGTATACATTTGTCTTGGTCCACTGAAAAGTGGATTTGCAGCAGGGAAAAGAGATTTACTAGGGCTTGATGGTGCATTCATGAAGGGTCCATACCATGGTATGATCCTGACAGCAGTGGTATGTGCATAATCATATTTTAGTATTTGATTAATGTTTGACCATAGTGTTTAGATGGGAACAATTGCACATACCCTTTGGCATATGCAGTTGTTGAAGTAGAGAACTTTAATTCATGGACCTGGTTTTTAACTAACTTAGGAGATGATCTTGGTTTGTATGCAAACTCCAACTTCACTTTCATATCAGATAGACAGAAGGTAAATAAAGTTCTCCATTCATTTTCACATGCATGTTTTACAATTCAATAAGCAACTTCACTCTTTTGATGATTTAGGGGTTATTGCCTGCACTTGAGAAACTTTTCCCAGCAGCAGAGCATAGATATTGCCTAAGGCATCTTCATGAGAACATGAAACGTAAATGGAGGGGCAAGGAATTCAAGGATTGTCTTTGGAAATGTGCAACATGTACCACCATACCACAATTCAACAGTGCCATGGAAGAACTAAAGAAACTTAACAGTGAAGCATATGACTGGCTTAATTCTATTTCACCTAAGCACTGGTCCAGATCCCACTTCTCAGGTATATAATATTATGTTTATAAGTGTATAATTTTTAAATATAATCTAATACAGTTGTGTTTTATTAGGGAGGGCACATTGTGATGCTTTGTTGAATAATATGTGTAAGAGTTTGAATAGCAAGATAGTGAAGGGTCGTGATAAGCCAATTATCAGTTGCTTGGAGTTTATTAGGGAGTATATCATGAGGAAAATTGTCATGGTTCAAAAAGAAATTGATAAAGCTAATGGCCCATTAACTCCTACAGCCATTAAGACCCTTGAAAAAATTAAAGAAAGGGCAGTACAGTGTAGGGCAGTGTTCTGTGGCAATGGGAAGTACCAGGTTACAAGTGAAGGTACTAATCAGTATGTGGTTAATATGGACCAACAAACTTGTTCATGTAATAGGTGGGAACTGATAGGCATAACCTGCAAACATAGTATAGCAGCTATATGGGATATGAGGCTCAACAATGAAAATGTTGGAATACCTGAGACATGGGTACACCCAACTTATTGGCTCAAGACTTGGAAAGGAATGTATGTCTTCAAAGTTGAACCTATTAATGGGAGGTTATTGTGGGAAAAAAGCACATGTCCTACCAAGTTGATACCACCAAAGTATCGTGTCCCTATTGGCAGACCAAAAAAAAAGAGAACAAGATCTGCAACAGAAGATGATGGAGTGTCCACAAAATGGAAATCTGTAACTTGCACAAAATGTGGAAATGTGGGCCATAATGGAAGGACCTGCAAGGGACAATCATAGACTGGGAATGGAACAGGAGAAGGTGCAGCAGGGAATACAACAGGAGAAGGTGTAGCAGGTAGCAGTGGTGGTGTACAAAATGGAGTTGGGAACAAAGGAAAAAGCCCCATGCTTTGAGAATTTGTAGTTTGGTATCATGATCATGAAGGATAACTATGTTTTTGTTAGGCATTTATTGCCATATTACTTTGTTGTTATGTTTTGTATTTTGATACTTTGTTGCTGTCTAGGATAACTATTTGTATGCCATAACACTATGTTGTTATTTTGGATGTCCCTTTATGTTAATGGTCAATGGTTATCTTGGATATTTTAGTTTTTATCCTTTTTAATTGTTATATTGGATGCTACATGTATTGAATGGTATATTGCATATGTTGCAAATACCACATTTTCATTAAATTTGAACACCAACTGATAACACCACATTATGATTACACAATATATTGTAACTAAAATTGAAATTTTTTTGTTAATACAAATAACATTACAAAATACACATACTAAAATACTAACAACTTCATTACTAAACCTACACTTTATATATAAGGACTGAAACAAAAAAACCCAACTAATAACTAGGTAAAGCTTCAATTTGCGATTTTGTTCTTCAAGTTTCATCCTAAACGCCATACAATCACAGTCCTGATCATAATCATTCACCCATCCTATGAACTTGCATAATGGTCCCTGAACCAATTAAAGTAGATGAAGAATTAGGGCAAAATTAGAGAAGACGAAGAACGAAATTGAAATCATTAACCTTACCTTTACTGTACAAGCATAATAGAGTTTCCCAGGGTTTCTTATGCTATAAGATGTGCGAATCACTGTAGTGGCTCCACAATTGCATTTAATATCGATCATTGTTATCTATTTGGAAGAAATCGATCGAACGAGGGGAAGAGACGAACGAGAGGATAGCAGAGGAAAAGAGGGTTGCAGTGTTTTATAAGATTTAAGGTGTAACGGCATTAAGAATGGACACAAACCCTGAAAAGACAAAAATGCCCCTGCGTGCAAGGCACGTGGGTAGCTTAAACGGAAGGATTTAACAGTTAACGTGCATAGGGACTAACCATGCAAGATAAATAACAACGAGGGACTGCACGAGTTAAATTTTGGAAATAGAGACTACACATGCTTTCTGGCATGTGCACGAGGGACCAACGGTGTAATTTACCCAACTAGTTCATTAATTTTTGAAATTATGAACCCAAGAGTTGCACCTTTTCAAATTAGTAGGAATTTTTTTTAGAATTCAATGTTTCATAAATGAGACTTTTCAATTTCCAAAACTTGAGGGCAAGTTTTGTAACACTTGAAAACCTTTTGAATTCCAAACTTGTTGGCAAGTTTTGTAACTCCTTTAAAAAACTTTTTGAGTTCCAAAAATTGATGGAAAGTTTTGTAACTCTTCAAAAACATTTAGATCAAATTTTAACCAATAAAATAATCATATTATCTTTTACCAATTTGACCTCTTTACAATTCATGTATATAAATCAAATAATACAAATAATTAGCTTATCATATAATCTAGTAATTATTTTATAATTTGATAATTTAACTTTTAATTGGATGAGGATAATCATTACCTTATAAGAAAAAACGAATTTAATCAATCCAAAATAGTTTATGGTAATGATCCTAATCCAAGAATGGCCAAAAACTTGAAAATCTGCACATAGATGGTCCACCACGTCATGGTTATCTGTCAGAATCCAAAAAATGATTTTCTTTTACTTTTAGCAATCAACCAACGCATCAGTATAACAGAAAACACCCATGGCTCTGATACCACTATTGGGTTTTATGTACTCTAACATCCCTATGGTGCACATGCAACCCTAATGCTTTGGATTTAAGTTATCTATAGTAGTACATGCAATATTATTTTCCAAAGCATGGAGCCTAACTAATATACAAAATTTGATACATGAATCATAAAAATTAGTTTGAAGTTTACCTCTTTGTTGTATCTTGTAGAACTAGGCCTTTCAACAGCTTAGCACCTTATGTGTGATGCCTCAAACAAGTCACAATCACCAAGATCAATTGGAGAATAATGAGAGAGATAGAGAGGGGCTAAGAGCACCAAAAACGGCTAGGTTTACACCTTGGAGTACTAGTGGTTGATTTTGTAAGCTTAGGGGTTGAATTTATAGTTTGAATTCCTAGGGATTCAACTTGTAAACCCTAACTCACTTGGGCTTTTAATCCAATAACTCGTTAGCCTTTTGGACTAACTCTTCATGGACTCTCACAAAGATTTAGTCCAATCCTAATGAACATGGATCATTAGCCCAAACTATAAATATCACCGATTTACCTAATCAGTCCCTACAAATTTAATTAGTCTCTTTTGATCACTAAATTAATTCCACATTAATTCTTAACCAATACTAATTAAATAATATGATTTCTCAATTAATATATTATTCTTATAATATATTAATAAATAAATAATAACCTCTTTCTCAAATATCCATCCTGTCAAATTGCTTTGATGAAGGCAACCCGAAATGGACCATGCTACCCTCGGGTCAAGTACATACCAATTATATTTATGGGCTAAGACAACTAATCCAACACTTTCAAGCTCAAGAGGTACACATAAAGGTTTTAGGGTTTTAGGGATGTTTGAAAGTGATGGAGGCCGGTTGGGGTAAGGTCCAAATGGCTTAAGAACGTTTAAATAGGTCACAAGTCCGATTATTAGGGATTTAGATTTCGGCCTCGTACCCCTCGCGTACGAGCCTAAGTCGCTTGATGGATCCACTTGTGGACGCTAAGCATACACATATGTACGACCAACGTATGAAGGGTCCTCAAAGCGACAAATAAAATACTTCAAGGGGGTTAAATGGAATACCTAGATTTTTGAATGTTCCAACTCTCCCCTACTTAACTTAGACTTCATCCTTGGAGTCTGCATATGCAAATAGATCCGGTTAATGTTGTCTCATCTCGTCCTACAGCTCCCAAGTCCATTTGGAGCCTCTCCGGTGCTACCATGACACCTTCACCAGCCTCACCTCTTTATTTTGAAAAGCATTAGTTTTTCTATCCAAAACTACAATAGGCTTCTCAACATAGTTCAGGCTCTCATCCACCTGAATATCATCCAATGAAATGATTGCAACCTCATCTGGTACACACTTCCGTAGCTGAGACACATACAAGGTGTTATGGATCTGACTGAGCTCATCAGAGAGATCCAATCGATATGCAACCTTGCCAACTCGGGCTGAGAACCTGAATGGACCAATAAATCGGGCTCCCAACTTGCCTCTCTTTCAAAAGCGGATGACACCCTTCTAGGGCAACACCTTCAGCAGTACAAAATCCCCCACCTGAAACTTGACATCCGAACGGTGGTCAGCATAGCTTTCTAACGACTCTGTGTGACTTGCAGCCTATGACGCACCTGCCGAATCAACTCGGTGGTCTTAAGCACCACTTTAGTGCTTCCCTTGACTTGATGGCCAACCCTCCCCCAACAATCCAGAGTCCGACATCTCCTTCCATGCAACATCTCAAATGGGGGTTGGTCAATACTAACATGATAGTTGTTGTTGTAGGAAAACTCTACGAGTGGTAGGTGTCACACCCCAAAACGAAGAACGGCAGAAACGTTCTGGGGTGGAGGACGTCATGTAACGTATCACAACAGTGCAAAGTAGTAAACAAGCAACAACATCATCCATTCCATTAATAGTAATATTCTAATACATGTGTGTTCTTTTATAGAATAAGACATGATAATAAGTAATCAAAATAAAAGAAGAGTCTTGACTGCTCCATCTTCTCAAAACCTGGTCATCATACCTGTCTACTGGTTACCTAAGAATACAAGTTATTTTGAAAGTGTAGATCAACATTTAAGCTGGTGAATTCATAAGTATTTTAGTGTAATTGATTTTGTAAAACTCTAAAGAAAAGACCTGTAACATGTTTGATGAAAAGTTTGTATAAGTATGAAAACCCTAGAAAATCCCATATTTCCTACTAGTATAAAATTTAGTCTTCCACCATGACCCGACTGTTTTGATGGTTTAATCCTCTTTAAAAATGAATGTTTTTCCCATGTATAACTGTTATTATCAAAGTACAGTCTACCTTATTGTTTATGTGGATGTGTCACAAAATAAAGGTAATAAGGAATATTATATAATCCTTGAAATCGTATCCATTAGTCTAGGATAAACACGGCGCGGTAAATCACCGAACAGTACAACCGAGAACAACCGCAGATGAACAAGTCCCGCCGTAGCTAGCAGCCAGGTGTAGGATTGTCAGTCCCGTAGTATGTAGTGTATGTATGTAGTAGTGTAGTGTATGTCTTCCCTGATCCTCATCATAGTGTACTCTCTAGTATAATATATAGTGTGTGTATTAGTGTCTCTTCACATAGTATGTATTAGTTTCTCTTCATATAGTATGTATTAGTGCCTCTTCAAGTAGTATGTATTAGTGCCTCTTCATTTAGTATCTATTAGTGTCTCTTCGTATAGTATGTATTAGTGTCTCTTCATATAGTGTGTATTATATTTCTATAGAGTCATGAATGAACTGACTCTTGTGCATTACCTTGTACTAGTAATAGTAAGTAGTATACCTCTAAACAATACCTATTATAGTTTACTAGAAATGTATGTATATGAATGAATGAAAGTATGCCTTTGCTACCCAAATGTAACACTTGTGTTTCTAGCCTAGGCATTTATATTGAGGTAATAGTCTAGGTTAACCTTTGTAACTCATTTTGAAGAAATGAAAAGGAATTATGTAAATATTATGTGAATTATGTGTTTTATGCTTAATTATTAAGGCTTAATTAATTAAGAATAAAAATAAGCGTCAAAATTAAAGTGTAAGATAAATCCGATATCCTTACATAAAGTTGTAGTGGTCGAAACAAGGATTTCAGGGATATAAATAATACCAAATTCCGAGTTATAACGAAGAAGTTATGACCTGTCGAAGTTTCGCGACAAAACCAGCATGGTGCTGAATGTCGTAAAAAGTGAGTTTTAGATAAACTACTTTTTAGCCTTAGTGATCTAAACCAAAGTCGTAGTATTCGTTAAACCGAGAAGTTCAATAAAAAGAACGCCCAAATCTGACATCGTATAAGGAAGTTATGATTTTTCGAAGTTTCAGCTTAACAGTAGACAGCTAAAAACTTGAATTTTAGATCAAACGATTTTTAGCCGACATAACGTAAACGAGAATTGAAGGTCTCCTCATTAGTAGCACAACGGTAAAAAGTCTAAGAAAAACGGACGTCGGATGAAGAAGTTATGAATTTTTAACGGATTTCCTGTCCCGGTCTGTTAAAAATAATAATATAAAAATTAAATTCAGAATTAGCCAATGAAGTCTAAACGGAAGTTGTAGAGCGTAATTTTAGCTACGCGTGCATATAAAGAACGTCAAAAACGGAGCTCGTATGCGAAAGTTATGGATTTTAGAAGTTTTGGCGTGAAAATCGTGAAAATTCGCATAGTCACGAGCTGTCGCGTCAACCACGCTCAAAACGCACCACGTGTCCTGCTGAGTCATCCGAGCACGTGGCCTTATCCGAAGTGGTCTAGTGAGGATCCAACACGTGTTCCATTCCTCGTGTCCGAGCCTCGCACACGGGTCACTTCTCCGCGGTCCAATCAGCAACTGCCACCGAGGCCTTCGCACGTGCTGCCACCTGTGCACCCTCGCCTGCGGACCCCACCACCAAGCCGACTTCAGACCAGTAGACTTCGGTCCAATCAGGAGAGGACAGTAAGCCTTCGCACGCGCGACCAACTTGCAAGCCATCCCCCTGCGAGCTTCGATCTGCGACGCGTGGCTTCTTTCTAACTATCGGATTAGAAGCCTCGCCCCTATAAATAGAAGGGTAGGAGACCTCCCGGGTATAATTTGGAAACTTGTCATTTTTAGCTCCTAAACCCATATTTCTTTCATCTTAACATCCCCCAAAGCATCGATATCAATTATAAGCCTCGGAATACTCCACGAAGTGCCCGAGAAGCCCGTAAAATTTATCTTTTCGGTTTCGAAGCCCGACTTTTGTAGAGCCCGGTTTCTCAATAAAACTCCCGGTTTTATTAGAAACGATCGTTATAGGAAGCGAATTGTTGTCTGATTATCATCAAGTCATGTGAGTGTATAGTCAGTTTCATTTTACACATAGATATGAAGTATTTACCTTATAATAAGTGCTATGTGTAAATATATTTATTGTTTATTTGAGGTGACTGTTAAGTTGATGTTTTATATAGTATAAGTATTTTTATCTACAAATATGTTGGGTAGAACATGGGTAGATAGTGATGTGTGATAAAATAAAATTGATGAGAGGCCTCGATGTGTTTTGAGATCCAGTCATCTAGCATATTTTGGATGACGACCACGGACTTTCTAGACAGTCCAGTGGGAAACATTAGCAGGTCCGCAACCTGTATGTGTTAATGAACTTGGGTATTCATTCGCTGTACTCCATCCCCCTCATGTTTTCCTTTAGGACATGTATGGTTGAGGAAACCCCTTAGCAATAGTGTCCATCCCGATGATATTATTTAGGCTAGGTCCCTTTTGAAAAGTGTTCAGGGATGTAAATTAAGGATAACGGGAATGGGTAATCAGGGTTATTGTTGATTGGTGAACTTAATAAGTTTATTATTATTGTGGGTTGAAAACCCTATATGCTCACCAGGCTCCCAAGCCTGACCCACTCAGCTTTTTATGTTACAGGTAGTGGACCCCGAGCATAGTCGGAGGACGACGAGAGATTTTTGGATTATAGGCCAGTAGTTGTAAATAACTGTTGAAATGCTTATAATGTCTTGTTTATGCTTTTGATATGTATCAGAACATGACATCCCAAGGTTTTGATATATATGGAAAATATATACCTTCTTAATGAAAGGTTTTGATAAACTTTTATCATATGTTTATTGGGGACCAATTTTGCAACATCTTTTGAAAAGATTTCTCTAATTTTATTTTAAAAAGCATAAATTAAATCGGTCTTCTCTGGCGGAGAAATTAGGGGAGGTCACAGCTGGTATCAGAGCATTAGTTTAAGCGAACTAAGGAATTGTAGGATTTCTAAACTTAAACTTAGAATGCTAAGTGATGATTGTAAGATGAGTGTCTACCATATTTTAGACACGAGCACTAGTTTATTTTAGGGAAGATGCCTAAAATGCCCTTATGTGCTAAATGCTATGTGTTTGCCATGTGTGCCATTATTTGTTCGGATATATCGTCTGTTGTCGACTGGATCTGGAAACCTTATGTGTGTAGGATTCTAAGCATATGATTACGAGGTTAGAACTAACATGTAAACGTTTCGGAGTGATAAGGGAATTGACATGTATAACAAGGATAAAGGCCTGAATTCGCCTTATTTGGTATATAGATTGTAATGGCAAGAACTCGTAGTGGAGCTGCAAATGCAAACGGAAACAGGGATCAACAGCCTCAACCTCAAATAGTTGAGCAAGTACCTGTTGTAGGAGCTGCACCTGAGCTAATGACAATGGCTGGGGTACAAGAAATGATCCAGATGATGTTAGATCGCCAAATGGAGGAGACAAGGCGATTACTACAACAACATAGGGAAGAGACTACGATACCTGTTGAGCAGCCCGTATTAAATGAAGGGCATTTAGTAGGAGGGAACTACAGTAGGACTCTTGGTCAAGCCAACCCACCGATAGTTAGACAAAACAACCAGGATGGAGGAGTTGATGGATGTGGATGCAAATACAAAGATTTCATGGCATCTAAACTGCCGTGTCTATCTGGAAGTCTGAAACCGGTGGAAGTCATGAATTGGATCTCCAAAATGGAGACGATGTTTGAAAGTTGCGAGTGCAGCAACAAACAAAAGACCGCACTTGCAATTCCTCTGTTAAAGTTTGGTGTGTTGAGCTGGTGGAAGTTACTAGCTGATTCGATGCCCAAGGGTGAAGCTAGTAAGATGTCTTGGGAAGATTTTGTGGTACAACAGAAATTGCAGTACTGCTCTAAGAAGGATCTCCTAGGAATCAACATTGAGTTCTAGAATTTAAAGAAAGGAAAGATGAGCGTTACTGAATACGCTGCTAATTTTATGGAAAATATGAAGCTTGTTCCTCATGTAGTTCCAACTGAACTGTCTAAGGTCAACAAGTTTGCCCTTGGATTACTAGCGAACTTTGGTCTGATGGTTAAGCATGCAACCACTTTGAAAGCCACCATCTGGGCTGCTAAGAATGTTGAGGTTCAGATCAGAGAGAAGGGTCTGGAGAGGGCAGAAGTTGGTGAAAAGAGAAAATTTGAAGGAACTTCAGGTTCCAACAGGAAAAGAAAATTTTCTAAGTCCAAGAAGTTTGGAGGAGGAGGAGGTGAAGCGAAATTGTGTGAGAAGCGCAAGAAAAAGCACTTTGGGAAATGCAGTGAGGAGGTGACTTGCTTCAAATGTGGAAAGACTAGGCATTATGCCAACGTGTGTCCGTCTGACAAGAGGGTATGTTATGAGTGCCATGAAGTAGGGCATGTTTTTAAAGACTGTCGAAAGAGGAAGGATGCAGCAAAGCCCAATCTACCACCAAATCCGAAGGCGAGAGCCTTTAAGATGACACTTGAAGATGCAAAGGAAGAAGTCGATGTCACTTCATGTACCTTTCTCGTAAACGAATGGCCTGCCCAAATTTTGTTTGATTCTGGAGCCAATTACTCCTTTATATCGCATGAGTTTGGTAAAAAGCTAACTTTGCCTGTAGATAAGATGGTTAATGCTTTATTGGTCGAGATTGCTAGTGGCAAGTTTGTACCTGTTAGCCATCGTATGAAAAACATCCTCATTGACTTGGATGGGAATAAGTTCCACGAGGAATTATTGCTTATCGAGTTAAATGGATTCAACATAGTTTTAGGAATGGATTGGCTTAGCGCCAATGATGCAGAAATATTATGTAGAAAGAAGATACTAAAAGTAAACCCGCCAGGGAAAGAGTCGTTAATGGTGTATGGAGACAAACGCAAAGTAAATTCTGGAATCATTTCCCTAATGAAAGCCAGAAAGTGTTTGGCCAAGGGTGTACATCATATCTAGCATTCGTGATCGATGCTAAGATGGAAAAGAAGGAGGTGCAGAATATTCCGGTGGTGTGTGATTATCCGGAAGTCTTTCCCGAAGATCTTCCCGGATTGCCCCCTAATCGACAAGTAGAATTTCGTATCGACTTGTTACCAGGAACGACGCCAATAGAAAAACCACAATATCGATTAGCACCAACAGAGATGAAAGAACTTATGACACAACTTCAGGAGTTATTGGACAAAGGTTTCATTCGACCTAGTTCACCACTTGGGGAGCCCCTATGTTATTTGTAAAGAAAAAAGATGGGAGCATAAGAATGTGCATCGATTACAGAGAGCTGAACAAAGTGACGATAAAGAACAACTACCCGTTGCCGAGGATCGATGAACTGTTCGACCAGTTACAGGGTGCGAGCTATTTCTCGAAGATCGATCTTACGTCGGGATACCATCAACTAAAGGTGAGCGAGCAGGATATCGAAAAGACTGCGTTTAGAACAAGATATTGACACTATGAATTTCTGGTTATGTCGTTCGGACTAACCAATGGCTCGGCAGCTTTCATGGATTTGATGAATAGGGTTTGTAAACCATTCCTAGATAAATCCGTGATAGTATTCATAGACGATATCTTGATTTATTCGAAAAGCAAGCAAGAGCATGAAAAGCATCCGCGTGAAAGTGCTAGAAGTCCTGAGAAAGGAGAAGTTGTATGCAAAGTTCTCCAAATGTGAATTTTGGATTGGAGAAGTCCAATTTTTAGGTCATGTGGTCAACCAAGAAGGAATAATGGTTGACCCAGCAAAGATTGAAGCTGTAACGAAGTGGGAGCAACCAAAAAGCCCTATAGAGATTCAAAGCTTTTTAGGAGTAGCTGGATATTACCAAAGGTTTATACAAGGCTTTTCTTCGATTGCTACTCCATTAACAACTTTGACCCACAAAGGAGCCACTTGTGCTTGGAATGAGAAGCATAAGGAAGCCTTTGAGAAGTTGAAGAAGAGATTGCGTGAAGCACTGATTCTTTCATTGCCTGAAGGAGTTTAAAACTTCGTAGTTTATAGCGATGCATCTGGAGTTGGGTTAGGTTGTGTTCTGACCCAAAGGGATAAAGTGATAGCGTATGCATCGAGGCAATTAAAGGAGCATGAAAAGAACTACCCCACTCACGATCTGGAGTTGGCAGCGGTAGTATTTTCCTTAAAGATATGGAGGCATTATCTTTATGGCACAAAGTGTAAACTTTTCACTGATCATAAGAGTCTTCAATATCTCTTTAATCAGAAGGAATTGAATATGAGGCAATGACGCTGGTTAGAGTTACTCAAGGACTACGACTGTGAGATACTTTACCACCCTGGTAAAGCAAATGTTGCTGCTGATGCTCTCAGTCGGAAGGTAAACCTTGAAAAGAAAAGGCCAAGAGTGTTAAGAATTGAAGTTGTCTCGACAATTGTGGAAAGTATAAATAAATCTCAAGAGGAAGTTTAGAGAAAAATGACCGAAAGGAAGAACATTTGGGCAAAACGTTAGTATTCGGTACAAACAACCAAGGGTTGAAGGTATTCCAAGATAGGATTTGGGTACCTAAGATGGGAGGAGTAAGAGATCTTCTGATGGAAGAAGCTCACAAGACCATGTACTGGATTCATCCCGGAAGTACAAAAATGTATAGGGATCTAAAGCCCTATTATTGGTGGCCGACGATGAAGCTCGATGTTGCTAAGTATGTGGCTGAGTGTGTAACTTGTGCTAGAGTTAAGGCACAACATCAAAAACCATATGGAAGTTTAGAACCTTTACCCGTACCCATGGGTAAATGGGAAGACATCACCATGGATTTTGTGACTAAACTGCCCAGAACAAGCAACGCTCACGACATGATTTGGGTTGTCGTTGATCGCTTCACTAAGAGTGCACATTTTATAGAAGTTAAGGAGAAATGGTCTATGGATAAACTTGTGAATTCTTACGTGAAGGAAATTGTGAGGCTTCACGGTGTTCCGTTAACGATTGTATCCGATCGTGACAGCCGTTTTACCTCAAGATTTTGGAGGAGTCTATAAGAGGAATTGGGTACCAAGTTGTGTTTGATTACAACTTACCATTCGCAAACCAATGGTCAGAGCGAGCGAACGATTCAAACATTGAAGGATGTGCTGAGAGCATGTACCCTAGAATTCCAAGGTAACTGGGATGAACACTTACCTCTAGTACAATTCTCCTATAATAATAGTTTCCACTCAAGCATTAAGATAGCACCTTATCACGCTTTGTATGGGGAAAAGTGTCGAACGCCATCATGTTGGCTGGAAGCTACGGAAACGCAGTTTATGGGACCTGAAAGAGTCCATGAGACTGCTGAAAAGTTGAAAGTGATTAGGGAAAGGATGTTAGCTGCTCAAGATCAACAAAAGAGTTATGCTGACAAGAAAAGACAACCGATATCCTTCGATGTTGGAGATTCGGTTTTACTTAAAGTCTCGGCGTGGGAGGGACTTATAAGATTTGGTAAGAGAGGGAAGTTGAGTCCAAGTTTTATTGGACCATTTAAAGTTCTTCAGAGGATCGGGAATCAAGCTTACAAGCTAGAATTACCGGAAGAACTGGAAAGTATTCATAACACCTTTCATGTGTATTATTTGAGAAAGTTTATGGGAGATGTGCCTGACATAATTCCGATTTTTGAGTTAAGGTTGGATGAAAACAAGAGGTTGATTGAATAACCTGACGCAATCGTTGACCGTAAGACTAAGAAGTTGCGACGCAAGATGGTCGATTTAGTGCTTGTGCGTTGGAAACATACAAATGGACCAAATCTCACTTGGGAAACGAAGAGTGACATGATGAGTCGCTACCTGTATTTGTTTGGTGATATATGATTCCAGGGACGGAATCATCCTAAGGGGGAGAGAATTGTAACACTCGTGTTTCTAGCCTAGGCATTTATATTGATGTGATAGTCTAGGTTAACCTTTGTAACTCATTTTGAAGAAATGAAAAGGAATTATCTGAATATTATGTGAATTATGTGTTTTATGCTTAATTATTAAGGTTTAATTAATTAAGAATAAAAATAAGCATCAAAATTAAAGTGTAAGATAAATCCGATATCTTTACATAAAGTTGTAGTGGTTGAAACAAGGATTTCGGGGATACAAAGAGTACCAAAATCCGAGTTATACGAAGTAGTTATGACCTGTCGAAGTTTCGCGACAAAACCGGCACGGTGCTGAATGTTGTAAAAATTGAGTTTCTGATAAACTACTTTTTAGCCTTAGTGATCTAAACGAAAGTCGTAGCATTCGTTAAACTGAGAAGTTCGATAAAAAGAACGCCCAAATTTGCCTTCGTATGAGGAAGTTATGATTTTTCGAAGTTTCAGTTTAGCAGTAGACAACTAAAAACTCGAATTTTAGATCGAGAAATTTTTAGCCGACACAACCTAAATGAGAATTGAAAGTCTCATCATTAGTAGCACAACAGTAAAAAGTCTGACAAAAACGGACGTCGGATGAATAAGTTATTAATTTTTAACGGATTTCATGTCCCGGTCTGTTAAAAACAATAATATAAAAATTAAAGTAAAAAATAGCCGACGAAGTCTAAACGGAAGTTGTAGAGCGTAATTTTAGCTACACGTCCGTATAAAGAAAGTAGAAAACGGAGATCGTAAGCGAAAGTTATGGATTTTAGAAGTTTTGGCGGGAAAATCGAGAAAATTCGCATAGTCATGAGCTGCCACGTCACCCTCGCTCAAAACGCGCCATGTGTCCTGCTGTGTCATCCGAGCTGCTGAGTCATCCGAGCACATGGTCTTATCCGAAGTGGTCCGGTGAGGATCCGACGTGTGTTCCATTCCTCGTGTCCGAGCCTCGCACATGGGTTACTTCTCCGCGGTCCAATCAGTAACTGCCACCGAGGCCTTCGCACGTGCTGCCACCTGCGCACCCTCGCCTGCGGCCCCACCACCAAGCTGACTTCGGACCAGTAGACTTCGGTCCAATCAGGAGAGGACAGCAAGCCTTCGCACGCGCGTCCCACTTGCGAGCCATCCCTCTGTAAACTTCGGATCTGCGACGCGTGGCTTCTTTCTAACCGTCGGATCAGAAGCCTCGCCCCTATAAATAGAAGGGTGCGAGACCTCCCGAGTATATTTTGGAAACTTGTCATTTTTAGCCCCTAAACCCATATTTCTTTCATCTTAACATCCCCCAAAGCCCCGATATCAATTATAAGCCCCGGAATACACCACGAAGTGCCCGAGAAGCCCGAAAAATTTATCTTTTCGGTTTCGAAGCCCGACTTTTGCAAAGCCTGATTTCTCAATAAAACTCCCGGTTTTATTAGAAACGATCGTTTTAGGAAACGAATTGCTGCCCGATTATCATCAAATCAAGTGAGTGTATAGTCACTTTCATTTTACACATAGATTTGAAGTATTTACCTTATAGTAAATGCTATCTGTAAATATATTAATTGTTTATTTGAGTTAACTGTTGAGTTGATGTTTTATACAAGTTTTAAACTATATAAGTATTTTTGTCTACAAATATGTTGGGTAGATAGTGATGTGTGATAAAATAAAATTGATGAGAGGCCTCGATGTGTTTTGAGATTCAATCATCTAGCGGAGTTTGGATGATGACCACGGACATTCTAGATAGTCCAGTGGGAAACATTAGTAGGTCCTCAACCTGTAGGTGTTAATGAACTTGGGTGTTCATTCGTTGTACTCCATCCCCCTCATGGTTGCCTTTAGGACATGTATGGCTGAGGAAACCCCTTAGCAGTAGTTTCCATCCCGATGATATTGTTTAGGCTAGGTCCCTTGAGAAAAGTGTTTAGGAACGTAAAGTGGGGATAACGGGAACGGGTAATCAGGGTTATTGTTGATTGGTGAACTTAATATGTTTATTATTACTGTGGGTTAAAAACCCTATATGCTCACCAGACTCCCAATCCTGACCCACTCAGCTTTTTGTGTTATAGGTAGTGGACCCCGAGCGTAGTCGGAGGACGACGAGAGATTTTTGGATTATAGGCCAGTAGTTGTAAATAACTGTTGAAAGGCTTATAATGTCTTGTTTTTGCTTTTGATCTGTATCGGAACATGACATCCCGAGGTTTTGATATATATGGAAAATATATACCTTCTTAATGAAGGGTTTTGATAAACTTTTATCATATGTTGTTTGGGGACCAATTCCGCAACATCCTTTGAAAATATTTCTCTGATTTTATTTTAAAAAGCATAAATTAAATCGGTCTTTTCTGGCCGAGAAATTAGGGGATGTCACAGTAAGGTACTGAACTGACTGATAGAACCTTTATTGCTACATATGTATACATAATATGTAACTAATATTGAAACGACCTTTGGACAAATAACCGATACCCTAAGGCCACATCCAAACAAGGAAATTGAATTAAAGCGAGTTAGCAGTCCTAAGTCCTTTAAACATTACTTACAAAACTATACATATATATGCATGCATTTAACAATATAAAAGTTTAAAAGAAGTTTTGTAAAACATTTGAAGAGTTCAATAATAAAATCGATGACTTGATGTCAATTTATAAAATGATTTAAAAGCAGTTTTTTGACATAAACCGTTTAAAGTATAAGAAATCCTTTGTTTGAAACACAGTTTAAAGTACACGAAAACCTTTGTTTGAAACATATATAGTTAGAACAGAATTTGAAAGGAAAGATTTAGTATAGAAAACAAGTTTGATATAGAGTTTAACATGTAAAAGCGTTGGAGAAATCATTTTGAAGTGGTTTGTTAGGCAAAACAGCTAAAAGTATAGTGAAATCCATTTGTATGCTAGTTATTAATCACATGTGATTGATATAATAACTATTATGATTCAACTTGTATCCCCCCCCCCATAAAAGCATTTAAAAACATTTAAAAGGTTGATTAAGCGGTATGAACTCACTAGTAGTGAGTGGATTGGATAGAAGTGTCGGATAAGGTGCTAGGTGTCAAGTGAAGACTTGAACACACACAATGATCCTATGAACATATATTGACTTATGTACACATCTTATTAGTGATTATAACAATAATTAAGTAAGTATAAACACCCTATAGTGTGGAAACACTTTGGTTTAAGGGTTAGAAGGCCATTGGGTTGCATCCTTGGAGTTTACGGCCCTAGTGGGTTTACGGCTGTAAACCCATGGGAAACTCCACAAACTTGAAGTTTAAGGTCCCTAGTTCAATTGTGAATGGTTCTAGTCCAAGTTCTAAGCATTGGGAAGGAAGTTAGGGCAACATTGCACCCTCTTATGGAATTTACGGCCTTGGGAGATCCGTTGGCCGTAAGCTCTCTTCCATTCCATATTTCTTGATGTTTCTAAGGCTTAAACAAGTTCATTCTAGTATACAACAAGCTAGTACAAGAGTAATTACAATCTAGAAGCTTGCAAGAGTGTTTAAGGTCCAAAAACACTAATGTGTGTTCTTGGTGTTTTAAAGAACACCTGAAGATCTAACTAAAAGAAGAGATTTCATGGATGAAATCATGAGTGACTCAAGAAGAAATGAGGTATAACACTTAGATGAAGTGATTTACTTAATTGAATGGAAGATTGGAAGGAAAGCTCTTGATGATACTTGAGAGAAAACCCGAAATCTAGGCTTGAAATGGCTAGAATGAATGAAAAATGGCTATGTTTTTCTTATATAGGCATGGAGTTTACGGCCCCATGAGTTTACGAATGTAAACTCATGGTCTCATGGAAGTATGGCCGTAAACTCCTCATTTTAGGGTTTAAAGCTTGATTGGTGGTTTGGAACCCTAGTTGACCCATTCTATAGTGTGATCCTTTGATGTATTAAAGATCAGACTACTCAACCAGACTTTAAACTTTGCTAAAAGTTAGAAGGAGTAAGTTTGACTTTCAAGGAAGTGCTTGACTGATCAGGATAGAAAATTTCAGGTTGTCACATCATCCCCCCATTAGAGGGAATTTCGTCCCGAAATTATAGTTTAGGCAAGGAAGTAGGTACGAATAATCGAGTAAAGAGATGAGGATACTTCCATTTTCGATTGATCCTCGCGCTCTTAAGTGAAATCAGGTCCTCACTTGGCATTCCAGCGAACCTTCACTAATGGGATGCGGCTTTGTTTTATTCTACTTGGCCTCTCGGTCCATGGTCACTACGATTCTTCCACGAAGTTGAGGCTCTTGTTGATCTCGATCTCGTCGAGTGGGACTACAAGAGTCTCGTCAGACATACACTTTTTCAACTTTGTGACGTGGAAGGTAGGATGTACGTTGCTGAGTTCGCGGGGTAGGTTGAGTCTGTAAGTTACAGGGCTGATTCTAGCAACAATCTCGAAAGGCTCTATGTACCTTGGATTTAGCTTTCCACGCTTTCCGAAGCATATCAAGCCTTTCCAGGGTGAGACTTTCAAAAGGATATGGTCTCACACCTGGAATTCCAAAGGTTTCTTTATCTTTTTAGTGTAGCTTAGAATTTTGAGAATTTATGTAGGCGTCTTTGATGTTGACTAACTCTCAATGATTTTGATTTTGGAAGGGTCCACATGAATTCTCACTTCACTAACAGTGTGCCTTAGGAATCCGACTCTTTGAATCCAAAACTCGCATTTAGAGAACGTCGCGTAGAGCTTCTCTGATCAAAATGTTTCCAAGGTCTGTCATAGATTCTTCCTATTCTGTTTCTTACTACGAGAGTAGATAAGTAGGTCATTTATAAGGAAAATAACGAAATGATCCAAGTAAGGACGGCATACCATATTCATTATGTTCATGAATACTACGGGTGCATTGGTCTTATCCGAGAGGTATCACTACGGACTCGTAGCATCCACATTGAGTTCGGAAGGCTGTCCTCGGGACATCCTCCTCTGACACTCGTAACTGGCGATACTCGGATCTCAGATCTATCTTCAAAGGGTAATTCGTTCCTTGCGGTTGGTCAAACAATCCATCCATGCGAGGCAGAGGGTAACGATCCCTAATGGAAATCTTTTTGAGGTCTCCATTAGTCGATGCACATACTAACCAATCCGTCTTTCTTCTTGACGAACCAGACTAGAGTTCCCCAGGGTGAGAAGCTCGGTCTTATAGAGCCATTGTTAAGCAGTTCGTTAAGTTGACCGGACAGTTCTTGCATCTCTGTAGGTGCTAGACTATAGGGCGATTTGGTCACAGGGTTAGCCCCTGCAAGTAATTTGATTTCGAAGTCGACCTTGATGTTATGGAGGTAATCCTAGGAGTTCTTCTAGAAAGATATCGGAAAGATCCAAAAGAAAGTACGATTACTCATTAAGTAGGGAATAGGTTAGGTACTTCTATTCTATCTGTATCTCTTGTCCCCACTTAGTGAGAAGGCATTTGATTGGATTCTAAGTTCATTCGCATGATAGTACGACCACTCGTAGTCTTGAGCAGTCTCCATCCTGAAGTTCATATCATAAGTCATATTTGGTTCATCAATCACAACTTCATGTATACGAGTCGTATATAATTAATATTGGAAAGGAAGTCGAATAAATGTTTCTTCTTTAAGCTAACATCCATACAAGGAAAATAAATTCAAGCGGAATCATCAATTCTAAGTTTGTAGAACCTTGATTATATACCACCCTTGCGTATACTTTCTTCAGTGATAGATCAACTGTATAGGTCTTCGGGTTGAACTTGACGTACCGTATGAGTGGTACTCCGGGGAGGTTTGATGAGGTTTCTTTGGGAAGGACGCAAAACATAAGGTACTCTATGCATGAGTACCTCGGAGTTCTGAAATGACAGTTTCGCTAGAAAGGCGATTTCGGAGAAAAGAATTTACGCACGAAGCTGGTATTGTGAGGATCGAATTGACTCAAGTTATATGATAACATCGGACTCACTTGGAAATAACGGAATTTAGACTAGATCATATAGGCGTTACAGACAAAACACAATAGTGCAACTTTTAACAGAGTTTCAGTACTTTACATTAACTACAAGGCTACTGTTGCGAATAAGGTATACTACAAAAAAGCAAGTATACGCAGCACGAGGGCCCCTTGACTGACGAGATCTCGAAAAAGATAGGACTCGAGTTGCACTAGTTTTTAACAGTTTATAAGTCTATTATAACAAAACGCCCTAGTATTTCAACGTCGGTCTGGAGTTGTCTCTCCTGCGGCAGTGATCCTTAGTATCATTTCGTTTATGCTAAAGTTCTTTGTTATGGGACAATCCTTCTCGAGGTGTCCTATGTCACCGCATTGGTGACATATCTGGCTTGCACCAGCATCAGTGGTGGAAGTGATGTGTCAGGTTGGAGTTATGTGGACACGGTTGTTTTCGTTGTTCCTCCTTTTCGAACAATTCCTTTTAAAGTGTCCAATTTCACTGTAACCATAGCAAGCCCGGTTGACTCCGATGTTAGGGACTTGAGTGAGGGGTCGTGTTGGTGCTCCACAGCTACGAGCAAGGTACCCTATTTTGTGGCAATTGTAGCATTGCATTTTATGGAAAGCCCCATTATGATGAAATCTACACTTGTCGTACTTCGGAAGATTTCCCTCGTATGGTCTGATCGGTGCTGGGATGGCAGGGGTTGCCACTTGTTGCTGTTGCATGGCAAGTCTTTGGGATCGCTTGCGCTCCTTTTGGGCTTCACGCTTTCATTTCCTATTCTCGGTTTTACGGATTTGCAAGTCTGTGACTGTTATCATTTGTTGGCTTCCTGGATCGATACAACGATCAGAATTGCCAACCCCCTTCTCAGCCTTGCTTCCGTTGTTAGCGCTGAGGTTTGCAAGGACAGCTGCCACTGCAGCTGTTACCGCGGCTTGGTATGTAGTGGCGTCGATATGAAGGATATGGGTTTCATTGCTCGGCTAACTATTTCTGGATGATGACATGATTCTATTATAGCAAAGAAAAGGAGTTCGTGAGTGATTATGGTTGAACCTAGATGTATTTTGATCATTCTTGTAAAGAGTAGAAGTAAGTTATCGAGGGTTTGACCTACATCCCTATGATGCAGTCCTAGTAAAGAGTAGAAGTAAGTTCATAGAAGGTTCACAAGACGTTTGTCGTCGAAACTAGGGTATCATTGGTTGGTGGATAACATGATCCAACTTTTGAGAGAGGATTGGAAATGATCCCGGAGCTAAATTACCATAGTCCAATAGCTTTATTAGAGTGAGTTTCAGATAGAATGCTAACGATAGTATGATGACAGTATTTGAACAAACATTGACACAGAAATTAGCCGACTGTCAATATCATTGATATTTATAATGTAATAAGTTTGGGAAAATTGGCCTTATAGAAGGTCTTACATCATATCTAGAGTAGAAAAGTTTTGACAGGATATAGGCCTAAGTAAAAGTACATACGGTACCGGGGTAGTTACATAGAAAAGTGCTACATAGGGCATAGATAGGATAAACGATTCCTTATAACAAAGAAAGAAAGTAAAGCATCTCATACTAGTGACGGTCATCTCTCTGGTGAACCCTTAGTTAAGCGAGTTGACGTTCCATATCAAGCATGTGTCTTTTATACACCCTCTGGCGTACTCGGAGCTCTATGACTTTGGCTTGTGTTTCAGCTAGTGCTTGTAGCAGGGCCTTATGGTCTCTCCCAGAACCTTCATGAGCATCTTTTAGATGGGTGGTACGGATGGTATGAATTCTTTCATTGGCATCAACCTCTTTGATGCGATGAAGAGCTGTGCTGCCCTAGATTTTGTTTCGGGCAACTCTACGGACCAGGATTGGCAGAACTCTGTCTGCTGAGCCTCCTATGCTATTGTTATAGAAGCTTCGGTCTCAGTTAAATGGCATGGGTTGATCTTGTTCATCTCTCCATGTCTCCAAACATTCTACCCAAGGAGGCGTCAGGCCTTGAAAAGCCGGACAAGGGTTAGGATTTGGGTTGGGAGCCACCGGGGGTAGATTGTCAACCTCATGCTTGGAGTTAGCACCATCCGAAAAGCCTTCAGCATGGTGATCGTCCAAAGGGATTGGATGATCACCTCATGGCTCTTCTCCAAACCATCCAGTATTGCCTTCGTTTAGGAGGTACGGGTCGTCGTAGGGATGGGGTCCAACCATGTTATCTACGCAAGAAATGGGGATAAAGAAATAATTACTATACATACTAACTAGATAATTATAAGATAATTTTCATCAGTTACTTCAATACTTGTAAAGCGCATAACCAATTATATGTAATCAAAACAGGACAGGCCTTCAAATAAGTGACCTTAACTCCAAGTTCACAAGGAACAGAGGGTAAAGAAAAATTTGATAGATTCTAAGTCTATGTCATCCTAGTTACATGAAACCTTAGTGTATCCACTTAGCACTATTGACCTATTAATGAAGATCTTTAGTTCTCAACTAAATAATTATAGTAACACAAAATATTCTTAATGTCTTCATTGTGGTAGTATTGGTAAGTTTTCAGACTTGTTGCCATATCACAACCATTCTTGCGAATTGCTAATCACTCCATGGACCAACATAGTTGATCAGGCTATGCCACTCACAGGACTGAGCATACATCCCCGACCTTACTTGTGATATTCAACAATCGTAATACTTTTGTTTTTGTCATTGTGACACTGATTTTACTATGAATGCAGGCATGTATACTAAGTTAAATATTTTATTATTTAAAAGTATAAAGTCTTGGTCAGAGTATTTTTAACCCCATTGTATTTATAGTATGTATATCTTTTATGGGTTGATATTCTCAATTCACTATAAACAATGCTCTGATACCAATCCGTCACACCCCAAAACCAACAACGGTTGAAACGTTCTGGGGCGGAGGACGTCATGTAAAGTATCACAACAGTGCAAAGTAGTAAACAAGCTACAACATCATCCATTGCATTAATAGTAAAATTTTAATACATGTGTGTTATTTTATAGAATAAGACATGATAATAAGTAATCAAAATAAAAGACGAGTCATGACTGCTCTGTCTTCTCAAAACCTAGTCATCGTACCTCTCTACTGGTGACCTGAGAATACAAGTTATTTTGAAAGCGTAGATCGGCATTTAAGCTGGTGAATTCATAAGTATTTTAGTGTCATTGATTTGTCGAACTGTAAAGAAAAGACTTGTAAAATGTTTGATAAAAAGTTTGTATAAGTATGAAAACCCTAGAAAATCTCATATTTCCTACTAGTATAAAATGTAGTCTTCTACCAAGACCCGATTGTTTTGAAGGTTTAATCCTCTATAAAAATGAAGGCTTTTCCCATGTATAGCTATTATTATCAAAGTATAGTCTACCTTATCGTTTATGTGAATGTGTCACAAAATAAAGGTAATAAGGAAAATTATATAATCCTTGAAATCGTATCTATTTATCTAGGATAAACACAGCACGGTAAATCGCCGAACAGTACAACCGATAACATCCGTAGATGAACAAGTCCCGCTGTAACTAGCAGCCAGGTGTAGGATGGTCAGTCCTGTAGCATGTAGTGTATGTATGTACTAGTGTATTGTATGTCTTCCCTAGTCCTCATCATAGTGAGTTCTCTAGTATAGTATATAGTGTGTATTAGTGTCTCTTCACATAGTATGTATTAGTGTCTCTTCATATAGTATCTATTAGTGCCTCTTCATGTAGTATGTATTAGTGTCTCTTCATATAGTATGGATTAGTGTCTCTTCATATAGTATGTATTACATTTGTATAGACTCATGAATCAACTGACACTTGTGTATTACCTTGTACTAGTAATAGTAAGTAGTATACCTCTACACTATACCTATTACAGTTTACTGGAAATGTATCTATATGAATGAACGAAAGTATGCCTTTGCTACCCAAAGGTACTGAACTAACTGATAGAAACTTTATGTCTACATATGTATACATAATATGTAACTAATATTTAGACGACCTTCAGACAAATAACTGATTCCCTAATGCAACATCCAAAAAATGAAAAGGAATTAAAGCGAGTTAGCCGTCTTAAGTCCTTTAAACATTACTTACATAACTATACATATATAGGCATGCATTTGACAATATAAAATTTTAAAAGAAGTTTTGTAAAACATTTGAAGAGTTCAATAATAAAATCGATGACTAGATGTCAATTTATAAAATAATTTAAAAGCAGTTTGTTGACATAAACAATTTAAAGTATAAGAAATCCTTTGTTTGAAACACAGTTTAAAGTACACGAAAACGTTTGTTTGAAACATAGTTATAATAGAATTTGAAAGGAAAGATTTAGTATAAAAACAAGTTTGATAAAGAGTTTAACATGTAAAAGCGTTGGAGAAATCATTTTAAAGTGGTTTGTTGGGCAAAACAGCAAAAAGTATAGTGGAATCCATTTGTATGCTAGTTATTAATCACATGTGATTGATATAAAAACTAATATGATTCAACTTGTATTCCCCCCCCCCCCCCATAAAAGCATTTAAAAAAATTTAAAAGGTTGATTAAGCGGTATGAACTCACCAGTAGTGAGTGGATTGGATGGAAGTGTCAAATAAGGTGCTAGGTGTCAAGTGAAGACTTGAACACACACAATGATCCTAAGGATATATATTGACATATGTACACATCTAATTAGTGATTATAACACTAATTAAGTAAGTATAAACACCCTATAGTGTGGAAAACACTTTGGTTTAAGGGTTAAAAGGCCATTGGGTTGCATCAAAGGGGTGTAAAGCATTGTTATTGAGTTCACGACCCAAAGACCAACTTTCCTTGGAGTTTACGGCCTAGGTTTTACGGTCCTAGTGGGTTTACGACCGTAAACCCATGGAAAACTCCAAAGACTTGAAGTTTAAGGTCCCTAGTTCAATGGTGAATGGTTCTAGTCCAAGTTCTAAGCATTGGGAAGGAAGTTAGGGCAACATTGCACCCTCTTATGGAGTTTACAGCCTTGAGAGATGCCTTGGCCGTAAAATCCCTTCCATTCCAGAGTACTTACAATCTAGAAGCTTGCAAGAGTGTTTAAGGTCCAAAAACACTATTGTGTGTTCTTGGTGTGTTGAAGAACACTTGAAGATCTAACCAAAAGAAGAGATTTCATGGATGAAATCATGAGTGAATCAAGAATAAATAAGGTATAACACTTAGATGAAGTGATTTACTTACATGGGTGGAAGATTGGAAGGAAAGCACTTGATGATACTTGAGAGAAAACCCGAAATCTAGGCTTCAAATGGCAAGAATGAATGAAAAAAGGCTAATTTTTTCTTATATACGCATGGAGTTTACATCCCCATGAGTTTAAGGCCGTAAACTCATGGTCTCATGCCCGTAAACTCCTCATGTGAGGGTTTAAATCTTGATTGGTGGTTTGGAACCCTAGTTGACCCATTCTAGAGTGTGATCCTTTGATGTATTAATGCTCAGAATGCTCAAACGGACTTTAAATTGTGCTAAAAGTTAGCAGGAGTAAGTTTGACTTTCAAGGAAGTCAGTTGACTGATCAGGATAGAAAATTTCGGGTTGTCACAGTAGGTAAGTATCCCAAGTACCTCCGAAGTCTAACAGGCATGCTTGAAGCATATCCTCTAGCGTCTGTATTGTTTGCCTGCTCTGACCATTAGTCTTGGGGTGGTAAGCAGTGCTGAAATGCAACTAAGTACCTGACTACCACTTCCCTCACATAGATATCTACTAATTTATTAGCAGGTATACTCTTAGAAACCGAAATAAAATGAGCACTATTGGTCAGCCTATCCACAATAACCCAAATAGAATCAATACCCTACGCCGTTCTTGGTAGCTTTGTGATAAAATCCATGGTGATATCCTCCCATTTCCACATGGAAATAAGTAACAATTGAACCTTGTCATGAGGCCTTTGGTGCTCGTATTTGACTTTCCTACAGGTCAAACACCGCCCAACAAAACTACCAACCTCCCATTTCATGCAGGGCTACTAGTAGGCCAATCTCAAGTCTCGATACATCTTCATGGCCCCGAGATGGATAGAAAACTTGGATTTTGGCACCTCCTCCAAAATCTTTTGCCTCACTCATCCAAAATTCGAAAACCAAACCCTACCACATCGAGTAAATAATCCCCAACTGTCTCAAACAAACAATGGAATTTGCCTCCTAATCCACTTAGTCTTCAAATTCTCCTTTTTCAACCCCTCTTCATGTCCCCCCTGATCATATCCATCAACGGTGAGGTAACTGTCATCCTTAAGAAACATCTCGGATCGGAGCACTCGTCGCCTTACGGATCAAAGCATCGGCCACCACATTGGCCTTCCCAGGATGATACAAAATCTCACAGTCATAATCCTTCACCACGTCTAACCACCTCCTCTACCACATATTCATGTTCGACTGGTCCATCAAATAATTCAAAGTCTTATGATCGGTGAAGAGATTTCCCCCAATTCTAATTTATGAGTGGGGTAATTCGCCTCGTGAGGCTTCACCTGCCTCGAGGTGTAAACAATCACATGTCCCCTCCACGTAAGGACAACCCCCAAACCCGAAATAGAAGTGTCACAATATACCACAAAATCATCTAGTCCCTCAGGTAACACCAGAATGGGGGCATCAGACAATTTCTGTCTCAAATTCTCGAAGGCTAGCTGCTGATCTAGACCCCACCAAAAGGTCACATTCTTCTTTGTTAGATGAGTCAAAGGCACTACAATATTGGAGAAGTCCTAAATAAATCTCTAATAATACCCCACAAGCCAGAAGAAACTCCAGATCTCATATGTGTTCCTCAGAACCTCCCATCGCATCACCTCTTCAATCTTGGCCAGATCCACTAAGATACCCTCTTGGTTGATGATGTGCCCCAGAAACTGCACCTTACGCAACCAAAATGTTCATTTGAAAATTTTGGCATAAAGCCTCTCCCTCCTCAGGGTCTCCAAAACCTCCCTTAAATATTGCTCATGTTGCTCCTTGGTCTTAGAGTAGACCAGGATGTCATCAGTAAAAACAATCATGGAGTGATCCTAACATCGGTCTGCATACCCGGTTCATGAGATCCATGAATGTTGCTGGAGCATTGGTCTGCCCGAATGGCATCACCACTAACTGCCTTTTGAAAGGCACCCCATGAAACTCCTCTATAAAAACATCAGGAAAATCTCGCATAATAGGTAGCCTTCTTAACTCTGTCGTGGTCTCTAACCTTGAATCCGAGAAATAAGCCAGAAACCAAGAACAACCCGGCTGAAGAAGTCTCTTAGCCCTCGCAACCGATCAGATAGTTGGCCCATATGAGTCTCTATTTCCATGAATAACCAATTCTCCCCCACTTAGGGTTCAAACTCTCACCAACTACCGCTCACAATCTATTATGGCCCCATTAGGCCCCAACCAGTCCAACTCGATAATTGCTTTCAATCCTCTCAAGGGAATCGACACCAAATTGATAGGAAATATCTCACCGAACATATTCAGAATACTCCTCCGAAATACCCTCATAGAGCTCACGTTACGGTCATCTGTAATCTCCACCTCAAGTGGGGAATCCAAAGTCCCTAGAGCATCTTGAAACTTCTTGCCAAGTGAAAGAGATACAAATGATGGGGTAGCCCCCGAATCAAAAAGAACATGAGCAAACAATCCATTGACCAAAAAGGTCCCTAGACAAGATCATAACAACATGACCATAATAATAAAATAAATATGACATAAATAGATCACATACCAGTAGAGCTGCCGAGAATCGACCCAACCCGCCAACCCAACCCAAAATTAGCAGGTTGGATTGAGATTTTCAACTCATTAACTAAATAGGTTCGGCTGGGAAAACATTATCAACCCGTTTTCAACCTGTTAAACCCATTTAACTTTAATATATATATATATATATATATATATATATATATATATATATATATATATTAATTTAAAATTATTTGAATATTATCAAGTATCAATTTGTAAATTATAATGTTGCATTATTATTAACAATGTTTAATAAAATTCAATCCTAATTTCCATCATTCTTTTTAGCGCCGATAATATTGTTCTGTCTCCAAAATCATTGTAAAACTAAACATTTTTAAGGTTATTTGAACAATTTATTTGTATTTATGATCTAGGATTGTGCTCTTGTCATAATCATGAAGTTTTATTTACGTTTTATAATTTAAGTGGTATAATATTTAAATATATAATTTAATTAATTGATTTTAAATGGGTTAACACAAGTTTAATCCATTTATTTAATAGGGTGGGTCGAGAACTACATAAATAGGTTAACCCGGTGACAAGCGATTTATCTAAAATGTTGGGTTAGGTTTGAAATATCAACTCATTTAAATAAACAGGCTGGGTTGCGTTGAAATTTTCAACCCAATTATTAAATGGGTTGAACCCGAACCCAACCCAGGTCGACCTATTGCCACCTCTACATACCAGTCACAACGTCCTCCGCAACTCGGGCCTCCTCTGTGTTCAGCTGAAATACGCGGCTCTTCACCTCAGGAGCCTCTGTCTTCATTGGGCGGCTATCATTAAACCCCATTGTGGTGGGCACAAGTGCCACCACTTCTCCTCCCGACAACCTCAGACAATCGACCTTTTTATGATTGGTCTGGTTGCAGTGAAAACAAATCAATCCCTTCTTGCGGCAATCCCAGCTCATGTGGCCCGGCTGGCCAGAAGTATAACATGCGGAGCTTGCTGCTCGACGAGTTGTACTGTATGGCTTGCCGCACTTGGCACAACAAACCCCGGCCATGCTGGCCCCTACTGGGAGGATCGGAGTTCTTAGGCTTTTTAGCCTGACCCAATATTGCCTGAAGATGCTCCAACTTTCGCTTCGGCTGGAGCTCCAACTCAATTTCTTGTTCCCGAGCCTTCTCCACCATATCATTCAGGGTTTTTGTAGAGGTGTTGATTATGATGGCATGTGCGAAATAAGAATGATCTAGTGAATCATCATACAAATCGTGAACACATGGAGTAAATAAATTTTGTTAGGCTTTCATTAGATCTTGAAAGAGTATACAAATGGGTCTTGTGCAAATTCTCTCTCTAGGTTAACACTCCAAAATGATCATTGCAAATATGAGTGTCACTCAATTCCTATTTATAGGAAAGATAACTAAGTTACACAATACAAGTGGGTAAAGCAAAAATACATCCAAACGTGACTTTGCACCCTAACATTCTCCCCCTCAAAGTTACGATTGGATGTACGGCTTCAATATCCAACGAGCTCTCATGATCAAGACCACCCCCCCCCCCCCCCCGAGTAACAGCGGTCTTCAGATCTGCAAATGAATACCCGAAAAACGCGCTTCGAATGCCCATCATTCTCCCCCTTTTTATAATAAAAAAAAATGATTATAAAACCCATCAAGGGTGAGAAGTGCCCAAGGAATGAACTTCACAATACTCCCCCTTGATGTGTACCAAAAAATGAATCATCAAAAATCTTGCACGGAAAAACAATCACGAAAAAGCCTTGACAAAATTTCCAATTTCTGAAATTTTTTGACTTTTTGGGTGAAAGTTGTAAGATTTTCCAAAATCCGGGTAGAAAATGTGACTTTCTGAATTCTGCATAGACCGGTTGCACCAAAACCAACTTAAGATGCAAAACACTCACCCATTTGCGAAACTGGACATAAAGTGTAATTTCGCACAAACTGCAGGGGCCAGATATGAATATTCATGAATTTCTCAGCTTTATAACTCCATTTTTGAAGTTGGGTATAAACTGCCAAACTTTTGAAACATCAGGGACTACTTTCGAATATTCTTCACAATGCTTCAAAATATAGATCATTTAGTCCTTATGTCAAAATGGATTTAAAGTGCCATATCTTCGAAAGTTCAAGGACTAATTTCGAAACTTGTTTGGTTTCGTCTCCAATTTATGAAATCTTCGACGGTCGATATCCGTTTCCTTCCCAACACACTTGCGAAATTGATCTATTAAAACCTTCAAAATTATCATTACTTACCAACTCGTTATCATCTTTCGAAAATAATAACAAAACCATCAAAACCTTTGAAATATAGACACCTAAATCTTGGCTTTTCACCACTATTTCCAAAAATCAAATACCATCGCATACTTTCGAAATCAAATACTCAACAATTATCCAAAAATCTTTCTTTTCAGTAGTTTTCGTTTTCAAATCGTTTTGTTTCTTTCGACACTCAACAATTTGACAAAAAACTTTCTTTCATGCTTGTCTCTTTACAATTCGGTTTTCTTTTGTAAACTTGTGAATTTTCTCTTTAGAGTCTTGTGAATTTATTTTGTCATTTGAAAACACAATTTCAACATCAACTTGTCTCTTTGAAATTTATGATTTTTCAACCCATTTTCGGTGTGGTTTTTTTCTTTGAAAAATATATGAATTCTTTGTTAGATTATTTTCGATAGTGCTTTGGTTAGAAAATAAACCTTCATCCGATGTTTGTTTATTATCTTCTTCGATTACTTTGTTTAATTCACGGGTGATGTGATCGACATTCCTAGTTGTGACAAACACTTTGTTTGGAAAGATAACATCATTTGTACACTTGAAATTTGGATACGCAACTGAATGTGTTTCTAAGTAATGACCTTATTTTTCTTTCATCACCGTGTCGAAATTTTCTATATCACCATACACCTGATCAACAATAACTCTTGAAATTTCATTTACTTTCGAAAAATCATTTATGGTTGTTTCTTTCGAAATTTCATCATCATCCTTGTCATCATCACTAGCCGTCAGTTTGACTATCTCTGACTGTTACATGATCGAAATCACAAACTTTCGAAGTTGGGGATTGATCAATGTTAGTCTTAACCAACGAATCATTATATTTGCTTTTTCCTCTAGACAAAGATGTGACATTAATGACAGACAACTAAGAACAATTGATATATTCTTCTTCCTCAATTTCACTAATTTCGCTAACATTATCAGAATTATCTTCGATATCGACAAAATTAGATTAAGAGTCAGATTTCGTATTCTTAGTTCTTTTCAAAATCTTTATTTGTTCATTCTCGGTTAAGGATTCATTCACAATGTCAACTAATTCATTAGCATCCAAATATTCATCTATTTTCACAATTCCATAAGCAAACCTATTATCGGGAACTCTATCAAACTCATATATTGTCTTTTCACAATCATAGGATACACAATCAATCTTTTCTCTTTCGAAAATTAAGAATGGTAATAACTACCTATGTTGTTATTTGCTTATGTCAAAATAGTGATGTAAAGCAGTTAATTTTGCATATAACCTTTTAATAGAGTTACAATAAATGTTTCTCTTAGCAAGTAACATCCTAACTACATTGTTCCAATTATCTCTATCACACACGAGATTTGTTATTTGTAATTCGATATTCTACTCTCACTTTCTTCGAATCCAACTGCTTCTGCGTCTCTAGTAATTAAGTACTAGGTTTCTTAGGCACATTACTAGCAGAGATAACCAAATTATCAAAATAAGAAAAAGTGTCATCAAAAGCAGTCAATTCAGAATTGATTTTCGTATTTTCACTCCCTTGAAAATTCTCTTTGAGAGTATGCCAGATCTCTTTTGCAGATTTACAACTACGAAAGTACTTATAAACAACAGGAGGAAGAACACCATGAAGCTCTCTCATACACCTCTTCTCATTCTTCTTCAGTCTTGTAGTTTGATCAAAGATACTTTGAGTTGAAGCAGGAGAACCAATAGTTTGAAAATTCGTTGGAGGAAGAACATTTTCAGTAATACAATCCCAAAGCTCTTCATCCAGTCCATTTAGGTAGTCTTCCATGCGATCAACCCATTGATCGTAATACTCTGGAATAAGCATATGAATCTTTGTTGGAGATCCTAGCAAATGAGAAAAAGACGTCATCGTGTTCATAATGAAAGTCGCCAATGATGTACGGATGAATTCTCAGAAAAGCATCTGAAATTTGAGAATTAATGGATGAGTTGTTCAGAAAAAGAAAACAGAACACTCGATTAAACAAACTTGTTGCAGAATTAAATCACAACTGAAGATCAAAGATGATTTTTAGTATCAAAAGCGCGAAAACTTTTGAATCCAAGATGAGACTCAAAATACAATTGATACAAGAGGAAAATCAGATCATTGCAGTATGATTCCTACTCTGATACCAATTGTATAACCTATTTAATCGAGTAATGAAACAAGATCAGAAATGAAATGAGTTAAGAACGCACAAAGTAAATATAATCTGCTTTCAACTCTATTATACTTTCACGATACAAAAAGTGTTTCAAATAGAAGAGTTGCAAAAGTTCTTTCTATCTTATGTATCCTTCCCTATTTATAGGAAAAATAGAAACCACACAAAAAATACAAAGGACTAAAACATTATAGCTTCGAAAATAACTATGCCTTTGTAATAACATTACATTACTATCGAATAAAAAATAACCTTCGACATCTTACATCACACTTTGACTCTTACAATTTTGCACCCTGAAAAGCTCACGAACACCTACATATCATCCTTTGGCATGGAATGATACCTCGTCTTTTTCATCTCCTCATCCACAGTGTACTGCGGAACCAACAACGTCCTCTCTATAAACATGGCAGTGATCTCTGCCACCGTCTCTATCGTCTGATGAAGATCCTGAAGCTCCCTCACCACTTGTTGCACCTCGTTGGTCGGTGCAAACTCCCGATCAAACTTCCGCAGAAACTACTCCCAACACATCTCAGCCACACCCGCCGATCCTGACGCGAACCCAACCTTTGCCGCCTCGGGATAAAAACTCATTGGCTAGGCATTCTCCATGTGTACAACCCAGTGGCGACTAATGATGGGGTCCCTAATCCCAAGAACTCAGGCGAACCACATACCTTGAACTCCCAAAATAAGGGAGTTCGAGTCCCAATTTGACCCGCAACAATCTCATCTTGAAAAGACCTAAGCCGATCCTCCATAATCTCCATGATCCCCTCCTTGACGGTACCAAAGATTATTGGGGTAGCATCAAGGATGCCACAAGTAACCTCAGCCGTGATAAGCTCACACATCCTCTCATCAATTAGATACGCACCAGAGCCTGAACCCGATGTAGTTCCTGATCCCGACCCTAAACCTCCTCGCATAATCATCACCATCCTTAACTGAAAATACAATAAAAAAACAATTGATAAGGAAGTTCGAAAGGATTCCTCCGTACCGGACTCCTCAGAGCTTCTAGGCTTGTCCTTGTTTCGGGAATAGGTCCAGTGCTTTCAGTTGTATGGTGTGACAACCCGAATTTCTATTCTGTACAACATATCAAGTCAATAGAAGTCAGAATAGTTACTATTAATTTTCAGAGTTTTTGGAATAAGTTTGAGTATTTCAAGATTAACACTTTAGCAGATATCAGGAGAGATGATGCCCTAGGGTTTATTGTGCAACAATAAAGTCCCGACACACCAAAAGATTAGAGTGTACGACCTAAACAAGGAGTTTACGGCCGTAAACCCCAAGGAAGGGGGTATATAAGTGACACTTAGTCATTTAAACCAATTTTTCACCTTTTGAAGAACAAATCTCAAACTCTCTCAGGTATCATCCAAGTTTTCTTCAAGATCTTCAATCTAGTAAGTGTTTCTAGCTATTTCAAGTTAGTATATCACCTAATATAGTGTTTTAGCACACATTCATCCATGAAATTGTTCAAAAAGGTTGATTCTTCAAGTTTCACCAAGAACACACACTATTGCTCTTGGACTTTTAGCTCATTTCAAGCTTCTATATTGTAAGTACTTCTATCCTCGAGTATCATAGAGCTTGTTATACTTCTTTACATCAAGAAAACACAAGGAAACACCAAGATCAAAGGTGTTTACGGTCCAAGAACACCTTGGACCGTAAACCCTTCTTTAGGGGCCAAAGTGACCCTAGTCCCTTCCTATGCCTTGGTAACTATCATGGATCCCTTGATTGATATGTTAAGGACTTGAAAACATCAAAATACCAAATTCCATAGGGGTTTACAACTGTAAACCCAAAGGGAAATGGTATTAGGGACATAAACTCCTCAAAGGAGGGAAATGGTGCCCTAACTTCTTCCTTAGGCTTATACATCAAATAGAAATGCTTCTAGGGACTTGTAAACCTTCAAATCAACAAATGGTCAAAGGAGTATGAGCTTACGACCATAAACTCAAGGGTTTACGACCGTAAACTCAATGAGTTGAGGTCACAAAACCGTAAACTCAAGAAAGGGGTTCTTTTGAACCCTAAACCCAATAGCTTTGTCCTACAACACTTAGATGCAATCCTTAGAACTTATAACACTTATATAAGGTGTTTAATTTGTCTTAGGATGTCTTAACTTTGTAAACTAGTTGTTTAAAGACTAATTGGATACATACATATATATATATATATATATATATATATATGTATATATATTTTACCTAGGATCATTGTGTGTGTACAAGTCTTCACTTGACACCTAGCAATCCTATTTCTTCAGTTCATCCATACCACTCACTACAGGTGAGTTCATACCCCTTAATTAACCATTTAATGTTTTTAAAAGCTTTTATGGGGGGGGGGGGGACTACAAGTTGAACAAATCTAGTTATTATATAAATCACATGTGATTAATAACTACCAAAGTAGTGGATTCTTACTTTTCAAACTCTGTTACCAAACTGCTTTACTTCAAACTATTTTACAAACTCTTTTACTTATCAAATACTTTTACTTAAACTCTTTCATACTTATATGTTGTCAAATGCATGTCTTTGTATGGATGGTTATATAAGCAATGTTTAAAAGACTTAGGAAGGCCAACTCGCTTTAATTCCTTTTCCTTTTTTGGATGTGGCTTTAGGGCATCGGTTATCTGTCCGAAGGTCGTTTAAATATTAGTTGTATATCATGTATACATACATAGTCATAAAAGTTCCTTCAATCAGTTCTATACCTTTGGGTAGCAAGGGTACACAAACATGATCATACATTACTAGTAAGCTACCATAGGGTAGTTTAGGAAGATACTAAAACTATTACTAGAACAATGAAACATACAATGAGTCAGTTCATTCATGAGTCAATACTTGCTAGATAGAGAGAGAGCACACAATACAGATAGTACACACAGTTCATTACTATACATGCTAGATAGAGAGAGAACACACATTACAACTAGCACACGCAGAACATTACAGTACATACAGGCTTGACAGAGAAAGAACACACAATATAGCTAGCACATTCATTACATATACATTCATGCAGTTATTGTTGGATAAGGTGTCTAAGTCCATAACTATTTCGGGTGTGTACTTGACCCGACCCGGCATGGTCCATTTGGGTTGCATGGCACCATGCAATTGGATAGACTAATTGAGAGGACTAACACTTGGAGATTATTAATATATTATATGTTCTAATATATTAATAATATTATTTGATTAGTTTGATCAAAGAATTAATTTGGAATTAATTAAGTGATCAAAGGATAACTAATTAAATATATGGGTTGATTATGTAAATCAATCATATCTTGTATAGTGGGCTAAGAGGCTCCATGGATTATCAAGTTGGGTCCTACACATAGGATGCTCCATGGGAGTTACAAACCCATGGGTCATGGAAATGAAGAGTCATGACACCTTAGGGTTTACATGGTGTAACCCTAGATGTGTCAACACTATATAAGAGCCCCATTCTCCACCAAAATCGGCTACACATACATAGAGATAAGAAACTAGAGGGCTTGGCCGATTTTAAGAAGTGTGTATTATCTCAAGAGTCTTTCCAAGAGCATTTGGTGTTGTGTGAAGCATTTGAGGCATCACACTTGGGGTGCTAGGCTCACAAGGTTTCAAGGAACATAAGCAACAACAAGGTAGGTTATTCTATCTTTCATTCAAGTTAAAATTGTTCCCCATGTATGCTAGATAGGAATATAACCTTGGAAATTCAACTTTGCATGATAATTAGACAAACATAGATCCAAGGTTATTAGGGTTGCATGTACACTTAGGAAGTGTTAGAATGCTCTAAAACCATCAGTGGTATCAGAGCCTAGGCTTGTTTGTTTGTTATTTGTGCTTAAAAGTTGAAAAAAGTCGAAAAACTTGCTGTCTGCCTGATGAACTCGCCGAGTCCATGGGGAGACTCGCCGAGTTCACTTGTATCTTCAACCTACTCGCCAAGTAGGTTCATGCACTCGGCGAGTAGGAGCCACAGAGTGCAAATTAGTTGCTGGAAATGGACTAGAAACATTACCCTAAACTGCTTTGGTACTTGAAAACTTGTTTTAGATGGTGTAATGTCTTTGCTAATCCATTTACAACAACTAGTTATCAAAATTACAAAGTTTTAAGTGTAGTTTTGATTCATGAAAGTGCTTATGCTCTTGTTCTTGATCTTATGATGTTTAGATGATCATAGGAATTATTTGTAACCTATGTGGTAGTTTAATTCTTGATCATAATGTCTTTTAATGGTATCCATAACTTGTCCTCAAGTTATGGAAAACCAAAAGTCACTTGAGTTAAAAACCATTAAAAGAACACAAGAGTTAGAAAAAATGAAGAGTCTTCATTTTATTACTCTATTAAACTCATAAGTTACAAGAAATGAAATGTTTTGAAAGTTTACAAAACTTGCCCTCAAGTTTTGGAACAAGTAAAGTCAAGTTAAAACTTTAGTTCCAACCCCTAGAATTTTAAAAAGTTAAAATTCAACCCTTATACTTATATTATTATGATTTAATAATTATATATATATATATATATATATGTGTGTATATATATATATATATATATATATATATATATATGTATATATATGTATAAGAACAAAGTCGTCTTACCGCTAGTACGCCTCATTCACGAAACCGGTCTATAAGGTGGGTATAAGGTTGTTGCCTATAAAATGGCAACTTAATGGGTGTCCACTCTCACCCACCGCTTGCTTGATCGGTGGAGGGTCGTTAGCCGAACGGGTAAGACAAGGACTTATAAATTCTCATTAAAAGTATGATGAATATTATAAAGTAACTAAATGTTTTATTAAATTCCCAATCTTAGTTACTTTAGGAAAAATGTGAATAAGGTGCTAATCCATGAAATTACACTTTACACTTTGTTTAAGTCGTTGGTGGAGCGTGTGTGGTTAACCGGCACACTAACTTGGACTTAACAAGGTAGGTAAAGGGTGACTTAAGGTTTATTATAGTATCGATGGAGCGTGTGTGGTTTACCGGCACATCGATTGAGTGATAAACTTTAAGGGTACCAAGTGATTTGCATGGTTACTTCACACCTCGTTTTGTGATCCTCAGTATCCCAGTCACAAACTCGGAGGGCACACTCGAGATTGAAACATGCCTTTGAAAAGTTCATTGAATCTCAAAGAATCTAGGAATTTCTAAGAACCAATTAAAAACCTAATATTTAATATTTCGTTTTTAGTGGTGGAAATTGGTGAATCGTCATTCACCTACCTTTCAAAGTTATAATATATTGTGATTGGATCCTAGCCTTAATATTACATTTGGGTGTTTTATTAAGGACTCTCTTCATATCTAAACTAATCTTGTCCTCTTCTTTCAGATGTCTTCAAACAATGCTGCTTCTGGCTCTAACCCTAATAGCTCCTTTACCCTTATGAACTTGTGTGGGAAAGTCACTTTTGATGGGTCCAACTTCAATGAGTGGATCAGAAACATCAGGATGATTACCCGCTACGAGGACAAAGAATATGTACTTGACGAGGAGCTTAAGGAGATTGATGAGACCACTGCAACTCCCCAGGAGATCGCTGACTTTCAGGCACATGAAAGGGATGCTACGAAAGTGGCATGCATCATGATGGCCACGATGACAGCGGAACTCCAAAAGTCTTAAGTGGATTTCTACCCTTATGAAATGCACCAAGATTTGATGGAAAGATACCATCTAAGTGCACGACAAGAGAGGTATGAAATCATCTGCTCCATGATAACAGCCATGATGAAGGACGGGGAATCCGTCACGAGCCACATGTAGAAAATGAAAAGATATTTACACTATCATTTCTAATAACTCACCCCATTCTAAATCTTGGGTCCTTGATACCGGTTGTGGTATTCATATTTGTTGTGACTTGTAGGGACTAAGAAGAAGTGAGAATGTGGAGCAAGGAAGAATAAACTTAGTCATGGGGAATAGGAAAGCTTTACCTGTTACCAAGATTGGAGTTTATACTTTATCGCTAAGTAGTGGGTTTAATTTAGATTTGAATAAATGTTGTTATTCGCCAGGAATGGCAAGAAATATTATTTCCTTTCATGCTTTGTACAAACAAGGGTTTACCTTTTCGTTCAATAATGAAGTTGGTTCGATTGATGCTTTCTTTAATAATGTTCTTTATTTTAAAGCATTACCTTGTGATGGTGTGTATGAAGCTGTATCTGTTATAGATAACATAAGAAATAATGTTTTGTGTATTGATTCTATTAATAATAATAACTTGGATAAAGCATCATTATGGCATTGTCGTCTTGGACATATAAGCAAGAAACGCATAGGCCAACTCCAAAAGGATGGAGTCTTGGAGTCATTTGACCAAAAGTCAGATGATAGTTGCGAATCATGCTTACTTGGAAAAATGACAAAGTCACCCTTCACAGGTGCATGTGACAGGGGTGAAGGTTTGTTGGACCTTGTACACACGGATGTGTGTGGACCATTCAAACATGCCACAAGGAATGCTAATCGTTATTATCTGACTTTTACCGATGATTATAGTAGATATGGATATGTCTACTTGATCAAGCATAAGTCAGAGACTTTCGAAAGGTTTAAGGAATTTAAACAGGAAGTCGAGAATCAATTAGGCAGGAACATTAAGATGCTTCGATCCGATCGTGGTGGTGAGTATCTTAGTTCAGAGTTCCTTGACTATCTAAGGGAATGTGGGATAGTCTCACAATTGACACCTCCCAGGACACCACAGTTGAATGGTGTAGCTGAGAGGCGTAATTTAACCTTGTTAGATATGGTTCGTTCCATGATGAGTCGAGCTTCGCTACCAATCTCATTCTGGGGGTATGCCTTAGAGACTGCCGCCCATATCCTTAATCTAATCCCTACAAAGAAAGTTGCCAAAACTCCTCACGAGATGTGGACTGGTAAAGTACCCAAACTAGACCACATCAAGATTTGGGGTTGTGAGGCTTTCGTGAGACGCGAGACTCATGATAAGCTCGAACCCCGAAGCGAGAGGTGTATTTTCATCGGCTACCCACAACAATCCTTTGGTTACCTCTTCTACAGACTTAGTGAAAATGTGGTCTTTGTAGCTAGGAGGGCTTTCTTTAGAGAGAGAGGGTTCATAAGCCAAGGAAACAGTGGGAGGCAAGTTGATCTTGAAGAAATTTAAGAGTCAAGCGGTGAAGGAACTTCAAACCCTAGCACTCAACTTGAGGAGGAAACTCCTGTTGAGCCAATTGACAAGTCTGTACCTCTAAAGCGTTCCACAAGGGTTAGGAATGCTCCTGAGCATTACTAAGGATTCCATATTACTGCAGAAGGAGATACACTTATCAGTGATAAGACACTGATAGGTCTGGATGAACCTAACACTTACGCGGAAGCCATGGCAGGCCCTGAGTCAGCCAAGTGGAAATAGGCGATGGACAGCGAAATACAGTCCATGTATGACAATCAAGTTTGGAACTTGGTTGAGAATGTACCAGGTCGTAAGACAGTAGGGTGCAAATGGGTATTTAAGAAGAAGACCGACATGGATGGTAATGTACACACATATAAGGCTAGACTGGTTGCAAAGGGCTTCTCTCAAATTCCTGGAGTGGACTATGATGAGACCTTTTCTCCAGTAGCCAAGATTAAGTCTATTCGGGTTCTGTTGGCCATAGCTGCATTTCATGACTATGAAATATGGCAAATGGATGTCAAAACCGCTTTTCTTAATAGAAAGTTGGCTGAAGATGTTTACATGAGTCAGCCAGAGGGTTTTGTCAGCAACGAGTTCCTTAATAGAGTGTGTAAGCTTGAGAAATCCATTGATGGATTGAAGCAAGCACCTCGCAGATGGAATCTTTGCTTTGATGAAAAGGTCAAGGAATTTGGCTTTTCTAGGAGTGAAGATGAGTCTTGCGTGTATGTCAAGGCTAGTGGGAGTATAGTTAGCTTTTTGGTGTTGTATGTGGATGACATACTACTCATTGGAAATGACTTCCCAACTCTGCAGGAAGTTAAATCCTGGCTTGGGAAGTGTTTCTCTATGAAGGACCTAGGAGAAGCTACCTATATTCTAGGGATAAGGATCTTGAGAGATCGGAGTGAAAAACTAATTGGACTTAGTCAGAGTACCTACTTGGATAAGGTGCTGAAGAGATTCAGCATGCAGGATTCCAAGAAAGGAGAGTTACCCATCCAGAGTAACACCAGATTGAGTAAGACACAAAGTCCTAGCACTGAGGTTGAGATAGCAGAAATGAGTCGAATACCTTATGCTTCGACTGTAGGATCGATCATGTATGCTATGACGTGTACTCGACCTGATGTAGCCTTATCCCTGAGCATGGTTAGCAGGTATCAGGCGAACCCTGGCAAGGCACACTAGACTGCGGTAAAGAACATCCTCAAGTACCTACGGAGGACTAAGGACTGGGTCCTTACCCTCGGTGGGAGTGATGACTTGAGAGTTGTAGGGTATAGTGATGCTAGCTTCCAGACTGATAGGGATAATTTCCGCTCTCAGTCGGGCTGGGTCTTTACCCTAAATTGAGGGGCAATTTCTTGGAAGAGTTCCAAGCAAGAGACAGTGGCTGATTCAACTTGTGAATCAGAGTATATTGCAGCTAGCGACGCGGCAAAGGAGGCGATATGGCTGAAGAACTTCATTGGAGACCTTGGAGTTACACCAGCTATTAAAGAGCCAATGGAGATTTTTTGTGATAGTGAAAGTGCTGTTGCCTTAGCCAAGGAACCAAGGGATCACGGGAGAGCCAGACACATCGACAGAAAATACCATTTTATCAGACATCGAATAGAAGAAGGACTCCTCATGGCAAAGAGGGTATCATCAGATTAGAATCCAGCAGATCCCCTCACGAAGGGACTGACTCGGGTTGAGCATCTCCAGCATGCTCGGAGCATAGGGCTGAAGGATGATATTAGATTTAGTAGTTAGATAACCCAGAAATTTGTAAAGTGTAATTGACATTAGATGATGAATAAAAGGTGTTTTATTTATGAGTAAAGTTTTGCTATCTCTTGTCGATCATTTACTATATTTCTTTTGCATGTTTTGACTTCCAGAATAATTTTGTTTGGTATAACATATTATTCAAACCTCCACAGTCGGTCATATGTCGGAAGTAGGTATGAATCAAGACTGTCATGATTGGTTGCAGAGGTCTAAGGTGTTGGACAAGGCTACAACAATCATGAGTGCTCATAAGGTCTGAGCATTGGACTCAACCCACACTCACTGGAATCACTTCATGGAATTCTATCTCGAGTGATCGTGAGATGGTAATATCATATAACTCTTCAAACCTAGAGATATGATTTGTTACTTACAAGTTGGTTATGCATTGATTGTACGAAAACGCATTGGTAACTCGATGTTATAAAATGTGCTTTTGTGTGTAATTCAATGAGTGGTAGAACAAACATATGAGTTGAAGTTTACCTGTTCCTTCTTGGATTAGAAGCTGATATCTGGGCCCCTCGATGATTTTGTTTTGACCTATGTACCAGGCCCGGTCAGAACTAATTTGATGTGTTCAATTAAGTTCTTTGTCAAACAAATCGGAAATCGAGAAACAAACTGCTGGACAATAAGTAAGACATTGTTCCATGTATTTGTCCGGCTGATATCTAGAACGGAGGATTATATGATCCCTTATCTTAAATGGCATACCATCATCTTCTCAGTTCCGAGAGACCTTGAAAGAGCTACGATTGTCGGTCGGTTCCTGAAGTACTGGAGTTATAGTTATTAGACTTATCCAAGTGGGAGACTGTTGGATAAGGTGTCTAAGTCCATAACTATTTCGGGTGTGTACTTGACCCGACCCGGCATGGTCCATTTGGGTTGCATGGCACCATGCAATTGGATAGACTAATTGAGAGGAATAACACTTGGAGATTATTAATATATTATAAGTTCTAATATATTAATAATATTATTTGATTAGTTTGATCAAAGAATTAATTTGGAATTAATTAAGTGATCAAAGGATAACTAATTATATATATATATGGGTTGATTATGTAAATCATTCATATCTTGTATAGTGGGCTAAGAGGCTCCATGGATTATCAAGTTGGGTTCTACCCATAGGATGCTCCATGGATGCTCCAATGGGATTTACAAACCCATGGGTCATGGAAATGAAGAGTCATGACACATTAGGGTTTACATGGTGTAACCCTAGATGTGTCAACACTATATAAGAGCCCCGTTCTCCACCAAAATCGGCTACACATACATAGAGATAAGAAAGTAGAGGGCTTGGCCGATTTTAAGAAGTGTGTATTATCTCAAGAGTCTTTCCAAGAGCATTTGGTGTTGTGTGAAGCATTTGAGGCATCACACTTGGGGTGCTAGGCTCACAAGGTTTCAAGGAACATAATCAACAACAAGGTAAGTTATTCTATCTTTCATTCAAGTTAAAATTGTTCCCCATGTATGCTAGATAGGAATATAACCTTGGAAATTCAACTTTGCATGATAATTAAACAAACATAGATCCAAGGTTATTAGGGTTGCATGTACACTTAGGAAGTGTTAGAATGCTCTAAAACCATCAGTTATGTGATCCATTAAATGGGACATGGCACTACCTGCCATGACCGTTTTTGTATCTAGAATCTCCTTAATTAGGGGGGGGGGGGGTGGCATATGAGTTTGTGTATAGATCTATATTGGATTGACTATCCTACACCTTGTTGCTCGCTACAGTGGGACTTGCAAGTCTACGGGTGACAAATGTCATTTCTTACGGTGTCTTAGATCATCGTTTTACTAGAGTCGGTAGCAGGATATAGGCCGATCACATGTTACTTTAAATTACAATTGGTTTAATGTATCTATTACAACAATAGTTGCTTACTACAATACTACAGTACTATGATATTTTCCCATTACATTCACTTCGTGAATGTTCACACGATGCACAGTAATGTAAAAACTATATTTTTGGTTTATGATAGTCGGATTTGGGAAAATACACATTCTTACAAGAGACACACACACACAAATACTAGATGCCTTTGTAGAAGGCTGCAATTAGTAGGAAACATAGGGTTTTCTAGGAGAGTTTAGACAAATACAAACTTTACAAAACTTATACATTACAAACATCTTACAAATTCTTTCATACCAATACAGACACTAATATACTTATGATCTCACCAGTTTTAAAGCCGATACTCGCTTTGAAAATAACGTGTCTTCTCAGGTCACCAGTAGACAGTTACAGGTGCTAGGTTCTGAGAAGATGGAGTTCGTTCAAGACTCGTCTTTTATTTTGATATTTATTTTTTATTTCTATATAATTTGACAGAACACACTTTTATAAAATTATATTATTAATGAAATGGATGATGTTGTTGCTTGTTTACTACTATTCATTGTTGTGATACTATACATGACGTCCTCCGCCACAGAACGTTTCCGCCGTTCATGGTTTTGGGGTGTGACAGATTGGTATCAGAGCATTGTTTATAGTGAATTGAGTATATCAACCCATAAGAGATATACTAACTAATACAATGGGATAAAAATACTCTGACCAAGAGTTTATACTTTAAATATAAAAATATTTAATTAAGTATACATGCCTGCATTCATACTAAAATCAGTGTCACTAAGATAGTACAAAAGTATTATGATTGTTGGGCAGCACAAGTAGACTTAGAGACATATAGTCAAAACTATATTGTCCGGGGGTTGACTAGCATGTGCCTAAATGTGGTTGTGAGGTTGCAACAAGTCTAAAAACTTACCCACAACACCACAATGAGAACAATTGAACCTAAGCTTAAAATACTATAAGAGTATTTTGTGTTACTACAAGCTACTTATGTACTAGATTCTTATACCACTCTTCACGCGTAGATTTAATGGCTGGATTCCACCTTCTCGGAGACCCGTAGTACCCCAATCATGACAATGTAGGATGGCTGGAAGAAGAACCAAAAGATGATTTCCCAATCCCTTTGGATGATCATGAAGCTGAAGGATTTTCTGATGGTTCTGACTCAAACCCAGAAGTCAACAACCTACCTCCAGCTAATCAAAACCCAAACCCTCATCCAGCATTTCAAGGACCCAAACCTCTGTGGGCCACGAACCTGAATAGATGGAGTCAGGAACAGGGTCAACCTATCCCCTACAACGGATACATAAGCTTCTACAACCTCACTAAGGGAGGTTCTACTGACAGAGTCCTAGAAATCGTAGTTCGTAGGATTGCTCGGAACATAAAGCAGGGTCGAGCGGCTATCAGTCGAGTTGTCGAGATTGATGCCAACTCTTGCATTAACTCAGTCCGCAATCGCCAGCTAGAGTCTGCTCATGAAAGGACTCTGGTCCACAATGCATCTCTTCAGAGGAAACTCGCTGAAACCCAAGCTGAAGTCAGGGAACTTCGAGCTCAGCAAGCAAGATCTGATAGGCGCGTGAGGGACATTGAACGTCTTCTGTCGGGATCAAGAACTCATGCTAGCTGTTCTCGTCGCAGATAGATTTTCATCAACTTCTCTCTTTTGGATATAACCTAGTTATGTAAAACTCTTTTCTAATTCCTTATCTTTGTAAATCATAGGCCTGTTATGTCTTGGTTAGGTTGTAATTTTGTCAGAATTTTCCCGTTTTGGTTGATGTAAGGCCTCCTTTTGTTGGCTGTTTTTACTGAACTTGTTACATATGTAATTCTAGTAATATTGATAGGTACGTAATCTTATGGGAATTATTATCCAAATGTGATCAACTATTAGTTCTAGATCTCCATTAAATCGTATTGTTGGGCTATGAAGAGTTAGTCCATGAGTCATTCTCATCAATTCTTCAATTAAATTCTTATCAATGTTTTTGTCTTCATAAAATTATAGATGAAATATGCCGCCTCGCAGAAATACAAGGCGAAACCCTAATAACGAAACACCGATACCTCCACCTCAACCACCTACTCCTCAGTTCGACACGACAGCCCTAAATGCTATCGTAGTTGCAGCCGTGGCTACAGCCATGGCTCAATATCATTCATCTGGTTGCACTGGAGGAGGAACCCCTGTCCTGTCTACTCATGGTGAAATCCCTATGCGCTTAAAAGAGTGCTCCTACAAGGACATCACCAACTGCAAGCCATTGTCCTTCAATGGGACTGGCGGAGTCATTGCCCTCTCGCAATGGTTCGAGAAAACCGAATCGGTTTTCGAAATCTGCTCCTGTCCAGAGGAAAGCAAGGTCAAGTTTGTTGCTTGCACCTTTGAAACAAAAGCCCTAACATGGTGGAATAGCCATGTTAAGTCACTATCTCTCATAGTGGGTAGTTCTATGGGCTGGGAAACTTTGAAAGACCTCATGATTGAGGATTACTGCCCGAGGGGCGAGATCCAGAAGCTAGAGGAAGAACTGTGGAGCCTAACCATGAAGGGCTCCAACGTAGTCGCCTACACTGCTAGGTTCTGTGAACTGGTGGCCCTCTGTCCCAACTTGGTTCATACTGAGGGAAAGAAAATCGAGAGATACATTTGGGGGATGGTGCTGCCATACCTAGGAAATGTATTGGCATCACACCCCACTACATTTGATAGTGCCAAACGATTGGCACAACAACTCATAGACCATGGGGTTCGTACCCTGGCCGCAACAACTACCTAGGCCATCTCAGAACCCACAAGAACCGCTGATTCCAAGCGGAAGTTTTGGGATGACAAAAAGAATGCTAAGGCTGCCAAAAAGTAGCAGGTCGTGGCAGTACATGCTGCAATAGCACCTGCCATTGCTGCTCCGGTAAAGAAGTACGCTGGAAGTTTGCCCAAGTGCAACAAATGCAACTTCCATCACGTCGGTGCCTGTCGGGAGATGCAGTGACTGAACTGCAACGGGAAGGGGCACACTGCCCGTTTCTGTAAAGCTCTGGTGAAGGCAATCAAGCAAGTCCCCGGTGCTGGAGTGGGCCAAACTTGCTACGGATGTGGCGAGGTAGGCCACTTAAAAAAGGAACTGCCCGAAGGCAGGGTTTGCCGGTGGAGCGACAAGAGTTCTAGCCATAGGCCATGAGGAAGCAGTTGTCGACCCCACAGTGGTCACTGGTACGTCCCTCCTTGATAACTCTTATGCATGCATTCTATTTGATACTGGAGTCGAGAGGAGTTTCGTGAACCAAAAATTTGGTCATTTACTTAAGCAAAAATCATGAGCACTTAATGAACCGTTCACTATAGAAATGGCTAATGGAAAGACAGAGAGCACTAGCAGTATATTCATAGGGTGTACCCTAACTTTAGATAGCCATTAATTTTCAATTGATCTCATGCCGGTCTCAATTAAAAGTTTTGACATCATTATCAGCATTGATTGGTTGAGTTTACAACATGCCGATATCATGTGTTACGAAAAGGATGTTCACCTTAATCTGCTATCTGGTGAAACCCTAGTAGTTTATGGCGACAAACCCGACACGAACCTTCATATCATTTCGAGCATTCAAGCTCAGAAATTCTTGCGATACGAATGCTGAGCATTCCTTGCTCATGTGGTCGATGTGAGCCAAGAAACGAAGGGCATTCAGAACATTCCAGTAGTACGCAACTTTCCCGACGTCTTTCTAGAAGAATTCCTAGGATTACCTCCGTAACGTCTAGTCGAGCTCCGAATCGACTTAGTTACAGGGGCTACCCCCGTAGCCAAATCTCCCTACCGTCTACCACTTGCAGAGATGCAAGAACTATCATGTCAACTTAACGAACTGCTCAGCAAGGTCTTTATAAGACCAAGCTTCTCACCCTGGGGAGCTCCAGTCTTGTTCATCAAGAAGAAAGACAGATCGTTTTGTATGTGCATCGACTAAAGGGAGCTCAACAAACTAACCGTCAAAAATCGTTATCCGTTGCCTCGTATCGACGATTTATTTGACCAGCTTCAAGGGGAAAACTTCTATTCAAAAATCAACTTGGGATCCAGATATCACCAACTACGAGTGCTAGGGGAGGATGTTCCGAAGACAGCCTTCCGAACTCGTTATGGGCATTACGAATTCGTAGTGATGCCGTTCGGATTAACAAACGCGCCCGCTATATTCATGGACTTAATGAATAGGGTGTGTCATCCTTACTTGGATCAGTTCGTCATCGTCTTCATCGATGACATACTTATCTACTCTCGTAGTAAGGAAGAGCATAGTCAGCATCTGCGACAGGTCTTAAAAACCTTACGTTTAGAGAAGCTCTAAGCAAAGTTCTGGAAATGCGAATTTTGGTATCGACGAGTCGAATTCTTAGGGCACGTGGTTAGCGAAGAGGGAATACACGTGGACCCTTTCAAAATCAAATCCATCAAGAACTGGTCAGCACCGATGATGCCTACATAAATTCGTCAATTTCTAGGCCTCGCTAGCTACTATCGCAGGTTCATTCAGAACTTCTCCCGCATTGCAAAACCTCTTACAACACTGACCCATAAGGGCGTGGTCTTTGACTGGGAAGAGAAGCAGGAAAGAGCGTTTCAAACACTCAAACGAGCCTTGTGCACCACATCAATACTATCCCTCCCCGAAGGAATAGAAGACTTCGTTGTCTATTGCGATGCGTTGAATCAAGGACTCGGATATGTTCTGATGCAGCGAGGTAAGGTCATCGCCTATGGCTCGAGACAGCTAAAGACACATGAGGCAATTACACGATCCACGATCTTGAACTGGGAGCAGTTGTGTTTGCTCTAAAGATCTGAAGACACTACCTGTACGGTACAAAAAGCACTATCTTTACAGACTACAAAATCTTACAACACATATTCGACCAAAAGGAGCTCAACATGAGGCAACGATGGTGGGTCGAGCTACTCATTGATTACGAATGTGAAATTCGTTATCATCCGTGTAAAGCCAATGTAGTAGCTGACGCCCTAATTCAGAAGGAATATTCTGGTCGTAGATTCAAATCGTTGACTATGACTATCCATTCACACTTGTCCATGCAAATAAAGACGGCTCAACTTGATGCTTTGAGGCCTGAAAATGTGGCCGGTGAATCCTTAATAGGGATGGATAAGAACTTGGAGTTTAAGGGTGGCGGAGCTTATTATTTCATGGACCGGATCTGGACCCCGAAACTCGGTGGTTTCAGAGACTTGGTCATGAACGACGCGCACAACACTCGTTATTTCGTGCACCCGGGTTCAGATATGATGTATCTAGATCTTAAAAAGTTATACTGGTGGCCTAACATGAAAGCAGAGATTGCTACCTTCGTGAGTAAATGCCTTACTTGTGCAAAGGACAAGGTCAAATACCAGAAACCCTCTGGTCTATTACAACAGCCCGAGATACCAGAAAGGAAGTGGGAGCGGATCACTATGGATTTCATAACCAAGTTGCCCAAGACAACGGGTGGACTTGATACCATATGGCTTATCGTCAACAAACTGACCAAGTCTGCACACTTCCTGCCTATCAAGGAAACAAACAAGATGGAGAAACTTACAGGAACTTACATTAGAGAGATTGTAGGACTACACGGTGTTCCCGTATCCATTATCTCGGACCGAGATAGTAGATTCACTTCAAGGTTCTGGCAGTCGTTACAAAGTTCCTTAGGAACTAGGCTGGACATGAGTATAGCCTACCATCCACAGACCGACGGGCAAAGTGAGAGAACTATCCAAACCTCGGAAGATATGTTGCGAGCCTGTGTGATTGACTTTAGGAAAGCATGGGATACTCATTTACCCCTTGTCGAATTTTCCTACAACAACAGTTATCACACGAGCATAAAGGCTGCTCCATTCGAGGCCCTCTATGGCTAAAAGTGCAGATCCCCTCTGTGCTGGGTTGAGTGGGTTATACTCAATTAGCTAAAGGACGAATTCCTGACAGCACTCTCACGGGTCCAGAGATCATACGGGGAACAACGGAGAAGATTGTTCAGATCCGTGAACGATTGAAAGCCTCCAGAGACCGACAGAAAAGCTACATTGATAAACATAGGAAACCGTTGGAATTCCAGGTGGGTGACCGTGTTCTATTGAAGGTCTCACCCTGAAAGAGATTGATACGCTTCGTAAACCGTGGAAACCTAAACCCAAGGTACATTGGGCCTTTCGAGATTCTCGCAAGAATCGTCCCTGTAGCTTACAAACTTAACTTAGCGCGCGAACTCAGTAACGTACATTCTACCTTCCACGTATCGAACTTGAAAAAGTGTCTATCCAACGAGACTCTTGTAATCCCACTCGACGAGATCGAGATCAACGAGAGCCTCAACTTCGTGGAAGAACCAGTAGAGATCATGGACCGAGAGGTCAAGAAAACGAAACAAAGCCGTATCCCGTAGTGATGGTTCGTTGGAACGCCAAGCGTGGACCTGGATTCACTTGGGAGCGTGAAGATCAGATGAAACTGAAATATCCTCATCTTTTTACTTAGTTATTTGTAACTACTTATTTGCTTAAACTCTAATTTCAGGACGAAATTCCTTCTAAGGAGGGGATGATGTGACAACCCGAAATTTCTATTTTGTACAACATATCAAGTCAAAAGAAGTCAGAACAATTACTATTAATTTTCAAATATTTTGGAATAAGTTTGAGTATTTCAGGATTAACACTTTAGGAGATATCAGGAGAGAGGATTCCCTAGGGTTTATTGTGCAACAATAAAGTCCCGACACATAAAAATTTTAGAGTTTACGGCCTAAACAAGGAGTTTATGACGGTAAACCCCAAGGAAGGGGGTATATAAGTGATACTTAGTCATTTATACCATTTTTTCACCTTTTCAAGAACAAATCTCAAACACTATCAAGTATCATCCAAGTTTTCTTCAAGATCTTCAATCTAGTAATTGTTTCTAGCTCTTTCAAGTTAGTATATCACCTAATCTAGTGTTTTAACACACATCCATCTGTGAAACTGTTCAAAAAGGTTGATTCTTCAAGTTTCACCAAGAACACACACTAGTGTTCTTGGACTTTTAGCTCATTTCAAGCTTCAATATTGTAAGTACTTCTATCCTAGAGTATCATAGAGCTTGTTATACTTATTTACATCAAGAAAACACAAGGAAACACCAAGATCAAAGGTGTTTATTCTCCAAGAACACCTTGGACTGTAAACCCTTCTTTAGGGGCCAAAGTGACCCTAGTCCCTTCGTATGCCTTGGTAACTATCATGGATCCCTTCATTGATATGTTAAGGACTTGAAAACATCAAAATACCATATTCCATAGGGGTTTACGACCGGAAACCCAAAGGGAAATGGTATTAGGGCCGTAAACTCCTCAAAGGAGGGAAATGGTGCCCTAACTTCTTCCTTAGGCTTATACATCAAGTAGAAATGCTTCTAGGGACTTGTAAACCTTCAAATCAACAAATGGTCAAAGGAGTATGAGCTTATGGCCGTAAAATCAAGAGTTTACTACCGTAAACTTAATGAGTTGAGGTCACAAAACCATAAACTCAAGAAAGGGATTCTTTTGAACCCTAAACCCAATAACTTTGTCCTACAACACTCAGATGCAATCCTTGGGACTTATAACACATATATAAGGTGTTTAACTTGTCTTAGGATGTCTTAACTTTGTAAATTAGTTGTTTAAAGACTAATTGGATACATATATGTGTATTTATATGTCAACTAGGATCATTGTGTGTACAAGTCTTCACTTGACACATAACAATCCTATTTCTTCAGTTCATCCATACCACTCACTATAGGTGAGTTTATACCCCTTAATTAACCTTTTAATGTTTTTAAATACTCTTATGGGGAGGGGGGAATAAAAGTTGAACAATTCTAGTTATTATATCAATCACATGTTATTAATTACTACCAAACTGGTGGATTCTTACCTTTCAAACTTTGTTACCAAACTGCTTTACTGCAAACTGTTTACAAACTCTTTTACTTATCAAATACTTTTACTTAAACTTTTTCATACTTATTTATTGTCAAATGCATGTCTATGTATGTATAGTTATATAAACAATGTTTAAAAGATTTAGGAAGGCCAACTCACTTTAATTCCTTTTCCTTGTTTGGATGTGGCATTAGAGCATCGGTTATCCGTCCAAAGGTCGTTTAAATATTAGTTGTATATCATGTATACATACATAGTCATAAAAGTTCATTCAATCACTTCTATACCTTTGGGTAGCAAGGGTACACAAACATGATCATACATTACTAGTAAGCTACCATAGGGGTAGTTTAGGAAGATACTAAAACTATTACTAGAACAATGAAACATACAATGAGTCAGTTCATTCATGAGTCAATACTTGTTAGATAGAGAGAGCACACAATACGTCTAGTACACACAGTACATTACTATACATGCTAGATAGATAGATAACACACATTACAACTAGCTCAAGCAGAACATTACAGTACATACAGGCTAGACATAGAAAGAACACACAATACATCTAGCACATTCATTACATATACATTCATGTAGTTATGTGAGCCATTAAATGGGGCATGGCACTACCTGCCAAGACTTCTTTTGTATCCAGAATCTCCTTAATTAGGGAGCATATGAGTTTGTGTATAGATCTATACTGGATTGACTATCCTACACCTTGCTGCTCGCTACAGTGGGACCTGCAAGTCTACGGGTGCCAAATGTCATTTCTTACGGCGTATTACATCGTCGTTTTACTAGAGTCGGTAGCAGAATACAGACCGATCACATGTTACTTTAAATTACAATTGGTTTAAGGTAGTTAGTACAGTAGTAGTTACTTACTACAATACTACAGTACTATGATATTTTCCCATTACATTCACTTGGTGAATATTCACACGATAGACGGTAATGTAAAAACTATATATTTGGTTAATGGTAGTCGGATTTGGGAAAATACACATTCTTACAAGAGACACACACACAGATACTATATGCCTTGGTAGAAGGCTGCAATTAGTAGGAAACATAGGGTTTTCTAGGAGAGTTCAGATAAATACAAACTTTACAAAACTTATACATTACAAACATCTTACAAATACTTTCATACAAATACAGACACTAATACACTTATGATCTCACCAGCTTTAAAGCTGATACTCGTTTTCAAAATAACTTGTATTCACATGTCACCAGTAGAAAGGTATAGGTGCCAGGTTTTGAGAAGATGGAGTTCGTTCAAGACTTGTCTTTTATTTTGATATGTATTTTTGGTGTCTATATAACTTGACAGAACACACTTGTATAAAATTATATTATTAATGCAATGGATGATGTTGTTGCTTGTTTACTACTATACTCTGTTGTGATACTATACATGACGTCCTCCGCCCCAGAACGTTTCCGTTGTTCATGGTTTTGGGGTGTGACATACGGGCCCAATAATACCTTCACTCCTACATGTACCTTCCCCAAGGATATAACTGATGCCTCTAATTTACCCAACCACAAAATAGACATGACCCATAAAACAGAACACAAACTCAGAACCTAGACTATTCTAGGATTTCTCTATCCCCACCGAACCTGAAATGTAAATCAGTCATCGTAGGTTTCCCTATGTATGCAAGTTATATAGAAATAGAATCACATACACTGTCAGATAAAGCTTCTACCCTAAAACCACAATCAAACAAGGAACTGGAAATAAGGTAGAATCCATCATTTTAGGGCTATGCAATCCTAGACATACACAACTTTGAAAGCATACACTTAGCAAATAACCAATTATACATCAATTTCCAAGAATATATTTCTAGCATGGCTAATACATTGAGCTCAGCCGATTACGTGCGTTGCACTCTCCCCGTTTTAGTTAAGAAAACAGTTTTTAGGGAAAGTTTTACTTTTGTTTCATAAAAAAAGGTTTACCATCTCATCAGTTTGATTTCTTACACACCCAAGAGTGTGCCCGAATCCCTCAAACCAAGGCTCGGATACCAACTTGACTCATCCAAAAGACATAGATAAAAATTCTCATTTAATATTTAAAATACAGAACCACATTTTGTTTTAAAAAACTCCATTACATAAACTCTTATCCGTAAAATCAGAGTATTCAAAACAATGAATGCGGAAATACTTAGAGTGCATGATGTGCCATCAAACCGGGCCCTTACCCTTAGAAGCAGAAGTACTTGAAACACCCAACAAAACTGTAAATAAACTCTCAGTGAGTTCCCAAAATACACAAAACATATAACCACATAATGCCAAGCAACATATATCCAAAGGATTGCTATGGACTCCCTCCATCGTCTTCATTTGGAATGCCATGGGCTACCCCCATGGTCTTACACCGAAGGGCCATGAGCTCCCCCATGGTCTTACCAAGTCTCATGGGCTCCCCCATGGTCTTCACGTAAGACATAACATGCCAAATAACAAAAACAGTGCATATTCAACTACTGAAACCTCATATCAACTAACGGGCCCACATTGGTGCCTTCAACCCATTAGTATAGTGAGAAGAGTCACCTCAGTCTGCTGAACACAATAGCTGCTCGACTACCAGTCCAAAATCTCACACTGAATAAATATACAAATAACCCTAATTAGGATTATAACACAACCTAGTAAAAGATCCCAAAATCCTATGTCCAAGTCCCTCCATGATGGCCCAAAAGTCTTTCCTTCAATAATATGTCTAGGATCAAAGTCTAAAACTATAATGGGACATATGACCCAATAAGGCCCAATCATGACATCAATAGCCCAAAACAATTTCCGAGGCCCATCTAAACCCAATCGGTCATGGCTCAAGGTTAACTAGAGTTCAATTGGGCCAAAAGCCCACCGAAAATCCAACACCTACAGGAGAGCGTACGCCCAACATACCTCAGAAGTACAACTAAAATGCTAGGTTCTTCAGCTGTACATGCATTATACAGTTCAGTACGCCCATAGTACAAGCGGGTAAAGCACAACATCCCTTAAGTGCTTAATACACGAAGACTTCACGTTCCAATTCCAGATCTAAGTTGTTTCTAAGACCTAGGGCATAAAGTTGGCATCTTTATGCCCTACAATGCCATGAGAGAATCCAATACCTTATTTAATCCATTAAGTCTAATTTTAACCTCTTAAGTTCATGCAAGAAGTCACCACAACTGTGAAGTTATCATTTTTATGCTTCAAACCAGACAAGGAGACCTAGATCTAACACCCCTAACCTCTGGAGTTCTCCAAAATCACATAAGAAGATTCATGGACCATGAAAGGACTAAAAACCAAATCCTAACTCAGCTAATCATAAACAAGAGAAGGCTATGAGCTTTTCACCTCCATAAGCTTTCCAAGATGCTCCAAAATGCAAGATCCAAAAGCTTTTCCAATGTTCAAGGCTTTCTTCCACTTCCTTCTCTTTGATAGATCACCAAAAAGGAGGTATTTGAGGCACTTTCAAACTCAAGAGGTATACACTAAGGTTTTACGGACGTTTGAAAGTAATGGAGGCTGGTTAGGGTAAGGTCCAAATGGTTTATGAATGCTTAAATAGGCCAGAAGTCCGATTATTAGAGTTTTAGACCTTGGCCTCATATGCCCCATATACGAGCTTGTACGCCCCGTGTACGAGCCTAAGTCACTCAATGCATCCACTCGTGTACGCTTAGTGTACACATATGTACGCCCAACGTACGAAGGGTCGTCAAAGCAACAAATAAAATACTTCAAGGGGGTTAAATGGAATACCTAGATTTTTGAATGTTGCTTAATCCTCAAAGCAACCAATCTCACTTTAAACACCTCACTAAATCCAACCGAAGCATCATCTCATTAAGTAGATCAATCAGTATAATGATTTGGAATTACTGATAAATCTTATTTACAGGTTCATAATAATGACTTATGACAATAAATATAAGCTAAACTGAAAACAAAAGAGTGTAGCTTGACTTATAGAGATTTTAGCGAAAACTAGGAAACTATGTAGACATAACTCCACAATCAAAAGCGTCTATTTGATAAACCCTTAGACTCCTCAAAACCTTTCTAAAATACCATAGGAAACGACAAAAGTCAGACTTAGGAATAAAAACAAGGCTGAATAGTGTTTGGGAAGAACTGTGAGAGAAAATGAATGATTTTCGCAGGCATCTATAGAGAATAAAGGAGGGCGCGCAATGCGAGGCATGCATGTGCCACGTGTCAAATTTCCTTTGGTCTACCTCACCGCCGTCTAGAACATTCCACGTGTCACAATCATATGGAGCCATTTATTATGCCCGTATGCCACATCATCACATGTCTTAGAGGAAAGAAAGGGCTGATTTGACTATCTTTATATCAACGAAATCATATGGACAAGATCTTCAAGTCTCGTTTAGATTTTTTTTCCTTACATTCAATCAGTATCTACTTCAGTTTCTGACCTATAAACTGATGCGCTAAAACTTCAAAAAATCATAACTCCTCTTAAGAACGTAGATTTGGACATTCCCTATATGCACACTCTCAGTTTAGCAACTACTGTGACTTTCGTTTAGACCTCGTAGACTAAAAAGCAATTTATCAAATTTCACTTTTTACGATACGTAGAGTTGTGTCGGTTTATTCTTGAAACTTCGGAGAAGCATATCTTCTTCATACGAAGTCGAACTTTAGTGTTGTTTATATGTATGGAATCTTTATCACACATACTATAACTTTTCTAAGATTATTTACCCAAAATAATTATCTGCCAAAAAGTCATTAGTATGGCTGATAATAACTTATTTGCCTAGCTCGAATTTGCGGGTGTTACAATTTTATCCCCTTAGGATGATTATGTCCCAGAATCATCAACACAATAGGGCTTGTATAATGACTCCGTACATTGCCTTTCCTTCCTAACTGTTTATGTATTTTCTATCGAGTTTCTAACTTTTAGACTTCTTGGCTGTTGATGGTGCTTAATTTGCACTTGTCATTTCTTCTAAATTTGATCTGCATTCGCGACTCGTGCTCCTTCTAGAATTGACTTAACCTATGATAAGATCCTTACGTCGACTACTGTAACAGACTAATGGGTCATGTCTTAATGACCTCTCATCATATGATGCAACGGTTAGAATAAGGTCTCTTTGAGTCAAAATCTAACACGAAGGATACCTTCCTTTATGTTCTAATGTGATATGATCACATTCTAGCATGTAGCACTTGTATCTACATGCTGTTTAAATTTAGCGGCAATCGCGATACTTCTTTAGATCAGTTCGTTTTATCTTTTCCTTAAGTCGGACGCTACGCCGTGCTTACTTTTTAGATCAGTCAGAATTGATTCAAGATGACCACTAAGGTCGGAATATTTATATTCACTATCGAAACAAAGATAATGATGGCATTGAATAGAAAGCTCTACTACTTAGAGATTTAGTAACCTTGTGACTTTTTTATTCGAGCACGAGTCCTATGCTTCCAGTAGTATAGGCCTCTACCACCATTCATACCTACTCATACTTGTCTCAAGAATTTTCTTGCAGTTCTCAAAGTCACCATACAAGAAGATCAGACAACAACTTATCACAATAAGTCATATAACATAACTACGAGCAAGATTACTTCTTGAAAATGATTATAAGATTTATTTGTACTGCATTCCTATTACAGCAAGCCATAAACCCTAATACTACTCATTAATCTCCTTCACTCAAGTACCCCAGACAAGCAACTCCAAATTCTCGCCAACTTGTTTCCTCATCAATCCCCATAAAATATGCCATCACTTTTGTCTTTGGTGGAATATGTGGCTTGGCAGGTTCATTCTTCTTTGGGTAGTCCTTCGTGACAAGACCTTCCTCCTTATATTAAAAACACACCCTTCCATCGTACTAACAATAATCTAAATAGTGACCAGGTCTTCCGCACCTATAGCAGGTCACTTCTCTTTTTCATTTCCCATCATGCTTCTTCTTGCATTTACTGCACCACAATGCTTTATTACTACCCCTAACATTCTTGTCTTTGGGTTCATACCTAGAGATTTGACGTTTCTTATCGGGATTTGAGTGTCCTTAACCTCTTCTTTTCTTGCCAACCTCATTCTTGTCGGCGGTCCGCTGCTTGACCATATCTTCGACAGACTTTGTTGCGTAGACAACTGCTTCAAAGGTAGGTGCTTGCTTAACTGGCACAATGTACTCCTATAGTATCCCCTTGGCGTACCTATCAATCTTGGGTAGTTCGTCTGGGAAAATGCGTCGGGTGGATTCCATCTTATCGGTGAAGGCATTGATGTGCTCTTCCATAGTCGAACTCTTCTTCTTCAAATTGGTTCTCCAGCTCCAGTATCTTCTGAGCATAAAAATAATTTAATTTGAAATCTCCAGGAACTCTGTCCATGTAAGTTGAAATGGCTCTTTTAGGATTAATACATTTCCCAATGTGTTCAACCAGCGAACAACTAAGCCCTTAGAGTCACCATACAAGAAGATCAGACAACAACTTATCACATTAAGTCATATAACATAATTAGGAGCAAGATTACTACTTGAAAACGATTACAAGATTTATTTATACTGCATTCCAATTACAGCAAGCCATAAACCCTAATACTACTCATTAATTTCCTTCACTCAAGTACTCCAGACAAGCAACTCCAAATTCTCGCCAACTTGTTTCCTCATCAAGCCCCATAAAATATGCCATCACTTTTGTCTTTGGTGGAATATGTGGCTTGGCAGGTTCGTTTTTCTTTGGGTAGTCCTTCGTGACAAGACCTTCCTCCTTATATTAAAAACACACCCTTCTGTTGTACTAACAGTAATCTGAATAGTGACTAGGTCTGCCGCACCTATAGCAGGTCACTTTTCTTTTTCATTTCCCATCATGCTTCTTCTTGCATTAATTGCACCACTATGCTTTATTACTACCCCCAACATTCTTGTCGTTGGGTTCGTACCTAGAGATTTGACGTTTCTTATCGGGATTTGAGTGTCCTTAACCTCTTCTTTTCTCGCCAACATCATTCTTGTTGGCGGTCCGCTGCTTGATCATATCTTCGACAGACTTTGTTGCCCAGACAACTGCTTCAAAGGTAGGTGCCTACTTAACTGGCACAATGTACTCCTATAGTATCCCCTTGGCGTACCTATCAGTCTTGGCTAGTTCGTCTAGAAAAATGCGTCGGGTGAATTCCATCTTATCGGTGAAGGCATTGATGTGCTCTTCCATAGTCGAACTCTTCTTCTTCAAATTTAGGAATTGGTTCTCCAGCTCCAGTATCTTCTGAGCATAAAAATACTTTAATTTGAAATCACCAGGAACTCTGTCCATGTAAGTTGAAATGCCTCTTTTAGGATTAATACATTTCCCAATGTGTTCAACCAGCGAACAACTAAGCCCTTAAATTGTCTCCCATGCAGGTGGTTTACAACTTTCCTATGCAACCGTAGGTAATGAAAGTCTGCTCCATCTCCGAAATCTGGTCCATAACTCTTACCGGGTCTTCTTTTCCAGTAAAGGATGAGGGTTTTCAATTTATAAAGTCCTTATGTGTGCTTCAATTCCTATCATCTCCTTCATTTGATTCGTTCTTCCTAATTACTTGTGGTTCATCTTGACTCACGGTTCTACCATAAATCCCTTCCTCGGGCTAACCTTCATTCAATTCTTTCAGACAAACTATCTTTATTTACTCCCTTTGCGCAACTAACATGGCTCTAATCATTGTCATCGTGACATGTTCGGCTGCTGAAGTTGCTTCAGGTGCACACTCAATCACATGGGGCTCAGGCTGACAATTTCCGTTATCGATTCCTTATCCACTATGTGTCCCCACCATGACATTCTGTATACCAAAGTAGTCATTCGTGATGAGAATTTATGGTAGAGAAGGCTCACATGTGTAATTCTCCTTATCACTCTGAAGAGTTATATGTCAATTCTAATACCATAATTAAACGTTTAGAAACATGAGCACATAAAATTTACTAATTCTAGGTCGGCAACAGACCTTAGATATAATCAGATAATAGAATTTAAATAGGCAACCTAAGGAATTCTATACTCCAAACCATTTATCACATAGAAAAAATTTAGTCTTCTTATTTTAAAGTGAGCTAGTGCTTGTGTCAATTCATCTGTACTACCTAAAATATAATAGACGCATGTGTCACTATCATTGCTTAGCATACTATGTTTAAGTCTAGAAATTTTCTAAAATTCCTAGTTCACTTAAACTAATGTTCTGATACCAACTATGACATCCCCAAATTTATGGCCATTTAAAAAATTTCATTTATGCTTATGTTAACATAGAGTATTTCTTTTGTTGTGGAATTGGTCCCAAAAATATTATTTCAATGTGAGATCGATAATATTAACATTAAACATTTCTGAAGAAACATTCGATATTTATATTCTTCGAAATATGGGAAGTCATAACAGATACAAAACATATGTATACACAAACCTTACATTAATTTACACTAATGATCTACATCTCCTTTAATCTCTTAGTGTAATTTATCGTCACGTCGATACCAATGATACACATTAACTGAGTGGGTTAGGTTGGGAAACCAAGTGAGATACACAGGGTTTTCAACTCACAATATTATAATCTTTAATTATATATTCTTCAACATTCAAATAGCCCCATTACCCTTTTCCCATTATCCTCACTTTCTAATCCGGGTATTGTGATCTCGAGAGATCTTTCCTAATGGATCCCTGTCGGTAGTATGATAACATTTTGGGTAAGCACGACAATACAAAAGTACTTGTATTGGCACAACAATACAATGGTACTTGGATAAGCACAACGGTACAAATGTTCTTGGATACGCATGACAGTACAATAGTACTTGCCTGGGCATGACAGTACAATAGTACTTGGCTAGAAACGACAATATAATAATACTTTGGATAGGCACAATAGGTCACGACTTACTAATTTGCATAACTCTCACTTAACCTATCACAACCACTAACTTACACGATCCTAGCACAACCTCTTATTTATTATTATGCACAACCCTTTACTACCCGATTATATTATTATGAATATGATTAGATCAAGTAACAAGCATATCATATCGTACAAATATGTTATAGACATCATAAATAGCTCACATATCATTTAAGCAATTAGAATACTTGTATCTATGTGTAAGCTTGAAAGTAACTATGCGCTCACATGATAACAATAGATGACTTGAGGTTAGGTAAGTGCTTCACCCTAACACTTTTCCAAAGAAGCTAGATTTACATAATTCTAAGTCTTAGTCTAGTTTCATGATCCTAGAGATGACATTAATTATAGCCTAGATTTTGAAATAATCCCGTTGTTTATTGATCTATAGTTGATAAGGGATTACTAGGTAGGATCATATCGGAGGCAGGGTCCATTTGGTCTATAAAGTATATTGTTTGGAAATCCCACTTTAAGCACCTCACTAAAGTCAGCCTATACATCATCCCCGTTAGAAGATCAATCAGTATAATGACTTGGAATCACTGATAAATCTAATTTATAGGTTCATAATGACGACTTATGACTATAAATATAAGTTACCCTAAAAACAAAAGAGTGTAACTTAATTTACATATATTTTAGCGAAAACCAGGAAACTATACAGATGAAAATCCAAAACCAATAGGTTTTATTTGCCGAACCCCTAGACTTCTGAAAACCTTGCTAAAATACCATTGGAAACTAAAAAAAGTTGGACTTGGGAACAGAAGAAAGGACAAAGACTGTTTGGGAAGAATTATGAGAAAAAATGAGTAAGTGATTTTTGTAGCTATATATAAAAAATACATTAGGGCACGCCACGCGAGGCATATGCGCACCACACACATCGGCCACACTGGATCCTCCAGCTTCCTGCCACTTGTCAAATTTCCTTTGGTCCACCTTGTCGCCTTCTAGAACGTGCCATGTGTCATGATACTATGGAGCCACGTATTACACCCATTTCGTGCCATGTCATCACATCTCTTAGAGGAAAGGAACGGTCGAATTTTGATATGGCACTCTCTAGCGTTGCCACATCATCAGTGCGTGTCGGGTGCCGCGCGTGTACAAATTTCCAGATTTTTTAAATGGTGAAACTTCTTCATATGTGCTCCATTTTCGACGTTTCTTATATCCTTGGGAAGCTCTCGACGAGATCTACAACTTTCATTTAGAGTCTGTTGGATAATTTTGACTCTATTTTAAAGCTATATTTTAAAAAGGTTTAGACTGTTAAAGTCTATTTAGAAGTTAATAACTTTCTCATACTATATAATCGTTCTCGACTGTCTTTATATCGACAATATCATATGGAAGAGATATTCAACTCCCGTTTATATTATTTTCCTAACAATCAACCGATCTATACATTGGTTTCTGAGTTGTATACTGCTGCACTGAAACTTCGAAAAATCATAATTTCCACACACGAAGTCAGATTTGGACGTTCCATATATGCACGCTCTCAGTTTAGTGAGTACTATGTCTTTCGTTTAGACCTGTTAGCATAAAATTCAATTTATAAAAATTTCACGTTTTACGATACATAGAGTCGTACTTGTAAGAGTCAAAGTATGTTGTAAGGTGTCGAAGGTTATTTTGTATTCGATAGTTATGTAACGTTATTACAAAGGAATAGTTGTTTCGAAACTGTAATGTTTTAGTCCTTTGTATTTTTTTGTGTGCTTTCTATTTTTCCTATAAATAGGGAAGGATACATAAGATAGATAAAATTTTAGCTACTCTTCTGTCAAAAATTATTGCTATCTTGAAAGCATAATATGAGCTGAAACAAGATTATATTTACTCTTTGTGTTCGTAATTCATTTCAATTCTGATCTCGTTTCATTACTCGATTAAATAGATTCTACAATATGTATTAGACCAGGAATCATACTGCAATGATATGATTTTCATCTTGTATCAATCGTATTTTGAGTCTCGTATTGAATTCAAAAGTTTCCGCACTTTTGATACTGAAAATCATCTTTGATCTTCGGTTGTGATTAGATTCTGCAAAAAGTTAGTCTAATTGAGTGTTTTGTTATCTATTTCTGAACAATTAATCCATTAATTCTCAAATTTCAAAAGTTTTTCCGAGAATTCATCCGTACATCAATGGTGA